>NC_138189.1:129519407-129861907 GCF_964194105.1 Spermophilus citellus
GCATGGAGGGAGATTGGGTAACAAATAACAAATATAGTTAGATAGGAGGAATAAGTTTGAGAGTTGTGTAGCAAAGCGGGGTGACAATATATAGCTTAAAATGATTTACTGTGTATTTTATAAAGAACTAGAAACTAGGCATGATTGCACATACCTGTAATCCTAGTTAGTTGTGAGGCTGAGGCAAGAAGATCACAAGTTCCAGACTAGCTTGGGCAATTTAGCCAGGCCCTGTTTTAGAATAAAATAAAAATAAAATTAGCATGGGATGTAGTTAATTGGTAGAGCACCTGCCTAGTATGTGCAAGGTTTAATCTTCAGTCCTGTGAGGAGTTGGTGGAAGGCTAAAAAAGAATTTGAAAGGGGGGCTAGGGATGTGGCTCAAGCGGTAGCGTGCTCGCCAGGCATGCGTGCGGCCCAGGTTCGATCCTCAGCACCACATACCAACAAAGATGTTGTGTCCGCCGAGAACTAAAAAAAAAATAATAAATAAATATTAAAAACTCAAAAAAAAAAAGAATTTGAAACGACTGATAAAATGTTAAGGAGAAGGAAATGCTTATTATCCTGATTTGATCTTTATACTTGTTATACATGTAAACATGTACAATTATGTGTCAGTTAAAAAAAGTTATATGCAAAAAAGCTAAAAAATAATTTAAAAAGCTGTTGAGTATAAAAATTATTTCTAATTGACTTGACCAACTAAATAAAGCATTCTCAGTTTAGATTTTAAAAAATTGATTCCTCAAAGATTTAATTGGATTTATCCAGAAATAATTTATGTGATCAAAATGTGCTTTGTGAAGTAGAGAATTTCTTGTTCCTGAATGTTTCAGAACATGGCATTATGGGGATTTTGGCTGGGCACAGTGGCACATGCCTGCAATCCCAGTCACTCTGGATGCTGAGATAGCACTATAAATTCCAGGCTAGCCTCAGCAACTTTGTGAGATCCTTAATGTAGTGAGACCTTGTCTTAAATTAAAAATTAAGTAAAAAAGGACTGGGGATGTGATTCAGTGGCAAAGCGTCCCTGGGTTCAATCCCCAGTACCAAAAAACAATATAAAAACAAAACAAACAAATGAAGCAAGAGGGGATTTTGTGGTGCATATTATTACTTTGGATAGAAAGTTGAATTCCTAATGACTTCTAAGGTTATGTGACTTTATCATGTTCTTGCTCAAAGTTTTGTTGTTTCTATTAAACCTTAGTCTTTGCATTTATTTTTCAGACCTCTCTTTATCAGCCTTATCCCATCAATCTTTTAGTAATTTACGTCTATAAATATTGTAATTTTAGAGAGTGGTGAGGGACTGGATTTTCTGTATACTTACAGAATGATTAAAAACTCAATTAACTATGTTTTGTTAGAGATACATCTATTGCTTGAGAACTGAAAAAGATTTTCGCTTTGTCTAATGATTTCTTTTTTTAAATTAGCTTCCTTTTTTTCCGAGAGAGAGAGAATTTTTTAATATTTACTTATTTTTTTTTTTTAGTTTTCGGCGGACACAACATCTTTGTCGGTATGTGGTGCTGAGGATCGAACCCAGGCCGCACGCATGCCAGGCGAGCGCACTACCGCTTGAGCCACATCCCCAGCCCCTAATGATTTCTTTAAACAAATTTTTTAGCTGTAGATGGACACAATACCTTTATTTTGTTTATTTATTTTTATGTGGTGCTGAGGATCAAACCTAGTGCCTCACATGTGCCAGGCAAGTGCTCTACCACTGAGCCACACCATCATCCAACAAAGATATCATTAGGCAGGCTGGGGTTGTAAGCAAATACAAATCCAAAGACTTGCAGGATAATTTTCCTTATGGTTGGTGACTTTCCTGTTAGTGGGTAGGTGAGGCTGTGTATCTATGGCTAGGTTTATAAAGGGATTATTTTATAAGTTGACTAAAGCAATTTGATAGAAGTATATAAGTATATTGATAATTGATGTGCTTTTGAATTGAAGTTAATTCATTATTTTGTGTTATAATATATAATAGCAACAGTTAAAATTTATTGAGTGCTTACTACTTACCAAGTTCTGTTTTACATGTGTATTAACCCAGTTTACTTCTTAAAATTCTCACAAGCAGGGCTGGGGTTGTGGCTCAGTGGTAGCGTGCTTGCCTTATATGCATGGGGCACTGGGTTTAATTTTTAGCACCACATAATAAAATAAAATAAAGATATTGTGTCCTACAACTAAAAAAAATTTAAAAAAATTCTCACAATGAGTTATATATAGGTGTTTCTGCCATAATGTCTTGCATTCTATAAAATTGAACTAAAAATAACAGGGCTTATAAGAAAATATTAGGGTTGGGGTAGACCATGCAAAACCTATGAAACTTTGTGATCAGAATACTAATAGAACCAAGAATCATTCTAACAAGAATACTAATAAGATTAAATCTTTACTGGTATTTTTGCCTTAGAATCAGTCACTTTTGTATTATGAACCCTGGAGCTTTTACTTCCTTCTTTGAGATAGATTTGGCAGGACATTCATCTTTAACTTCTGAGAGAAAACATTTTTTATCAGTACCAAAAGTCTCATCCAAGGTGTACCTTACTTCATTAATTAATTGTTTTAATACAGGAGGAAATGTCTTTGCAGTTTTTTTTCATCTGTTGCTGCTTGTCAAATACTTAACATAATGGAGAAAGCATAGTGCTTCTTGAAGTCATTAAACTGCCACTGTTTGCATGAAAGGAAAATAAGTCTGTAAGTTTTCCTTAAAATATTCATATATGGCTACGAATTCCTTTTAATTTTGTTGGAAGAAGTCTATATGAACTAGCATCACTTCCACATTATTCCCATACAGTTCAACTCTTTAATAATAGTTCTTTTGGAGATAATCGAGCTATAACCCTAGCCCCATTTCCAGCCTTTTTAATTTTTATTTTTTGGCCAGGTTACTTAGAGCTGGCCTTGAATGTGTGATCTTTCTGTGTTAGCCTCCCAAGTAGCTGGGATTATAGACATGCACTTTTTCTGATCAGTCCAGTCACTTAACCACTAAGCCATATATGGTATATAATTGCAAAGAACCTTAAATGTGAAAATAGTGGCTTAAGGCATCTTTCAATCATGTAATTGAATAGTCAGTCTGAAAGGTTAGCTAGATCTTTTAAGACTTGCCTAGCATAATCAGGATTCACCTTGTAAGGTTTTTTTATTTGCTTTTGTTTTGCTTTAAATTACTTAAAATTTGTGTTAGTAAAAGGGAAATTTTAGTGAATATCATATTCAAATTGGATGAAATTAATGACATAGTCCATTATTAAATACTCTCATGGTTAAAATATAGTTGGCTTAGCTTTCAAGATTGAAATGACCTTGTGTGTTGATCCTAAAAGAAAGTGAAGTTTTAATAATCTTTTGTGTGACTTTTACATACTGACCACATTGAGCACATTAATAAAAAAGCGGCCAGGTGTGGTGGTGCAGGCTTGTAATCCTAGCAGTTTACTTGGGAGGCTGAAGCAGGTGAATTGAAGGTTGGAAGCCAGCCTCAGCAATTTAGAAAGACCCTGTCTCAAAATTAAAAAGGCTGGGAATGTAGCTCAGTGGTATACCCCTGGTTCATTCCCCAGTACCAAAAGGATGATGCTTTTACTAATGAATTGTAGAAGACAATGCCACGTGTCATCTTCAGTATTTGTCAAGCTTTATTAATGAGCTTCCATTATTCAAGTGACCTTAAAGCTCAGTGGTGGAGTGCTTGCTTAGCATGTGGAAGGTACTGGATTCATTGATCCTCAGTACCACATAAAAATAAATAAATAAAAGTATTGTGGGGGCTGGAGATGTGGCTCAGCGGTAGCGCGCTCGCCTGGCATGTGTGTGGCCCGGGTTCGATCATCAGCACCACATACAAACAAAGATGTTGTGTCCGCCGATAACTAAAAAATAAAATATTAAAATTCTCTTTCTCTCTCTCTCTCTCTCTCTCCCTCCCTCCCTCTTTAAAAAAAATTACTTTAAAAAAAAAGTATTGTGTCCATCTACAACTAAAAATATTTTTTTATAAAAGTCTGAGTTCAATTCCCAGAACTACCCTGCCCCAAAAAAGTTTGGGTTATAGATTTCTTGAATTAGAATCTCAACAATATTAGTTTTTCAGTGTCTTGTACAAGTTCCTTATCCCCTTTGTGTCCCAGATTTATTATTTATAAAGTGGATACTATAACACAGCTTATTTCAGAACACATCATGGGTTATCAAAACAATCGATATACATTCTATCCTAGCATACAGTACCTTTCTTCATCTGCTGCATAAGATAATCAGCAAGGAAGAATCCTATAAGAGTAAGGTTTATTCCTAAATCTACTCTGTGACAGAATTGTCCTCTATTCTGGCATTCTGAGCAGAATCCTGTCTATGATAGAGGCAATAACTGTAGCCACGTTTGAAGGGTTCATTTCTCAATCCTTTCTGAACTGTCTTAACCCCAATGTCGATTGCTGTTTTCTTTCAAGCTGAGAAAATTTGTTAAGAGGTATCTCAGTGTTGCCATCCTTTCTTTCCTCAGAGATAACATTGTCCTTAACACCTTTCCTCCTATAGAGCAAGCCACCTCTGATGTCCTTTGAGAACTTTGCTCTTTTGTCCTACTGTTGGGGTCAACCTCTGGTAGAGGGGAAGGAAATTTAGGACCAGGCTTGCGAGTTAAGCTTCTAAGTTTCTCTAACATTTCTGAGCAGATGGTGTGAGACTGATAAATATTCTTGCTGGTTTTTTTTCAGAGGGCATCAGAGAAGACTCCAAGGTCACAGTTGGGTTAAACTTTTGCAATGGGTTTCTTAGAGGTCTGGGTACTTTATTTAGTTTCTTGGAGCTCTAAGCTCCTCCTTGATCTTTGGGTCCCAGTGGAAGGTGACTCTTCTTATTGCCATAAGGTAATCTTGAAAGAACTTTTTAGTCTAGAAAGAGCCAGAACAACCCAAAGTCCAACAAATGGTGGTGATCAAGGAAACCTTGTTAGGATGGATGTTTACTTCCTCTAGATAGTCAAATTAAATTGTCTTCTAAGTGTTCTGCCAGGGTTGTGGACTGACGTTCTCCTCCACCGGGGGTCAATGCAGGGTCTTCCTAAATAATCCCATTGGTAGTAGCAACAGGCTGTTATGTTCAAAGAGTGGGGACTCAATCAACACAAGCTCATGACCCACACTTCCTGGGAGTTCTTTCTTCATGGGGAATAATTGCAATCCCCAATTCCCATTACAAATGAGGCTCAACAGGTTACTTGGTATTTTTGGCACTGGGTGTTACTGCAGCCTGCTGGCATAGGTAGGTACATGCTGAACCCATCAGTGTAGAGCGCGTGCAACCTTGGACAGCTAAGGGCATGACAGATCTGCTGTTGTTTAGTTTTGGGTAGATGAATGCTGTTTGTCCCTCTAAGAAGTTGGGAGATGCTGACTGACTGGGAGGGACAAAACTGGTTAGCAAGCCAAGGTCACATTTATTATTAGAATTAACCAGACAGATAGCTCCACCAACCGATGGACAGGTAACACCAACTTTTTTTTTTTTTTTTAATTTTAACTTTCTTTTATTTTTTGTTGTGCTGGGGATCAAATTTAGGGCCTCATGCATGCTTAAGCAGGTGCTGTACCACTAAGCTATACCCCTAGCCCTAATTTTTTTTTTGGTACTAGGGGTTGAACCCAGGGATGCTTAACCACTGAGTCATATCCTCAGTCCTCTTTTGTATTTTATTTAGAGACAGGATCTTGATAAGTTGCTTAGGGCCTTGTCAGGTTGCTGAGGCTGGCTTTGAACTTGCAATTCTCCTGCCTCAACCTCCTGAGCCACTGGGATTATAGGTATGTACCACCACACAGCCTAGCCATAATTTTAACTTTAAAAATAATTGTTAACTCTGCTATCACTAAGACATTGTGAAGACTTTTTCTTTTTTCTTTTTGGTACTGGGTATTGAACTTAGGTTGCCGAGCCCCAGCCCAGCCCTTTTTTACATATTATTTAGAGACATGTAAGTTAATTAGTTGATAGGAAAACAGAAGGCAGAGATGATACTTCTCAGCACAGAGTATCAAACAAACCTGTATTGCTTCATCTCACTGATATCACTTTCCCTTTGTAGAAACTGCAGTTAACCTTGACTGTCTTTCTTCATCAGTTCAGCAACCAGTCTGTCACCCAGAATAGCCAAAGCAATCCTTAGCAAGAAGAGTGATACTGATGACATTAGTATTCCAGATCTTAAACTATACTACAGAGCACTATTAACAAAAACAACATGGTATTGGCAACAAAATAGGCCTGTAGACCAAAGGTACAGCATAGAGGACACAGAGACAAACCTACATAATTACAGTTATCTCACATTAGACAAAAGTGCCAAAACATACATTGGAGAAAAGATAGCCTCTTCGACAAATGGTGCTGGGAAAACTGGAAATCCACATGTAACAAAATGAAATGAAACCTTTACTCTCACCATGCACAAAACTCAACTCAAAGTGGATGAAGGACCTAGGAATTTGAAACCAGAGACCTTGCACCTAATGGAGGAAAAAGTAGGCCCAAATCTCCATCACGTGGGATTAGGCCCCAACCTCCTTAATACGACTCCTGTAGTGCAATAATTAAAGCCAAGAATCAATAAATGAGATGCATTCAAACTAAAAGCTTCTTCTCAGCAAAAGAAACAATCAGTGAGGTGAATAGAGAGCCTACAGAATGGGAGCAAGTCTTTACCACAAGCATATCAGATAGAGCACTAATCTCTAGGGTATATAAAGCACTCAAAAACACCAAAAAACCAAATAACCCAGTCAACAAATGGGCCAAGGAACTGAACAGACACTTCTCAGAAGAGGATACACAATCAACAAATGTATGAAAAGAATGTTCAACGTCTCCAGCAATTAGAGAAATGCAAATCAAAACTACTGTAAGATTTCATCTCACTCCAATCGGAATGGCAGCTATCAACAATACAAACAATAATAAGTGTTGGTGAGGATGTGGGGAAAATGTAATTAAATAATCTAATTTGGTCTTATTTAAGATTCTGGGCGCTTTTTGCTGTGATCGTTATAACATGCTTCAAAACTAATTTCCGGACTGAGGTTATGACTCAGTGGTAGAGCACTCGCCTAGTATGTGTGAGGAACTGGGTTATAAGCACCTCATATAAATAAATAAATAAATAAATAAATAAATGTCCATTGACAACTATCAGCACCACATACAAACAAAATGTTGTGTCCGCCGAAAACTAAAAAATAAATATTAAAAAAACCACTTCATTCACAGTTGACATGATTATCTTTAAAAAAACCCCCCAAAACCCTCAAACTGATTTCTTTCTCTGCCAGTCAGTCATTCCATGGCTCCAAAGTGCTGCAGTCTGGCTGGGCACAATTCAGGAGCCACTTGTCAAAAGAAACTAACTTTATTTTTAGAACTACAAATGCCAAACAAAATAGCTCCTCAGGAAAAAACCCTCAGAGCCCAACTGCCACCACCGGCTTCCCCAAGCCTCTCACCAGCACACAAACCTCACCACCTCCCACAATCCTCCTGTTCTTGAGGCTGATTGGCTGGGTTGCGTGGGCGGAGCCAAAGAAGTCCCCTAATGAGCAGCTCCGTGGAGGAGCCAATCAGCTAGATGTTGCTGGGGCTGCTGTGAGCCATTCATCAGCTGGCAGCTGGAAGTTTGCTGGGGCCCCTTTGGCTGTGGCTTTCAACATCTCCCCCTCTCTGTTTAAATAACAAGCATGTGGCTTAGGGACCGTGCCTGCCTTAGGTTGTCCAATACTACATATGGTCCTTACCCGTCTTCGGATGAGCTGACCTCAGGGCATCAGCCTCCTGTCTTAGGTTGGTACCATTGTAATTGGATCTTACCCATCATTGACTACCGGTCCAGTATACAGCCACACCTGTGGAGAGGTCTTTGTCATGACAAGCAGAAGGGAGGAAGATACACCAAGCCAATTGACGGCTCTTGTTGGAAAAATTGTACAACCGATGACATCATCAGTAAAAATACTCCAACACTACCACAAGTCGCTGCACCAACAGATAGTTCACAATGCATACAAGTGAGTTCACAATGCATACAAGTGACACATAGTTTAGGCAAGTTCTGCAAGCAGTTCAGTGATGGCTATTGCAGAAACTGTAGATTAGTTTTATCTTTGTCTTCACCGGCACTGGGATGAAGATAGGAATTCTAGCAATAATGGCTAAAGAAAAAATTATGTAACATTCCAGAAGGCACTAAAAGAAAACAATTTTCTTAACAATTTACATTATCTTGAAGAGAAAAGAAAACATTTTTCTTAACAATTTACATTATCTTGAAGAGAATTATTAAATATAATGAAAAGGAAAGGTGAAAGTAAACAAACAGATCTGTTAATCTTCTTTTTTGTTTACATATTAAAACAATTCTTAACAGTTATTTACCCAATTTAAATTAAACCATTTAAATCACGTCAATAAAAAAAATATTTGGATCCATTTTTTCATGAGCGCTCATCATATATGATATATGGACATATGTACATTCAAACATATAACACAAAACACAAGTGTGCACACATAATACATACAACACATAACATAATAGTAATGGCCTTATAACTTTTTACAGGTGAAATCTCCATTGCAATGTTTAAAAACTCTATAGTAAAAAAAAAAAAAAAAGAACTGATCAGCAAAACATTAACCTAGGTCTGTATGAGCTCAAAAAACAAAATAGAACTTCATGATATGGGACAGGGCAATAATAAAATAGATATTGAAAAAAGCATCCTGGTTCTGTCGCAGATGTAAGGATAGCCAAATTGGAGTTTTGGATATCAGCTGTTATGGATTTGAGCCAAATCATCTTCTTTTTGGTCTGTAGAAATCGCTTTAGTTAATCTCTCTGGAATCCAAATCGGCTGCTGTTCTCCCTGTGGAAATACACAAACAGGCCCCCGACTCCAGACAATCACTGGGTCAGGACTTTAGTTAATCTCTCCGGAATCCAAATCGGCTGCTGTTCTTCCTGTGGAAACACACAAACAGACCCCCAACTCCAGACAATTACTGGGTCAGGACCTTTCCATTGTCCTGTTAGAATATCTTTCCAAAGTATCTTGGGCTTATGTACATTTTTTGGACACATATGCCTTTCTGCAGCACTAAGTCCTGATGAATCCAAATTTAAAAAGTTTAGAGTAAAAAGGGTTATTTTAAGTTTATCTTTGGGGAATATATACCCCTTCCCAATTCCATCTTTTTGCTTTAATAAGTACATTTTAATAGTTTGATGAGCTCTTTCAACTATGCCTTGTCCCTGTGGATTGTATGGGATTCCTGTTATATGAGTAATGCCAAATGATGAGCAAAATTGTTTAAAAGAGGTAGAAGTATAACCAGGGGCATTATCTGTTTTTAACTGTTTTGGAATGCCCACAGTGGCAAAATTTTGTAAGCAATGAGCTATAACATCTTTAGTTTTTTCTCCGGCATGAAGGGGGCCCATCAGAAATCCAGAAGAAGTATCAACTGTAACATGCAAATATTTTAATTTTCCAAATTCTGGCAAGTGTGTGATATCCATCTGCCAAATATGGTTAGGTATCAATCCTCTAGGATTGACTCCAAGATTAACTTGTGGTAAAAAGGTCACACAATTTTGACATTGTTTTATTATTTGTCTAGCTTGTTCCTTAGTTATTTTAAACCGTTTTTATAAAGTATTAGCATTGACATGGAACCTTTTATGAAAATTTATAGCTTCTTCTAGTGTAGAGAAAATATGTATGTCATGTGTAGTTTTATCTGCTAAATCATTGCCCAAACTAAGGGCTCCAGGCAATCCTGTATGTGCCCTGATATGTCCTATAAAGAATGGATCTTTTCTGTCCCAGATTAAACTTTGTATAGTGGAAAACAAAGAGAAAACAGTAGAAGAAGGGGAAATCCTACCAGCATCTTCAAGGGATACTATAGCATTAACTATATACTGACTATCAGAAAATAAATTAAATACAGAATCTTTAAACATCACAAAAGCTTGTAATACTGCATTAAACTCTACCTTTTGAGCTGATTGTTTGGGTACTAAAAATGTAAAAGTTTGATCAGGTGTAACTATTGCTGCTGTACCATTATTTGACCCATCAGTGAATATATTTGGAGCATTCATGATAGGTGTTTTTCTTGTCATTTTTGGAAAAATTACAGGATGCAATGACCAAAAAGACAATAAAGGATTAGATGGTAAGTGGTTATCAAATGAAACATTAGATTTGCACATGATTATTGCCCAAGTATTTAACTCATTAGCTAATTCATCAATTTGATTCATAGTATATGGAGTAATAATTTTATTGGGAGAAATTCCAAATACTCCCTTTGCTGTTTATTCCTTTGAGTATTAATTGTCCTACAGCCTCAGGATACCTAGTAAGAATAGTGTTAGGAGAATAAGATAAATGTATCCATAATAATGGACCTTCTTGCCAAAATACTCCTGTAGGAATATTTTTTGTTGGTAGTACAATAAATAATAAAGGCAAACTTATATCAATTCTATCCAAATGCATATTTTCCATATATGTTTCAATGATTTTTAATGCCTTTCTTGCTTCAGGCGTTAACATTCGGGGTGAATTTGGATCTGATGGACCTTTTAGGATATCAAATAAAGGTCCCAATTCTCCTGTTGGAATACCTAGATAAGGCCTTATCCAATTTATGTCTCCTAATAACTTTTGAAAGTCATTAAGTGATTTGAGTTGATCTACTCGTATTTGAATTTTTGGTGGACGGACCATGGCTGAGGATAATAGAACTCCTAAATAATTAATTGGAAAACTTAATTGTACTTTATCTATTGCTATCTCTAGATTATAATTTTTTAATAAATTTATAAGTGTGGCATAACATTCTAGCAATGTGTTTTTAGCTTTGTGTGCTAATAATACATCATCCATATAGTGAAATATTTGTAGTTCAGGATTTTGATTTCTAAGTGGCTGGATTACTTTGTTAACATAAATTTGACACATAGTTGGGGTGTTAGCCATCCCTTGAGGGAGTACTTTCCATTCATATCTCTGATCAGGACCTTCATGATTTAGTGCAGGGATAGTAAATGCAAAATGTGGACTATCCTCAGGATGAATTGGAATTGAAAATAAAACAATCTTTAATATCTATAACTAAAAAATACCAAGTTTTTGGCAAAGCAGACAGTTGAGGAATCCCCGATTGAGCAGGTCCCATAATGACCATTTCATTATTAATGGCTCTTAAATCTTGCAATAATCTCCATTTACCAGATTTCTTTTTTTTTATTTTATTTTTTAAATTTATTTATTCTTTTTTTTATTGTTGGTCGTTCAAAACATTACATAGTTTTTAATATATCATATTTCACAGTTTGATTCAAGTGGGTTATGAACTCCCATTTTTACCCTGTATACAGATTGCTGTATCACATGAGTTACACTTCCATTGATTTACATATTGCCATTCTAGTGTCTGATGTATTCTGCTGTCTATCCTGTTCTCTACTATCCCCCCTCCCCTCCCTTCCCCCCCCTCCCCTCCCCATTTCTCTCTCTACCCCCTCTACTGTAAATCATTTCTTCCACTTGTATTATTCTTCTCTTACCCCTCATTTCCTCTTATATATAATTTTGTAAAACCCTGAGGATCACCTTCCATTTCGTGCGATTTCCCTTCTCACGCCCTTTCCCTCCCACCTCTCATCCCTGTTTAATGTTAATAATCTTCTCAAGCTCTTCATCCCTATCCTGTCCTTGGTTACTCCCCTTATATCAAAGCAGTCATTTGGCATTTGTTTTTTAAGGATTGGCTAGCTTCACTTAGCATAATCTGCTCTAATGCCATCCATTTCCCTCCAAATTCTATGATTTTGTCATTTTTTAATGCAGAGTAATACTCCATTGTGTATAAATGCCACATTTTTTTTATCCATTCATCTATTGAAGGGCATCTAGGTTGGTTCCACAATCTTGCTATCGTGAATTGTGCTGCTATGAACATCGATGTAGCAGTGTCCCTGAAGCATGCTCTTGTTAGGTCTTTAGGGAATAGACCCAGAAGGGGAATAGCTGGGTCAAATGGTGGTTCCATTCCCAGCTTTCCAAGAAATCTCCATACTGCTTTCCAAATTGGCTGCACCATTTTGCAGTCCCACCAACAATGAACAAGTGTACCCATTTCCCCGCATCCTCGCCAGCACTTGTTGTTGTTGGACTTCTTAATGGCTGCCAATCTTACTGGAGTGAGATGGTATCTTAGGGTGGTTTTGATTTGCATTTCTCTGACTGCTAGCGATGTTGAGCATTTTTTCATGTACTTGTTGATTGATTGTATATCCTCCTCTGAGAAGTGTCTGTTCAGGTCCTTGGCCCATTTGTTGATTGGGTTATTTGTTATCTTATTGTCTAATTTTTTGAGTTCTTTGTATACTCTGGATATTAGGGCTCTATCTGAAGTGTGTGGAGTAAAGATTTGTTCCCAGGATGTAGGCTCCCTGTTTACCTCTCCTATTGTTTCTTTTGCTGAGAAAAAACTTTTTAGTTTGAGTAAGTCCCAATTGTTGATTCTAGTTGTTAACTCTTGTGCTATGGGTGTCCTATTGAGGAATTTGGAGCCCGACCCCACAGTATGTAGATCATAGCCAACTTTTTCTTCTATCAGACTCCGTGTCTCTGATTTAATATCAAGCTCCTTGATCCATTTTGAGTTAACTTTTGTGCATGGCGAGAGAAAGGGATTCAGTTTCATTTTGATGCAAATGGATTTCCAGTTTTCCCAGCACCATTTGTTGAAGATGCTATCCTTCCTCAATTGCATGCTTTTAGCCCCTTTATGAAATATAAGATAGTTGTAGTTTTGTGGATTGGTTACTGTGTCCTCTATTCTGTACCATTGGTCCACCCGCCTGTTTTGGTACCAGTACCATGCTGTTTTTGTTACTATTGCTCTGCAGTATAGTTTGAAGTCTGGTATCGCTATACCGCCTGATTCACACTTCCTGCTTAGCATTGTTTTTGCTATTCTGGGTCTTTTATTATTCCATATGAATTTCATGATTGTTTTATCTATTTCTACAAGAAATGCTGTTGGGATTTTGATTGGCATTGCATTGAACTTATAGAGAACTTTTGGTAATATCGCCATTTTGATGATGTTAGTTCTGCCTATCCATGAACAGGGTATATTTTTCCATCTTCTAAGGTCTTCTTCTATATCTCTCTTTAGGGTTCTGTAGTTTTCATTGTGTAAGTCTTTCACCTCTTTTGTTAGGTTGATTCCCAAGTATTTTATTTTTTTGGGAGATATTGTGAATGGAGTAGTTGTCCTCATTTCCTTTTCAGAGGATTTGTCGCTGATATACAGGAATGCATTTGATTTATGCGTGTTGATTTTATATCCTGCCACTTTGCTGAATTCATTTATTATCTCTAATAGTTTCTTTGTAGACCCTTTTGGGTCTGCTAGGTATAGAATCATGTCATCTGCAAATATTGATAATTTAAGCTCTTCTTTTCCTATTTTTATGCCTTTAATTTCTTTCGTCTGTCTAATTGCTCTGGCCAGTGTTTCGAGGACTATGTTGAACAGAAGTGGTGAGAGAGGGCATCCCTGTCTTGTACCAGATTTTAGAGGGAATGCCTTCAATTTTTCTCCATTCAGAATGATGCTGGCCTGTGGCTTATCATAGATTGCTTTTACAATGTTGAGGTATGATCCTGTTATCCCTAATTTTTCTAGAGTTTTGAACATAAAGGGATGCTGTACTTTGTCGAATGCTTTTTCTGCGTCTATCGAGATGATCATATGGTTCTTATTTTTAAGTCTATTGATGTGGTGAATAACATTTATTGTTTTCCGTATATTGAACCAGCCTTGCATCCCAGGGATGAATCCTACTTGGTCATGGTGTACAATTTTTTTGATATGTTTTTGAATCCGATTCGCCAGAATTTTATTGAGGATTTTTGCATCTAGGTTCATTACAGATATTGGTCTGTAGTTTTCTTACTTTGAAGTGTCTTTGTCTGGTTTAGGTATCAGGGTGATGTTGGCCTTGTAGAATGTATTTGGAAGTTCTCCCTCTTTTTCTATTTCCTGAAATAGCTTGAGAAGTATTGGTGTTAGTTCCTCTTTAAAGGTTTTGTAAAACTCTGCTGTATACCCATCCGGTCCTGGGCTTTTCTTAGTTGGTAGTCTTTTGATGGTTTCTTCTATTTCCTCTATTGTTATTGGTCTGTTTAAGTTGTCTATATCCTCCTGACTCAATCTGGGCAGATCATATGACTTAAGAAATTTATCTATGCCTTCACTATCTTCTATTTTATTGGAGTATAAGGATTCAAAATAATTTCTGATTATCTTCTGTATTTCTGAAGTGTCTGTTATGATATTGCCTTTTTCATCCCGTATGCTAGTAATTTGAGTTCTCTCTCTTCTTCTCTTCGTTAGCATGGCTAAGGGTCTGTCGATTTTATTTATTTTTTCAAAGAACCAACTTTTAGTTTTGTCAATTTTTTCAGTTGTTTCTTTTGTTTCAATTTCATTAATTTCAGCTCTGATTTTAATTATTTCTTGCCTTCTACTTCTTTTGCTGTTGTTTTGCTCTTCTTTTTCTAGGATTTTGAGATGAAGTATGAGATCATTTATTTGTTGGTTTTTTCTTTTTTTAAGGAATGAACTCCAAGCAATGAATTTTCCTCTTAGAACTGCTTTCAATGTGTCCCATAGATTCCGATATGTTGTGTCTGTGTTTTCATTTAACTCTAAGAAGTTTTTAATTTCCTCCTTGATGTCTTCTAAAACTCATTGATCATTCAGTAACCTATTGTTCATTCTCCAAGTGATGCATGATTTTTCCTTCCTTCTTTTATCGTTGATTTTCAGTTTCATTCGATTATGATCAGATAGGATGCATGGTATTATCTCTACTCCTTTATATTGTCTAAGAGTTGCCCTGTGACATAATATATGATCTATTTTTGAGAAGGATCCATGTGCTGCTGAGAAAAAAGTGTAAGTGCTTGATGTTGGGTGGTATATTCTATATATGTCAATTAAGTCTAGGTTGTTAATTGTGTTATTGAGTTCTATAGTTTCCTTATTTAACTTTTGTTTGGAAGATCTGTCCAGTGGTGAGAGGTGTGTTGAAATCTCCCATGATTATTGTATGGTGGTCTATTAGACTCTTGAACTTGAGAAGAGTTTGCTTGACGAACATAGCTGCACCATTGTTTGGGGCATATATATTTATGATTGTTATGTCTTGTTGGTGTATGGTTCCCTTGAGCAGTATGCAGTGTCCCTCTTTATCCCTTTTGATTAACTTTGGCTTGAAATCTATTTTATTATATATGAGTATGGACAGTCCTGCTTGTTTCCGCAGTCCATATGAGTGGTATGATTTTTCCCAACCTTTCACCTTCAGTCTATGTATATGTTTTCCTATCAAATGCGTCTCCTGTAGGCAGCAAATTGTTGGGTCTTGTTTTGTGATGCATTCAACTAGCCTGTGTCTCTTAATTGGTGAGTTTAAGCTATTAACATTTAGGGTTATTATTGAGATATGGTTTGTTCTTCCAGCCATATTTGTTTATTAATGTTACTAAACCCAACCGCCCCGAGCTCAGCGCACGCTCCACTTGGAGCTGGCCTCAACACGCAGTCTCCGCAGGTTCCCCAGCCCTGGGCCAAAGCAGCTGCGGGAACCAGAATCCGGCCGCTCAGAGCCTGGCGCACGCCTTGCCAGGAGCGAGCCCCTAGGAGTATTCTCCACTGGTTCTCCAGCCCCGAGCGTGAGCGATCTGTCTGCGAGACGCAGGCAAATACCAGCCTGAAATCACCTGTTCCGTAGCTGAATGAGCTGAGATCAGTAGAAAACAGGGATGATTACATCAGCTCTCCAAGATGGCGGCTGCTGTCCTCCTCCGTGGTCCGACCGGTGTCGAGAACCGAACTGGACTGCTTCTCTCCTCTGTCTCAAAGCCGGAACTCAGCACTAAGCACGGCCATTGCACCACTGGCAGGAGCCCCCAGAATCCGCATCGCCGCAGACTCCAGCTGCGGGGCGCGACCCTCCGTGCGGAGAAATCGCCAGCGTCCGTGCCCCCGTAGCTGAGCCTCGCGCGATGGAAATCCTTCCACTAGATTCTGGAGCACCTCAATTTCACTGGAAATTACCAACAAGATAGCCTTCAGGTGTTTCACGTCGTCTTTCTCCCGCACAGTGACGCGGCGCACTGGGGTGATGCACTCCCTTCGCCACCATCTTCCGAGTCCCCAGATTTCTTTTTGACGACAAAAATGGGAGTATTATGGGGAGATACAGAAGGTTGTATATGTCCTTCCGCTAATTGTTGTTTGACCAGATCATGGGCTACTTGTATCTTTTCTTTAGTCAAGGGCCACTGAGGAACCCATACTGGTCTTTCTGATTTCCATGTAATTTTTATTGTCTCAGTGGCCCTTTGTGAAAATCCAACCCATGTCTGTCTGTTCCTTGATCTATTTGTATTGGTGCTGCTATACCTTGTTCTTGTTTTTCTAATCTTTTTCCTTTCCTAAAACCTTGTCTAGCCATAATAGTGGGTGCATTTTGATTGATATTATTTGTTAATGTCAAACCTAATTGATCTAAGACATCTCGTCCCCATAAATTTACGGGAAGATGATCCAATACATATGGTTGTATAGTTCCTTCACATCCTTCAGGATCCTTCCAATCTAATACCATCGCGCTTCTATCGGGATTAGTTGCCACTCCTAGGCCTCGAAGCGTTTGAGTGGCTTGCTGTAATGGCCAATGTTTTGGCCATTCTTGACGAGAGATGATGCTAAGGTCTGCACCTGTATCCAGTAGCCCATTAAATTCATGTCCTTGAATATTTACTTTTAGCATGGGGCGAGAATCTAAATTTAAAGAAAGCATAGCCCAATCTACACCTGTGGAGCCTAATCCCTTGGAACCTCTTTCTACAGCATGACTGGAAAACTTATCATGTAGGCTTGGTATTATTAGTAACTGTGCTATTCTATCTCCTGGTGAAATTACTGATATACCCTTTGGAGAACTGGCTATAATTTTTATTTCACCTTCATAATCGGGATCAATTATCCCAGGACTTATCAAAAGTCCTTTTAGAGTAGAAGAGCTGCATCCCAATAATAAGCCTACTGTTCCTTTGGGAAGAGGTCCTTTTACTCCTGTGGGAATGATTTGAACTCCCATCTCTGGAGTTAGTACTGATCTGGCGGAGGCGCAGATGTCCAACCCTGTGCTCCCTCTGGTTTGTCTGATGAGGGATCTGATGGACAGTGTGTCCTGGTCACTACCCTGTTGGGGTTGCTGGGTTCCTCCAGTGCTCCGTATATTTGTGGTTTGGGGTCCCTGAGCATTGGGGCCCCCTGTCCATTTTTTGGCAACGGAGCCCGATGCCTTTCTCCATGGTATCATGGATAAACACTTGGTCCTTGTTCGTTTTTTTGATAATGGAGTACCCTCTATGGTGGTTTGAGAACGGCATTCATTATCCCAATGCAATGGAGTACCCTCTATGGTGGTTTGAGAACGGCATTCATTAGCCCAATGTCTCCCTCTACGGCATCGTGGGCAAATACCCAGTATTCTACTCCTTTGATACCTAGTTTTGTTAAACCCTCCTCCTATGGGGCAATTTCTTTTAAAATGTCCTGTTTGTTGACAATTGTAGCATGTTCTTGGCCTGGCATATAAAGCCTGTTTTACTGCAGCTGCCACAATTTGCCCTTGTTCATTATTGTCTCTGGCATCTAAAGCCTGTTTTACTGCAGCTGTCATGATTTGCTCTTGTTCATTAATGTCTCTACATAATTTAATATATGTGTTTAAATCTTCCTGTTTCCATGGTCTAATGATATCTCTGCACCAACGATTCGCTTGGTCATAAGCCAGTTGTTTTATTAATGGCATTGCTTGTTCTCTATTCCCCAAAACTCTGGTAGCTGTTTGAATAAGCCTATCTACAAATTCAGCGTAAGGTTCATTAGCTCCTTGTATTATCTTAGATAATTGACCTTGTAAACCTCCATGTCCTTGTAAAGTCTTCCATGCCTTAACTGCATCTACAGCAATTTGTAAATATACACGAAGATCATATGCAATTTGTTGCTGCTGATCCTCATAAGGTCCCTTTCCTAACAACATATCTAGATTTCTCTGAGGATAACCAGCTGCTGCATTTCGCCTAGCCGTCTCCTTGCAAAATTCCTCATTGGCAACCTTCCATAGCAGGCATTGTCCTCCATTTAGCACAGCTTTACAAATATTAGCCCAATCTGCTGGCGTCATGTTTAAGTTGGTAATGGATTCGACCAAGCTTACAGTGAAGGGTGCTTGAGGACCATAGGTTGTTACAGCCTCTTTTAGCTCCTTCACTGTTTTGAAATTTAAACCCTGGTAAATTCGCTGCCCTCCTACCTCAAATACAGGGCATACTTGAGATCCTGTCTCGGATCCCAACTATCAACTGCGGGGGTTGGGATTCTCCTAGCATATGGAGGTGGTGCTGTTGATTGGACACTTATGCCCTCTGGTGATAGAATGCTGTTAGTAGCAGTCTCCTGTAGAGGTGGTGCTATTGGTTGGACACTTACGCTCTCTGATAGAAAGGTGTTATTAGCAGTCTCCTGTTGTAACTTTTCCCCTGATGGGTTTTTCTGCTCTAAACTTCCTTCCTCTGTCTCACTAGCTCGAAAGACCTCTTTTACTTGAATCTTTTCCTCTTTCTGACTAACTTGAGAGACCTTCTCTTTTACTTGAATCAATATGTCTTCTCCTTCCTCTACCTTTGTCTGAACTGAAGGCTTTGGACTAAGCAAACCAGATACGAACGTCCACAATGGCAATGTGCCAACTGGCAGAGTCCCTGGGTTGTTCTTTTCTATTCTTTTTAAATCTTCACCATGATGGTTCCATTGTGATATATCTAACAACTCCTCCTTAAAAAGCCATGGGCTACATTTTTGTATTATATCAACGTATGCCCTGACTGCTCTTGATTTTACTGGGAAGCCTCCTTCCTCTAATAATTTACTTAACAGTCTTTCGGTTTGTTTTTTACTAATTTCTGATCCCGTATTTCTACTATAATACAACCCAACAAGATGACGCCAAACAAAACCGAGACAGAATGCAATAAAAATGGAACAATAATTCATTATATCAGCCTTTCTATCCTCCTGAAATGTGTATCCGTCCATTCTCCCTATCTGTTCCTCAGACGCAAATAGTTTTTCCTCAGATGTGAGCGGTTTTTCTTCCGTCTCACTCATCTCCAGGGACAGGCAAGTTAAAACAAAAATGAAGCAAAACAAAAGAGGAAACTTAGAATGGCTACCCATCCTCTCGCCCTGCCCTCAGGGGCGAGCAGTTTACTTACCCTCAGTCGCTCCCCTTGCGAGCCACCAAATGCCGCAGTCTGGCTGGGCACAATTCAGGAGCCACTTGTCAAAAGAAACTAACTTTATTTTTAGAACTACAACCGCCAAACAAAACAGCTCCTCAGGAAAAACCCCTCAGAGCCCAACTGCCACCACCGGCTTCCCCAAGCCTCTCACCCCCACACAAACCTCACCACCTCCCACAATCCTCCTGTTCTTGAGGCTGATTGGCTGGGTCGCGTGGGCGGAACCAAAGAAGTCCCCTAATGAGCAGCTCCGTGGAGGAGCCAATCAGCTAGATGTTGCTGGGGCCGCTGTGAGCCAATCATCAGCTGGCAGCTGGAAGTTTGCTGGGGCCCCTTTCGCTGTGGCTCTCAACACCAAAGGTTTTCCAACTGATATTTATGTCTAAAACATAAGTCTCATTATGCATGGGACTCTAATTCATCTGGGACCATAACTCATCCTACACATTCTTTGTTTTCTCAAGTGGCATCTATCTATCTATCTATCTTTATAGTGGGGATTGAACCCAGGTGCACTTTACCACTGAGCTACATTCCCTGTCCTTTTGATTTCTTATTTTTAAGACAGGGTCTTATTGATTAAGGGCCTCACTGAGTTGCTGAGGATGGCCTCAAACTTGCAATCCTTCAGCCTCAGCCTCCTGACTCACTGGGGTTATAGGCTTGAGCCCTTGTGCCAGGTGCCTATGAGGTGTTTTAGCGTAAAAGAACTCTGTGACATAGGATCACCCCTATTTTTTTCTTTTGGTGGGGGGCTGCTAGGGATTGAGCCCACGGCCTCACGCATACTAGGCATGCACTCTACAACTGAGTTATATCCCCAGGCACCCCTATTTTACATAAAAGAAAACTGAGACTCAGAGGGTTAAATTTTCCTGCTCAAAATCATATAGGAGCCAAACAGAAATTCACAACCAAAGGAGAAAGGAAGAAAAACAGGGAGAAAGGGAAAAAAGATGTCAGGAACTAGAATGGTAAAGGAAAATAACCACTTGAATGAATGTAGTAAATAAAAGCCAAAATTAGAGAACTACAATTTCTACAAAAGTCTACAAGAAAAACAATTTTTATAGAAGTATTCAATGACAAATATTCAAGGGAGAAAAGAAAAAACACAACTGTATTTAAAAATCTATAATTACTCTATCTTTTTATGTATATACATATTTTTAGTTGTAGATGGACACAATACCTTTATTTTATTTATTTATTTTTATGTGGTGCTGAGGATTGAACCCAGTGTCTTGCATGTGCTAGGTGAGCACTGTACTGCTGAGCCACAACCCTTGCCCCTGTATCTTTAAAGGTTGTGCATTTTACTATAGTTGCAAGTCCTGTACCTATGAAACATATTCTCTAATTAATCCTTTTACTATCTACATTGCAAGGGTAGATATCTTGGAGACTGAAATCTACAAGAAGTTTCATTTCAGTCATATCCCTGACCTGCACTAGCTTGTGCATACATGTGATCACACATGCTCATAAGCATGTATTCTTTCTCTCTCTTCTACACACACACAAGTCAAAACTTCCTTAATTTACCAGTGTGGTGTTACATATCCAGCGCAGTGTTACATATCCCAGCAATTTGGGAGCCTGAGGCAAGAGGATTGCAAATTCGAGGCCAGCCTCAGCAACTCATTGACTCAAGACCCTGTCTCAAATGAAAAATAAAAAGGACTGTAGGTATAGCTTAGTGGTAGAGTTCTCCTGGCTGGGTTCAATCCCCAATACTGGGGTTGGGGGAGGGGGAAGCTGAGGATATGGCAGAGGCAAAGTGCTTCCTAGCATGTGCAAGGAACTGGGTTCAATCCTTAGAACCACACATAGAAAAAGAGAAGGGGTAAGCAAGAAATATGAACATTTTGTCTCAAATGAAAAGAGGAATTATAAAATTTGATTCATTAAATTGAAAACCATTCAAGTCTAGGTTTAGCAAAGTGGTGCACACCTGTAATCCCAACAGTTTAGGAGCCTGAGTACAGAAGGATTGCAGATTCAAGGTCACCTTCAGCAACTTAGACCCTATTACAAAATTAAAAAAAAAAAGTAAAAAGGGCAGGTAGTGTAGTTCAGCATAAAACACCCCTAGGTTCAATCTGCAGTACAATAAAACAAATAGTGCACCTGATCGACACTAATGCTAATTACTTTGTCTCTCCCCAAAGTTTCTAAACAGCTAATAAAAAACTAATTTCTTTGGTTACTGTCAGTCATATTTTGTTATTAAAAAAATTTTCACCATGGAAAATTTCAGACATACACAGAAGCATGAGAGAACACCTATATACTCATCAACTAGCTTCTGTCGCTGTCCATTCTTTTATTTTTTCATATGTCAGTTTAATGACATTCTGGCATCTTTATATTTGTTTTCTTTGGTTTCTGTTATGTTCCTTGGAATCATAATACTTTAATTAATGTTAATAAACATTAGGTCTGTAAATTTTGGGAATAGTTTTTTAGGAAAACTCTTAGGAAAACTGCTGCCATAGTTAACATGAACATAGTACTGTGCTCCGTAGCAGGGTACAGTGTGTGCTGTCTGGTCTTAAGAGTGGTGACCTTTCCTCCTTTGTTTTCTCAAATGATTTTGAATTTAAAATTATCTGACGTCACTGTGGGTTTATACATAGGGCTTGACTTTCTTTCCTTGTGCATTTGAGATAGAATCTAATAAACTAATGTCTAGTAATGGATGCTGATTTAGGTTGGATATTATAGGGACAGTTTTCAGTAAGGTGAGTGAACTTGATGGGTGCTTTCATTCTGTTTTGTGGAGGCTTATATGCGTACTTCTGTAAGAACCTTTAGTAACCTTAAAGGCATTATTAGCACAATTTCCCTAATAGTTTATTGTAACTCTGATTTTTTTTTTGAGAGAGAGAGAGAGAGAGAGAGAGAGAGAGAGAGAGAGAGAGAGAGAGAGAGAGAAAGAATTTTTTAATATTTATTTCTTAGTTTTTGGCGGACACAACATCTTTGTTTGTATGTGGTGTCGAGGATCGAACCTGGGCCGCACGCATGCCAGGCGAGCGCACTACCGCTTGAGCCACATTCCCAGCCCTGTAACTCTGGTTTTGACAAAGGCTTTGTTATATTTTCATTTTAGCTCCTGTCATTACTAGAATGGGGGACAAAATATTCTTACTTGCAAATCGTAATCTATCACAGCAACCAGAACTGCTAATCATGGGACTATTGCATAATTTAAGTTCTTATTTCTGTCTCGAAATGCCAATTACTTAGTTATGGATGAAGAAAAACCTTCCTGTGTAAATCTGAAGATGTGAAAACTTGCTATGGAGGGAAATTTGAAGAATAATTTTGCCTGAGGCAAGTCAGATTTTGACTCTAATGAGCATGTTTTCAGTTGGCTTCTGTGCTCTCTGGCCCCACAGGGTATATTGTTAGCTATTGGTACATCCTATTATTTTTTTTCTGTCCATTAGAGTAAGCTGGAAATTTCCACAAAGATTTCCTTTTTCTCCTTCCACCTGTGGCAAGAACTTGTTCTCTTTCTCCCTTTGGGCTACTTCTTTTCCTTGGAATCTATATTCTATTCTTTTAGAATGGAAAGTTTCCTTGGCATCCTAGCTCAAGTAAAAAGGCCTGTAAATTCTCTTCTCTGTCACCATAAGGCGGGTGAATATTTTTTTTCCTCATATGTGTGTGCCCTGAGTGGAATGAAAAATTAGCACAATGACTTGAGTGACTTTCACTGATTGGCTTGGAAATAGTTACTGTACCAGTCCATCTCCCATCTCCTCCCCATATTTTTTAACTGTCTTACTACTTTCACAAGATCTGTCTATATTTTATTTCAGATCACGTTTAGCATTCTCTGCTGGTTAAGAAGGAGACCTAAAGTTGATTAAGTTTATAGTATCTCAGTTCTGTATTCATATTAGGGTTGACTTAGTCATGAATCCTGTTACAGATTACAAAAATAAAGGAAAAATTCCTATATTATGTGTGAAATGTAGCATATTACTAAAAATACTGCTTTTCAAATTTTTTTCTCTACTCAGTTTAATTTAGACCTAGGAAATTGATGTTAAAATGTTGACTATTATGTTAAAAGAGCTTCAGTTAAGGAGTGAGAACCACTAGTTTTTTATCAAAGTGTTGTGCTGGTATAAAAATTAAGGATACAGAACCAACTCTTCTTTGCTTTTGGTCTATATTAGGCAATGATAATAAAATATAATCAACCAAAGGAAAGTGAAGTTGATCTGATTTTTGTGGAGTTTATGAGTATACAAAACAGTTTTTAAGTTTTAGAGTTTGAGTCAACTTTGCAAATCTAAATGAGGGGTGTTTTGTTTATCTAAGTGTGAAATGTTATTCAGTGTTTGTACCTTAGTCACAATATATGTGATTTTTCAATTTTGTTTAGAGTTTCATTTTATTTTCTAGTTGGTTGAAAAAATTTACAGATTTGTGTTTCTCCTCATTGCACATGCAATTACTTCTGAAGTAAATCTGAAGTAGTAGAATATTTTCTTTTATGTCTTTTATATTGAGTTTAACCTGGCTTCATTCCTTTTTTAAATAGTTTTTTTTTATATGTATTTCTTAGTTTTCGGCGGACACAACATCTTTTTTTGTACGTGGTGCTGAGGATCGAACCCAGGGCTGCGCACATGCCAGGCGAGCTCGCTACCGCTTGAGCCACCTCCCCAGCCCAAGGCTTCATTCCTTTTAAAGTATAATTGTTTAGATTCTGATAACCTGAAAGCATGGTTAACAGACTGTGCTCATTTCCATATTGTAAATAATTTAGGTAAATTTGCCTGTAACTGTAAAAAATTTATTTTTATATATTAAAAAGTATATAATTATAACATTTATTCAGTATAGGAAAAAAATTTGATATTGGTGTGGAAATTGGAGTAGTAATGAATTATTTGGGTTATTAACTGTCATTCTTGGGTTTCTCATTTTCCTCCCCTTTCAGAAGGATGTAAAATATAAGTCCATTAAAACAAGGTGAACTTTAGATTTCAACATGTATTAATTAATTTTTTATCTTGGCTAGAATGCTAAATAAAAAAACTTTAATGTTCAGTTTACATATACCAAACTAACATGATGTAGATTCTTTGATTTTACTAGTTCCCTGGTGGAGCTTATTTCCTAGGATTTATTTTGGAAGTTAAGCTTGAGTTTTATCTGTTATGTTTTGTGTTATTTTATTTATTTATTTATTTATTTTGGTTCAGGGATTGAACGTAGGGGCACTTAGCCTCTGAACCACATCCTGAGCCCCATTTTGTATTTTATTTAGAGTCAGGGTCTCACTGAGTTGCTTAGCGCTTTGAAGTTGCTGAGGCTGGCTTTGAACTCCATCCTCCTGTCTCAGCCTCCTGATCTGCTGGGATTACATGTGTGTGCCACTGCGTCTTGCCTGTTATTTTAAAACAAACTTTTTTTTAGTAGTACAGGGGATTGAATCCAAGGGTGCTGTACCATTGAGGTCCATCCCTAGCCCCTTTTATTTTTTATTTTGTGAAGGTCTGAACAAATTGCTCAGACTGGCTTTGAACTTGCAGTCCTCCTGCGTCAACCTCCTGAGTAACTGGGATTATAGGCAGGTACCACTGTGCCAGACACAAATAAGCTTTTTTAGATTTACTAAAAAAGCTTAAAATTTTCTGAAGAGTAAGATAGCTAGGTGCACAATTTTGAGTGCTGTAGAGCTTCATGCTGGTACAAGAATAATTTTGTTACTGAATGCGCTCTTAACACCAAAACACAAAACTTGAACTTTTTTGGTAAATTAAGGCACAATAAAGAAAATTTACATGTTGAAGAAAGGTTATGAAGAAAGGTTATTTAGCATGAGTGGAAACTTCCTAGAAACATTTCTGGTAGAGAGAAGGGTATTACTGTAGGACTTTTCATTTACAAGTGTATACAGTATCTTGAGAGTTCATATGATAACTAATCTCTTATTATTACTCATCAGCCATTTGTAGCTTTTTGAGAACCCCAGCAATAAATTGAGAATAAGAGCCATCATTTGTGTGATGGACCTGGGGTTAGAAAGCAGCTTAGTGGTTGTGAGGGCTTAGGAAAGAGAAAGAATGAAGAATAACTGCTAATGGATATGGGATTCATTTTTAGGGAGGTGAAAATGTTTTAAAATTAGATAATGGTCATGGTTGCACAATTCTGAATTACTAAAACCCACTGAATTGCACACTTTAAAAGGGAGAATTGTATGGCACATGGATTATATTTCATGAAAGCTCTTACAAAAAAGAAAGAATGAGGGTGTAGTTTAGAGGACTGAATTGAACTAACAACTTATTTTTTATAGAGTACTCCTGCCATCAGAAATTGTACAGACTTAGGTCTATATTCTCTCACTTGAAGATAGAGATAGCTTATTCACCTTGGCATCCCTAGAAACTAGCATGTAAATATTTATATACTAAAAGAATGAATATGAATTTGCCTGTGGGCTAGAGGTGGGTATTGGCTTGGTGATTGTTTTGAGCAGCACTATTAATAATTACTTGGAGGTGGATTGTCTTTAAATGCAAGTGTATATTCTATCACAACAATCATCAAACATAAACAATTAATGCAAAAAGTGTTGGGTGTGCGGGAGCGTTCCAAATAGCATTCAGTGCATGCTAATTAAACACTATAAGCAAATTACACAATCCTAGGGCAACCACGAGCCCCAAAATACCTCTGATGCCATGTGACTTCAGTGAATGGTGGAGTCAGTCCAGGGACAGACAGCAAGGTGGCCAGTCTCACCAGTGTCCTTGAAGCAAAACTCTTCAATGTGGCAGGACCAGAAATTTAAATACAGTTCCAAGTTGGTGATGTACATTGGTGATTGGTTAAACCTAGTGAAAGTCAATGTCTATTAGTCGTGTCCAGTGAGGTGATGTAATTGCAACTGGGCATGTTTTTTGTGCATGTCCATGGAGCTGTGCTCCCTATCAATGTAACCAGTCATTGCTAAGCATGCCTATGGCTAGTGCCCCTTACAGCTCTTTATCAGTTGCAAGCAGACCTGACTAAGTAGTTCAATGGCTGCTGTTCCTTAGTTCCAGCCTTTCTATGGCAGATGCTCCTTACATTGATAGAGTGTGCTTAGCACATGCTAAGCACATGTGCTGGATTCATCCCCAGTACCAAAAACAAAGAATTTGCCTAGCTATGGAATTAGGAGAACGAACTTTGCTGAGCTTCATTGTCTTGATTGTAAAATGCTGGTAATTTGCACTTCATAGGGTGAAAATGAGGATTATGTGACCTATGTCAGTGTGTAGTTTAATGTCTTATGCAATTGTTAGCTAGTCTGTTATAGTTTGATCAGGCTGCTGTAACAAATAACTACAGAGAGGGTGGTTTATGCAACAAACATTTATTTTTCAAAGTTCTGGAGGCTAGGAAGTCTAAGATCAAGGCACCAGCAGATTCAGAGTCTGGTGAAGGTCTTTTTCCTATTTGTGGATGACTACCCTTTTGTTGTGATTAGTAATCCCTCATGTGCTGAGAGAGATCTTGTGTCTCATCCTCTTTTAGAGGTATTAATTCCAGATGAAGCTTTATCTTCATGACTAATGTAATCCCACTTTCTTCCTCAAAGGCTCCATCTCCAGATAGCAATACTTGGGGGATTATGGCATATTCATTTTAGGGGTAGGGGAGGGCAGACATAAATATTTAGTCCATACCAGCTACCTCTTTGTTAAAAGCCTTCAAGTTATGGTTGTTTAGGGTGTGCCTGGCCAAAGAATTGCTAGTGGTGGCTGAAGTTCAGCCCTCAGTCTTGGTAGGAGACATTCAAAGAATGCATTTTTATAATTAGTCCTCCTCATAGGGATGCACTTTGGCAATTTATCAACCCAGAGGAGGTAACTTTTTCTACTGGAATGTATTATATATACTTGCCTTTCGTACTGAAACCTGGAAATTCTTGATTTGGCACAGATTTACTTATTTTGTTTAGCTCCATTTAGACTTTATGGTTTTGTATTTTGAAAAGTCTTTGAACTTGGATAAGTCCCATTTAGTTAATGCAAATAAAAAGTTTTCCATATGTTATGAACATAATTGTTTTTAATTTTCATGAAGTTGTCATAATAAATCTGTATTAGAGCTAAATATACTAAGATAGTATTTATTTTAGGTGCATTGAGGAACGAAAACTTTACTTTTCTAACCTTTCATGGTAGAACTATCTTGTTTTATAATGTTTTTCTGTAGACTATGTCTTTGATAGAATCTGATAGTTAATGCAGGTTTTTTGGTTTTTATTTCTAGGTATATAGTTGGTACATCATTTTAAATGAAATTCATTTTTTCTTTTTTTTAAGGGAACAAATTTATTACCTTAGTATTCTCATTAGTGAAATGTTTCAGACTTTATTACTAGAGGACAGAATTAGGTGCAACCCCCAAATAAAACTTATTTGAAAAAAAAATTCCTTGAATTTTTCTAACTCTTCAAATCTTTACTATCGATATGTTTTCCCCCTTCTCATTTTATGTTACAAAGAGTGATTTTAAGATTTTCTTCATTTTTCTGCCTTAGGTAGGAACTGTGAAGATCTGGATATTAAGCATCCTGTTTCAGTGAATAACTTGGAAATTCATTTCTTATATGTGATATTTTCCATTTATAAAAACCAATAATTGTTACCATTTATTGAACAGGCATAATTTTACGCACTTTAATTTTCACAATTTCATGAATGGTTTTCTTAACTAAGCCCATTGTATGTCTCAAAACCATAGCTAAAGTGCAGAGCCAGAATTCAAACTGCACTGTGGTTCTGGATTGTGAGCGTATTATTTTCTATAAACTTATTTAAGCTGGCAGTATGTATTATAACCCTTCTTTTCTGTGGGTTCCCACTCCCCTCCGAGAATTGTTTTTATTCTGTCATGTGTATCAAATTAGTTTATCAAATTAGATAATGTGATTACCAGTGGTAGCATTGCTCACTGTCATTTATATTAAGTATGTACAACTTAATATGTGGAAAATTGATTGCTTTTTTGCTGTCTGATATCAGTGTACTAATTTGGTACAGAATTATATACACACATATATTATAAAATATAAACTAATATTCATTTGGTTCATTTGGTTTTCAAGAAAACCAGTGGAATTGGAATAATGTATTATTTTAGTTCTTTATCATCTAACAGGTAGGTCCTATCAAATGTGGTGTATCTTTAAAATAACTAATTATTAGTTATTTCTTCAGCCAAACATTGGAGGATGGGATTGCATTAGGCCAGGGCTTCACTCCTTGGCATTCTTTGTTGCTTCCTCTTGCCTTCCTCACCTATGCTGGCATGGTTCCAAGCCTCCCTGCTAGCTTGAACTCAGTGCAGCGTTCACAACCTGGCAGCCTAAACCCTGCTCCTCTGCTTCTCTGCTTTCTCTTAATGCCCAGCAGGTACCTAATCCTGTTTCATTAAGTTCCAGATTATAAGTTAAAAACTATTTAGCCAAATTTGAAATAACTCATGTGTTAATTAGTTTGACTATTGACTGTTTCTTATGTTATTTTAATAATGAATATAACGATGCTCTTAAGAGCTATTGTATTAGGTAGTATAATTAGTCCTTTTGTCAAATGACTGTAGATTGGTAGGTTTTGAGTTTTTTTTTTTTTTTTTTTTTTGTACTGGGGATTGAACTCAGGGGTGCTTAACTACTGAGCCACATCCCTGGCCCTTTTAATTTTTTTTTTTGAGACATGGTCTTGCTAAGTTGCTTAGGGCTTTACTAAGTTTCAGAAGCTGGCTTCTAATTTGCAGTCCTTGTGCCTCAGCCTCCAAGTTACTTGTATTACAGTCACATGCCACCATGCCTGGCTTGAGTTCTTTAGTCTGGTTTCTGTAGGACTTCTTTTACCCCTTGATATTGGGTTGTATACTGTCATTCTCCCTCCCCCATTTAAAAAATTTGTGTGTGTGTGTGTGTGTGTGTGTGTGTATGTGTGTGTGTGTGTGTATATATATATATTTATATATAACTTATTTATATACATATGTATATAAAACTTATCCTGTTACCCATTGTCGAGTGTATAGTTCAGTGACACTAAGTGTGTGGATTATGATTGTGTAGCCATTACCACCATCTGTCTCCAGAATGCTTTTCATTTTTTTTCCCTGAGCTCAGGCCTTACTCTGCTGTCCAGCCAGTCCTGAACCCTGTCTCTCCTCTCAGCTTCAAGAGTAAGAACTCTTTCCATCTTATAAAATGAAAACTATGTATCTATTAAACAACTCCAATTTCTCCCTTTCTCACAGTCCCTGACAACCACCATTCTACTTTCTGTCTCTGTGTATCTTTTTTTTAATAAAAAATTATTTTCATACTGCTAAAAATATAAAATTTGAAAAGAATATTCTTCCAATGTAGATTTCAATTTTTAACATCTTTGAAAAGAAGAAATTTAGAGGAGATAATATAAGAATACTCGAACAGTTTATAGTAAATTATTTTATTTTTATTTATTTATTTTTTTAAAGAGAGAGAGAGAGAGAGAGAGAGAGAGAGAGAGAGAGAGAGAGTGTTTTATTTATTTTTTAGTTTTTTCGGTGGACACATCTTTGTTTTTTTGTATGTGGTGCTGAGGATCGAACCCGGGCCGCACGCATGCCAGGCGAGTGCGCTACCACTTGAGCCACATCTCCAGCCCCTATAGTAAATTATTTGTGACTGAGTTGGAGGTAACCTGTGCAACAAGGTCATTTCAGTTTTGCTTCTTCATTTGACACAACAGATACATTAAAAAAAAAAAAGGATGTTCACTGAATTCACATTTGGTATCTATAGTTGGAAAGGAAATTTTTAGATAGTATGGAAAAATGGTTAGACTAAGTAATTCTTTAGAAATTATTTAGTATACATTCTTCTCCACTTTCCAGTTCTGCACTTGTCATTTGTGTAAATGCACAGGTCACAATGTGGGTATTTAGGTTGTTTTCCCAGCTCAATGACTTGCCTTTGTTCTGTTACCTTCAGTCTTCTGCTTTACTTGGTTTTACAGATAAGCATTGCTTGCCCTATGTTCTGTGGCTTCTTTATTCACTTTCTGTCCTCTATAGTCGTTTGTTTGATCTTAGTGATCTTTCTTTAGTTCTTTCCAAAAGTAGAAATGTGGTGGTAAAAATTAGGCAGATTACAAAAGAAACCTATATTTCTTTATCCTGTAGATTTCTCTTTTTAGCAAATACAAATGAAATAAAAATGTCTGGTAATCCTAGCATTTATTATATTTTAAGGGGTATTTCTTTGACAGATTATGTTCTTACTATATTTGAATCCCAGACTTACTGTAATCTTACATTTCTTACCCTTGATTTTTTTTTGTGGTTTTGTTTTGAGTTTATCCTTTATCAGTATTTAATTTGGGTGTTGATCTATTAGCCAATTAATTAGCCAATCAAACCAATTAGTTTTCAGTTTCCTCTAAACCTGATTTTCAAAGAGTGCTTTATTTTTATAATATTTGTAGCTCATTTAAAACATATTACATATTTTAATAGCTATACATTAATTTCCTCAAAATACATGTAGCTACTTTTACAATTGTAATTAAGCACACATATTATAGAATGAGTCTTAGGAACGGTTACAACTGAAGGTCTTGTTGCTTGAAAACCAGATTGATAATACTAAATTTCTCTGCCTCCAAATAGCCTTAATCTAGGGTGCATGATAAGTTTTCTGTTTTTTTTTTTTTAAGAGCTTATTAGTTAGATGAAGAAAACTTTTTTTGGTGCCTGACCACATATTTTTTCATTGAGTCTATAAAATGCTGTTAATTATAATATGTATAATTTTATATATAACCAAGAGATGAAAACATTATTAAACTATGAAATTGCTTTCTTTTTTCTTTTTTTCAGTTTTGGGGGTTGAACCCATGGCCTTACACATGCTAGGCAAACATCCTTTCACTGAGCTATATTCCCACCCTTTTTTATTGTATTTTGAGACAGGTTCTTGCTAAATTGCTCAGGTTTGCTTGGAACTTGCAATCCTCCTGCTTCAGCTTCCTGAGTAGTTAGGAATACAGGAGGTGTGTAGGACTGTGTCCAGCCAGTAAATTAAGTTTGATACAATATTTCTAATGCATCATGGGTACTCCATTATTATTATTATTTTTGTCAGTTGGTTCAATAACGTCTTTTATAGTAAAATTTCCCTCCCCTCTCATCATGATCCAGTCTACATTGGTTAGGTATATACTTGATCAGGTAAGGTATTCAATTGATTTGTTGTTATGTCTCTTTAATCTCTTTTTATCTGAAATATTTCCTTGGCCTCTTTTTAAAAATGTTTTTATTAGTACATTATAGTTATATATAATAGTGGGGTTCATTTTGACATAATCATATATACATGGAGTATAATCTGTTCCATGTTAGTACTTTTTCCCCTTCCCCCTCCTCTGTTTCCCTCCCTCAACTCTACTGGTCTTACTTCTTCTATTTTATTTATTCAATTGGTGATTTATAGAGATAAGGAAAGGCGAAATTTTCTGTCCGTAGCCTATTTTTGTCTTTTATGATGCGGACAAATGGATGAAAAAAAATATATAAATTATATAAATATAATTTATTTGTGTTGTTAATACAACATTTCTGACAGGTTGCTTTTTCCTTTTATTTTGTGTTTGGGGATTTTTTTTGGTTTGGGATTGTGTCTATCTGTTTGTTTATTTTTGGTGGTGCTGGGGATTGAACTCAGGTCCTTGCACATGCTAAGCTAGCACTCTACCACTGAACTCTATCCCTGGCCAGATATTTGTAAATATCCACATTCATAGAGACATTATTCACAATAGCCAAAATGTAGAAGTAAGTGTCTACAAAGAGAATAAGCAAAATGTAGTATTACACATAAAATAAAATATTATTTATCAGCTTTAAGAATATCATGGCATATAAAAAAACATACACACAAAAATAAAAAAACAAACAAAAAATGTCATACAACTATAAAATATAATGAAGAGAATTTGTAAGGGTTGATATGGAAGAAAATTCTCACAAATGCTAAAAGATGGCCGAACCTAACAAGATGGTAAATGAAAAATACTGTATGATTCCACTTAACATGAGGTACTTAGAATAGTCAAAGTTATAGAGACATAAAGTAGAATATTGTTTCCCAGGGGCTAGGGGCAGGAATCATTAGGAGTTAATTTTTAAATTTTTTTTTTAAGTTGTAGATGGACACAATACATTTATTTTATTTATTTATTTTTATGTGGTGCTGAGTATTGAACCCAGTGCCTCTCACATGTGAGGCAGGTGCTCTACCTCTGAGCCACAACCCCATCCCCAGGAGTTAATGTTTAAATGGGTATAGAGTTTCAGTTTTGCAAGAATAAAAAAAAAAAAGTTCTGGAGATGGATGGTGGTTATAGTTGTATGAAAGTATGGATGTACTGATTCCCACTGAACTGTACACTTAAAGATAGTAAAGTTGGGCCAGAAACAGTGCTGCACACCAGTAATCCCATCAATTTATGAGGCTGAGGCAGGAGGATGACAAGTTCAAGGCCAGCCTCGGCAACTCAGAACCTCAGCAATCCCAAACCCCCAAAATCCCCATACACAAAACAAAAGGAAAAAACAACCTGTCAGATGTGTCTTTGAGACCCTGCTTTCCATCCCTTTGGATATATTCCCAGAGTTAGAATTGCTGAATCATATAGTAATTCCGTTTTTAATTTTTTAAGGAATCACCTCAGTATTTTCTATAGTGGCTGCACCATTTTAAATTCCCACCAAGGGTTCTAGTTTCCTACATTCTCACCAACACTTTTTGTTTCTTGTTTAACAGGAGCAATTTTCATGGATGTGAGATGTTATGTCATTGTAGTTTTGTATTTCCCTAATGACTAGTGGTGCCCAGTATCTTGTCACATGCTTATTGAGTATTTGTGTATCTTATTTGGGAAAATGTATTGAAATTGAAAAATCATTTACCCATTTTTGAACTTTTGCCATGGCTTGATTATGGTGGTTTTTTTTTTTTTTTTTTTGGTACCCAGGGGTACTTTACCACTGAGCTAAATCTCCAGTCCTTTTTATTTATTAAGACAGAGTCTTACAAAGTTGCTGAGAGTCTTGCTAAGTTGTGGAGGCAGGCTTTGAACTTGGGATCCTCTTGCCTTAGCCTCCTGAGTCTCTGGGATTCTAGGCCTGTGCCACATACCTGGCTTGATAGTGATTTATTTATTTATTTTTTTTGTGGTGCCGTGGTAGATTAAACTCAAACTCATTCAAGGCGAATACTCTACCAACTGAGCTATATTCCTAGCCCTTGATAGTGATTTAAATAAAGCTCAAGAATTTTAAACTTTTCATGAGACCAAGTTTGTCTGTTTTGTTGTTGTTGTTGTTGCCTATGACTTTGGTGTCATGTCCAAGAAGTCATTAACAAAACTTTTGCCCTATTTTTTTGTAAGAATTTTTTAGTTTTAGGTCTTGCATTTAGACAATAGATTCATTTGAGTTAATTTTAGTATATGCTAGATAAGGGTTCATCTTTATTCTTTTGTTTGTAGTTTTTCCAGCCCTATTTATTTAAAAGACTGTCCTTTCCCTATTGAGTGGTTTTGGTACCCAGCATTGCTGTTTTGAACTTTCCCATTTTCCCTTCTCATAGAAATCACTTCATATTAGTCTTTGGAGAACTTCCTTTACTTCTGTATGGTTTGTTGTTGTTGTTTTTTGAGGTGTGTATATGCCATAATTTATTCAACTGGTCTTATATTCTTGGTCAATTACATAGTCTCCAAATAATGCCAAAATAATCCTGTCATAAACAACCTTGTTCAAATGTATTTTTATTGTTGGATGTGTATCTTTTGGATATATTTCTACAACTGGATTATCTAGTAGCAGTGTAAAAGCATTTATAGGTCTGTTGGATATTACCATATTTACCTTCATGTGAGTTATACCATTTTATGTTCCCACTAGTAATTATTAAAAGTGCTTGTTTATTGACAAGTGTTTATTGTCAAGCTTTTGGTGTTTTGCCATTTTGATGGCTGGGATGTGGTATTTCAATGTAATTCTAATTTCAATTTCTGTTATTATGAGTGCATTTTGAGTATCTTTTCACATATTTAAGGGCTTTTTCATCTTTTTGTAAATTACATGTTTGTCTTTTGCTCATTTTTCAATGTTTTTTTGTGTTTATTCACCCTTCAATCGAAATTTTTTTTTCTTGCAGTGAGGTTATATTAATCTTCTACCAATGATTTATGTTGCAAATACGTTATACCAGTTGATGTTTGTTTTTGATTTTTTGACATCAGAGGTTTTTAGTAACCTTTTCCTTTGTTTGCATCTTAATTTTAAATCAAAATTGGAAAGACCTTTCCTACATTCAGCTTATATAAATTCACCCAAACTTTTATTCTTTGCATAGTTTCTTTTTTACATTTAGGTTTCTGATCAGTTTGGAATTTTTTTCTTCTTCATTGTCTTCTTTTTTTGGGGGTGGTGGTGGTGGTGGTACTGGGGATTGAACTCAGGGGCCCTGGACCACTGAGCCACATTCCCAGCTCTATTTTGTATTTTGTTTAGAGACAGGATCTCACTGAGTTGCTTAGTGCCTGGCTTTTTGCTCAGGCTGGCTTTGAATTCGCGATGGTCCAGTCTCAGCCTCTCAAGCAGCTGGGATTTCAGGCGTGTGCCATCGTACCCGGAATGGAATTTTTTCTTCTGTATGGTATGAGGAATTAATCCAGTTTTTTCTTTTTCAAATGACTGCTTACTTGTCCTAATAGTATTTGTTAGAAAGACCAACTTTGCCCCAATGATTTGGAATACCATTTTTTTCATATCTTGGATGTTTTATGTAGTTGGTCTATTTTGAACTTTCTGTTTTATATTTCTGTCTATTCCTGGGCCATTAATACTGTTTTTTTTTTTTTGAGAGAGAGAGAGAGAGAGAGAGAGAGAGAGAGAGAGAGAGAGAGAGAATTTTAATATTTATTTTCTAGTTTTCGGTGGACACAACATCTTTGTTTGTATGTGGTGCTGAGGATGGAACCCGGGCCGCACACATGCCAGGCGAGCGCGCTACCTGAGCCACATCCCCAGCCCTAATACTGTTTTAATTTTAATTTCTGGTGGAGTTAATCTCTTTCATAGCTTTTACTTTTTAGTACTTTTCTGGATAATTCTTTTGTATTATTTTCTATATTAACTGTAGTTTCTGTATTAACTTTAGTATTAATATCTCTATTTGTATTTTTATTGTGACATTAAATTTATTAAATATTTTTTAGGTAGAACTGGTGATCATAATTTTATTGGGATATCCTAACCTAGAACATGTGTATTTCCATTCATTCAAGTCTAAGTTTTTCTTTTTAAGAGTGTTTATTATTATTATTGAAAGACATGGTCTTGCTAAATTCAGCTTGGCTCTGGACTCCTGGATTCATGTGATCATCTTGCTTCAGTGTCTCCAGTAGTGGGGACTTAAAGGCATGCATCACTATGCCTGGCTTTATTATTTTCTTTATATAGTTTTCTTAATAAGTTTATTCTTAATTATTTTCCCCTTTCATGTAGCTATCATAAATGGTGTTTTCCCCTCCATTATATCTTGTCTATTATTTATCAAAGTTTTTATTCTATACTTATTGAAAGCACTCTTTTCACACTTAGACATAAATTTTTACTGTGTCTCTTCTGTGTGTACATATAAAGGAAGTTATAAGCAAAATGGATTGTTCATGTTCTTTGTAAAACTGCTTGATATGTAAAGTTGAAATGTTAAGAATCACTTTTTTTTTTTTGATATGGGTGTCTCTGCTGTGTTGCCCAGGCTGGCCTCACTCAGTCTTCTGGGCTCAAGCAATCCTTCTGCCTCAGCCTTTCCCAGTACCTGGAACTATAGACATGTATAATATACCCCACTTTGAATCACTGTTTGATCTTAGTGTCTGTGACATCCTCTTGGCCATCAAAAACATTGGTACTATAGCATTTCTTTTTTTTTTTTGATACCGGGAATTGAACTCAGGGACACTCAACCACTGAGCCACATCTCCAGCCCCATTTTGTATATTTTTTTTAAAATTTAGATTCAGGGTCTCACTAAGTTTGTTAGCATCTCACTTTTGCTGAGACTGGCTTTGAACTTGTGATCCTTCTACCTCAGCCTCCTGAGTTGCTGGGATTACAGGCATCCACCATTGGGCCCAGTTTGGTGCTATAGCTTTTTAAAGAATGTTTCATACCAGGCACAATGGTGCATGCCTGCAATCCCAGAGACTCAGGAGGACCAGGCAGGAGGATTCAAATTTGAGGCTAGCTTTTGCAGCTTAGTGAGTTACTAAGTAACTTAGTGAGACCCTGTCTCAAAATAAAAAATAAAAAGGGCTGGGAATATAGTTCAGTGATAAAGCATCCTTAGGTTCAATCCCCAGTTTTTTTTTTTTTAAAGTCTTATTATCATTATCATCTCTGGATTTTCTTTTAAGATACTGGTCATCCATTTTTCAAATTGTGATGCAGTTGCTTTCTTGATTTTATCAGAAGGTGTTAATAGAAGGTTCTCAAGACCAACAAATTAGATTCATATTCCTTTCTCAAATGATACTCAAGTTGTTTTTAGACAATAATGGTTACATTGTCTAGTCATACCAGAAGAACAAATAAGCTTGTATAGGAGTCCTGCCTGGCTAACAGAGGTATTACCAAGTCTAATATGTAATATACACTCTGTATCAGAAATGTGAAAATATGAAAATTAGATGTTTCAGAAGTACTAGACCATGGTACTTAATCTTTTGTTTCCTTGTCTAGTTTTGTTTTAGTTAAGAGCTGTGACTTTAAAATCATTGTTTATTTCACTAAACTTTGTTTTTTTAAGAAGTTAAGTTTATGATTTATGGAGTAATTTCCAAAGTAGGGAGAGGAGGGAAACAAGAGAGTTTGTATCTAGATTAAAAAAAATCTCAGCTTTTCAGTTTTAGCGTGCATATGTTTAAATGTCTGTGCTTCATGGGTAAATTAGTACATATTGTATTAGTGCACTGTATCACTGATAGGGAGGTCGGACTTTTGAGCATCCTTAGCATTTGAAAAATACTTCTCAGGCAGATAGGATTTTTTTCAAGATGGCTGTGACAGTATATCCTGTTGCACATGTTCTTACAGTGTGAGTAGAGGTGAGATTTATGTCCTCTTGACAAGAGACTGGGCAGGCATTTGTGACTTTCATCCTATTAAATGTGGCAGAAGTCACCTAAAGTGACTTTTGATGTAGTTGGAACACTTGTGCTTGGAGCCTTAAGCCGCATTGTAATTAGTTTAATTGTTTGTGATTGATCCTTCACTACTTGTGAGGAAGAATGCAACTAGATCATGCAGGGAGACTACAGAGGGGCTCGGAAACTCTACCAAGTGCGGTGTCTGGCCACCATATTTAATAGCCTGCTCCAGACTGGAAGGTTCCAGATCTAGCCATTGTACGACTGCTAACTGCATGAAATACCTGAAACTGGAACTGCTTATCCCATTTCTTTCTGAATGTTGTTTCAGAGAAACTGTGAGGATAATAAAATGGTTGTTACTTTTCAATCACAGTTTTGGTGTTTGTTCAATATGGATAGAAATTGCAAAAAGACAAAGTGCAGCTCCCTGATGTTAGCAACTTTGAGTGCCAGTGGCTCTTGGCTCTTAATATTAGCAAAGCTTGGTGACGGGAGCTAGCAGCTTCCATCAGCTCTCTGCAGCCAGAGTAATAGCTCCCAGTAGTTCTCAGCAGCTTTCTTGTTGGGCCCAGCAGCTGTCCACAGCTGTAGCTAATAGTGCCCAGTAACTCTCCTGCTGCTCTCCCAGCAGCTCTTTGCAGTTGGAGCTAGTAGCTCTCAAAACCTCTTATGCACCTCTTCCAGCAGCTCTTGGTCATTCTTTTTTTTTTTTTTTTTTTTTTTTTGAGAGAGAGAGAGGAGAGAGAGAGAGAGAGGGAATTTTTTAATATTTATTTTTCAGTTTTCGGTGGACACAACATCTTTATTTTATTTTATGTGGTGCTGAGGATCGAACCCAGCGCCCCGCGCATGCCAGGTGAGCGCGTTACCGCTTGAGCCACATCCCCAGCCCCTCTTGGTCATTCTTAGGAGCTCTTCAGCAACTGTATGGCTACTAGTTGTTCTCAGGGCTAGCTGTTCCTGGTGTTACAAGCTCTTAATTCAGTCAGCCCACCTGATCTACTTAAGATAGAAATCACAGACAGGCAAAATAAAACCATCTGAATGTGGCTTTATTGGGACTTATGTTGTAGCACAAAGCAGGCAGTACAAGGACAGAAGTCTTAGACTAGACCAATGGTGGTGAGATGAATGCTACTTATATAGACAAAGGGGAAGACTTTTTTTTTGGTAATTTTTTTGTTATAGATGGACATAATACCTTTAATTTTATTTATTTATTTTTTATGTGGTGCTGAGAATGGAACCCAGTGCCTCACACATGCTAGGTAAGCACTCTACCACTGAGTCACAACCCCAGCCCAAGGGGCAGCCTTTCTAAATTTTTTTTTTAGTTGTAGATGGACACACATACCTTTATTTATTTATTTTTATGAAGTGCCAAGGGTAGAACCCAGTGCCTCACAGGTGCTGGGCAAGTACAAACCGGCCCCAGGATAGCCTTCTAACAGCAAACTTTCTACATTGCCATGCCAGTCTGCACAGGCTTTTGGCCTGCCTGCCTTGGGTGTAATGGGGTGGAGGAGGTGCTCCTCTCTGACCAGAGTAGGGGCATCTGAGGTAACCACAGGGTGGTCAAAGTCATCTGGAATAACCGTGGCTGAAGGGGAGTCTTCTAAAGCAGCCCAGGCCTGGTTGATGTTTTCCCAGGCAGTCCTGGGTGTCTGGTGCAGCCCTGGCTAAAGTGTCAGTTTCTGGGTAACTGTAATAGCATTGGTGGCAGCTGCAGAAGTGGTTGTGGCCTCCTGAATAGCTGCAGCTGTTATGATGACAACCTGGCCAAACTGGCAGAATAGCATTGGTGGAATTAGTGGCTGTGCTTAAATTGGACTTTATTTGGCCTGGCAGCGACAAATGTTGCCAGGAGATGCTGATGCCCCTACCCTTTGCCACCTTCCCTGAACCTCCCCAGAACTGTGGCTTATATCTGGTATTGTGGGAATATGGTCTCAGCTCTGATCCCCTTTGGACCCCGACCCTGTCTTATAGGATTGGCTTGGCAGGGTGGCTGCACCCCAAGGTTGTGGTAGCTGTGGCCTAGCAGTCCAGGCATAGGGGAGTAACATTGTGTGGCTATCAGCTGTCCATAATGCATATGGCTGGCTAAATCTGCTTCACCTGATTCCTAGCAGCTTCTGTGGAAAGAAAATGAAGTAAGTACTCCTTAGGGAGGGTCAGGCCCCACTAGCCTGCCTCATTGGGTGATGTGTATAAGGCAGTGAAAATAACTGGAACAAGACCCAAACTGGAAAGTGAGAATTTTTAGAATAGAGTTGTATTCAAAAAATACATTAAAAAGTAAGTGGTCTGGCTGTGGCTGTGGCTCAGTGGTACATCGCACATGTGAGGCCCTGGGTTTAATCCTCAGCACCACATTTAAAAAATAAACAAATAAATAAAAATAAAGATATTGTGTCCATCTACAACTAAAAAGAAAGAAAGAAAGAAAGAAAGAGAAAGAAAGGAAGAAAGCAAGCTATTGTGTCGGTCTACAACTTAAAAAAAAAGTAAATGGCCTGTCGTTTGCTTGTTGGTACATGCCTATAATCCTACTGCTCTGGGAGGCTGAGACAGGAGGATTGTTAAGTTCAAGGCCAATTTCATCAACTTAGCAAGACCTGGTCCCAAAATGAAAAAAATAAAATGAGCGGGGATGTAGCTTTTTGGTAAAGTTCCTCTGGGTTTAATCACTAGTACCCAGGGGGAAAAAAAAGTATGTTGCATATCAACTCAATATTTTACATGTTTATTGAGATATATATACATAACATTCTGCCATTTTAAAGCACATAATTCAGTTTGTATACTACCACCACTGTCTAATTAAAGAATATTTTCATCACCACCATTAGAAATTCTATACCTATTAGTACTCATTCCCAATTCCTCCCTTCTTCCAGCTTATGGTATCCATTAAGATCTACTTTCAGTTTCTATTATTGATTTATATTCGATATTTAGTTGATCTTTCTTTCCTTTTTTGGTCTTGGAAATTAAACATGCTAGGGAAGCATTCTTCCTGAGCTACATTCCAGACTGTTAACATTTATTGTTTAAACTTGATTGTCTAGTATTCTTAGTACATTTGAAAAGAATACACTAGAAGGATCTTAAGAGTACCTGCCAGGTGTGGTGATATGTGCTTGTGGTCCCAGTTCCTTGGGAGGCTGAGGAGGAGGATCGTTTGGGGCCAACCTGGGCAATGTAGCAAGACCCTGTGTTTCAGTCAGTTTTTTCACTACTATGACCAAAAGACTCCACCAGAACAATTTTAGAGGAATAAATGTTTGTTTGGTGCTCACTGTTTCAGAGGTCTCAGTTCATAGGTGGCCAACTTCATTGCTCTGGGTCTGAGGTGAGGTAGAACAATGTGACAGAAGAGTGTGGTGGAGGAAGACGAGTCAGGAGGTGGCACCAGGAAGCCCAGAGAGCACCACTTATCAAGGACACAGTATGTACCCCAGAGGCATGCTCCCAGTGACCTGCCTCTTCCAGTCAGACCCTTTCTGCCTTCCATTACCACTCAGTTAATCCATTCAAGTAGGTCAATGCACCGATTGAGTTAAGGCTCTCATAATCCAATCATTTTATCTCTAAACTTTCTTGCATTATCTCACACATGAAATTTCAGGGTGCACCTCATCTAAACTGTAACACCCTGTATTAAGGAAAAAAAAAGAATGTTGTAAATTATAGAATTTAGTGATAGCAGAACAGACATTGAGAATGTAACAGTATGGAGGATCCACAGTAAATTAAGACAGACAGCTATATTGCTTCAATATACAAAGAATAATGATGAGACCAGTGAATCAAGCTGTGTCACCAAGAGAAAGGTGTTTATTTTTGTAAGAGACCAAAGAATACTGCATTTCCTGTTTGAAAATATATATAAGCAAAATATTGACAATAAAAAGGGCAAAAAAATAGAGCATTTTAGACATTTCCAGCTCTAAAATGGTTGAAGTGTAAAAGCTTATGTGGCATATTGAAAAAACCTACTTGATAATAGAAACCTTACTTATGTGTTTCCTTTTAGCTTGTTGTGATGTGTTTATTTGTATTTGGGCAAGTGGGTTTAAAGCTTATATTGTTTAAATCATTGATTTTTAGCAATATTCTATGGTAGATGAAGAGTGATTATGAACATCTTTTGAATATTAAAATACTAATTATTCTGTTGGTAGAGTTTAAAACTTGAACTTAAAGACGAATTAGCCATTTTTAAAAATTAGAGTATGAAAGATGCTCAAAGTTTATCTTTTCTAAATAACTATAGGTGGTAATTTTATACAGTAAACAGTCTGACCCTTTATGTATTTAAAAGTAGCATTTTAGTAATTAATGAATTTGAGCTTTTTTTTAAAATTAAATTTGAGTGAAAAGGGGATGTTTGAAAATATTTACATGATTCTTTGATTTTGTTGCTGAAAAGAACAACATGTCACTTGTAAAAGTGTTTAAATTTCAAAAACATTAGAAAACACAGGGACAAAATTTCTAATTTACTAAAAAAAGTTATAGTTACATTTGAAAGCAAAATAATACCTTCTCATGAGTTTGTAAGAAAAGTTGGAAAATTGTAACATTTTCAGCAAAGCCCAATTCCTACTGACTTACATATACTTATGAAGTATTTCTTTTTCTAATGTGTGAATTTAAGACTAGGCTTTTTGATTTGTTTAAATTAAATAAGAAGAATCACATATTGCTCTCACTTAAAATACAATAATTTAGAAAAGAATGCAAAACATTTATTTTTGGATCAATGTTAAAAAATTTTAGTTTGTTAATTTATCTCTTTACTTAATTTCTTTCTTTTTTACTTATTTATTTTATTGGGGACTTAACCCATGGTGCTTTACCACTGAGTTGTATATCCCTAGTTCTTTTTTAAAAATTCATATTTTAACTTTTTTTAATATTTATTTTTTAGTTGTAGTTGGACACAACACCTTTATTTTTGTTTATTTATTTTTATGTGGTGCTGAGGATCAAACCCAGGGCCCTGCATGCGCTAGGCAAACACTCTACTGCTGAGCCACAACCCCAGCCTCATGGTTTTTATTTTGCAAAGTGTCTAGGGCTGGCCTTGAGCTTGTAATCCTCTTGTGATCCTCCTGCCTCAGCCTCCCAAGTAGTTGGGGTTACAGGCAAAGACCACCATGCCTGACATTTAATTTCTTTAAAAAATGACATACATATTAATATTCAGTAGACTATATAATTTATACATTAATATGTCTATAATATGACTACTCTTAGGAGTATGTAATCAAAGGGATAGATTTTGTGAGTTATGTTGATAGAGCCTGAGTCTTGTTACATTCCTTGGAGAAAGTTGACTTTTTGTTTTAGCAGTTAGTCTGGTTAGGGTCAAGTTCTGTCTTACTTTCCATGTATGGTGGCTTCTGTATCACTTCTTGGGTCTGTGCTATTCATGTGCTACTTGGGGTTGGTTTTAGACTTGAATAGCTCAATTCTGAAAGCTTTTACTTTGCTGATTTGGGTCTGTCTTGTGCCTAGTTTTGGAGTGAAACTTAAAGGGGTCATAGCATTATGGAGCTGGGGCCTTCTGAGAAACTGAGGCAGCATGAAGACCTCCTCTTCGAACCTTGATTCTTGTGACCAAGTCAGAAAGATTTCAGACATGTCGCTCAGAGTAACAGGAATGAGTTTATTGAAGAGACAGAAAAGGGAAAGGGAACACTTAAGGGAGAAAGTGGGTCTGCTCAGAAAGAAGAGGGACAACGTGTCTCTCCTGCACTCCAGTTTTATTGGGGATCCTAGAGAAGTTTCCAGAGAGTCCTGTCCAGGTCCACCTCTTGACATTTTTTTTAAATATTTATTCACAATACCTTTATTTCACTCATTTATTTTTTACGTGGTGCTAAGGATCGAACTCAGGGTCCCGCACATGCGAGATGAGTGCTCTACCGCTGAACCACAACCTCAGCCCCTCTGTCAGCAGGGTGACATCACACTTTCAAGTCTCCACAGTTATGGCGACTCTAGGTCACCTTGGCCCATGCTGACTGGTTCTAATTGGATTCTTAATCATATATTCTTACAGATTTATGGTTAGGAGGATTGTCCTTATCTCCCAGACTTTCAGGATCTGGTCACAAAAATCTCCTCCTTCATGGTAACATATGTTCCTCTTTTTTTTTTTTGGGTACCAGGGATGAAACTCAGAGCCACATCCCCAGTCCTATTTTATATTTTATTTAGAGACAGGGTCTTAGCACCTCACCGTTGTTGAGTCTGGCTTTGAACTTGTGATTTTCTTGTTTCAGCCTCCTGAGCCATTGGGATTACAGGCATGTGCCACTGTGCCTGGCTTTGGGTTCTTCTTATTAACATTACTTTGTGCCTGCATTTCTTCTGCAGTGAATAGGTGGTTTGCTGAGGAATATGACATATCCTGTCCACTGACTGTAGGTAGAGCTACAAGTAAACTTCTTAAGAAAGCACGTGAGGGTCAGTACCGTAGGCCCATTTTATAGAATTATTCTCTTAACCTCATGTTCCTACCTTTCACATCTGTATGTTCCCTAACAATAGGGGGCTCACTCCTCTTCAGGTCTGTCCTACCCTCTCTACCCTTTTCCAGATTTGTTTGGCTTGAAAGACAGGGTCTGTGTTGGCATTTCAGTCATACTCTCCATTGCTCTATTGTGCAGTTCTTTTAAAGAAGTTTGTTTTAAAACATTGCTGTGTTGAATATAGTGCAGACTTTACTGTAGGACTTTAGTTGTACAGGTAAAACTTGATCCTTTAGGATTTTGCTCAAAGGCTTGGATAATGAAGATCTTTCTACTTTGACAGAATTCAGACTTCTTCCAGCCCTGTGCGATCTGTAGGAATTTTTCAGTTTATACAAATAGTAATTGTCTTTTTGGTGGTGTTCTGATTCTTGCCTTATTAGTTAGTATTCATCCAAATATTCAAGGAGTGAGAGGCCACAACAGTAGACAAAAAACCCATGCTAGGCTGTGCATATTGCCTCTGATCTTTATTGGTGAGAGTGTCTTACAGAAGTTGGATTCCTTTTTCACAAAGCTTAACACACAAACACACCTGGCCCAGCAATGCAAGAAGCTAAAAGAAAATGTAGGGGGAAATAGGATGGTGGTAGGTCTAGCCAGCATGTCGTATCAGGGAAGTAAGCCATCAGATTCATGAAAATGTATTTGAGTACAAAGTGGCTGCTGCTTCAGTTCCTCCCTCCACATTATTTACAGTAATTACTTTTATGGCCTACTCCAACCAGATATGTACAGGAAAGGGAGTTCTGGGGAATGTAGTTCAGTCTAGCTAACTTGACACATTATAGTGTCACTACTGTTACATATCTAAGTTGTTTATTGCTTTTTGTTACAAATAATACTGCAGTTTAGCTCCTGTGTATAAAGTGCTTTTCATATGTTGGTTTGTTGAGATAGATTCTAGAAGTCCAGTGTTGGATCCCATGATATATTTTTTTTCTGAAATCTTTTGAAGCTTTTACAGCTGCGTTTCTTCCCAGATGCTTATATTAATACTTATCCCATAGTGATATGTCAGTTTTGCTGTATAATTACATACATATATGCATTTATATATTTATTCAAATATCTTTTTTTGATATACACTACATCTAGATAGTTACAAAGAACATAAAATTGATTAAGTTATGGTCTGTCTTAAAATTTTTCAAATGTGGGTACCTAACAGGAGTAAAATATATGTTGTTGATCCTGGGGGTTTTCTTCTGTTTTTAAATACTCTGCATATATATCATTGTTAATTTTGCCCACTGAACATGAATATTATCCCTGATCAATGAGTGCATTTTATGTTTGATATTTTTTGCATAATAGCTGCTTGATTAATGCTTGTTGATAATCAGATTAATCTGTAGTGATCCATTCTTGAATCTGCTCTTCTAAGCTTTTCTTTTTTGGGTATCAGGGATTGAACTTGGGGGCACTCGACCACTGATCCACATCCCAAGCCCTATTTTATATTTTTATTTAGAGACAGGGTATCACTGAGTTATTTATCGCTTTGATTTTGCTGAGGCTGACTTTGATTTCTCAATCCTCCCGACTCAGCCTCCTAAGCCAACAGTATTATAGGCGCTTGCCACCACACGTGGCTCTTCTAAACTTTTCTTTACTGCTGATGTTTAAAAGAAATTCTGCTTAATTTTAAATTAGAGCTACTGAAGATTGGGCTGTCAAATTTCTCTATGTGTAGGATAATGCAGTTAGTGGTCTCATTTTGGATAATGAAATGTTAAATTCATATTTGGAGAACTGTATGAGATAATATATGCAAGGATAAACTTCATTAATTTGTTTGTTTTTTTTTAAAAGAGAGAGGAGAGAGAGAAAGAGAGGGAGAGAGAGAGAGAGAGAGAATTTTCATATTTATTTTTTAGTTATTGGCGGACACAACATCTTTGTATGTGGTGCTGAGGATCGAACCCGGGCCGCACGCATGCCAGGCGAGCGCGCTACCGCTTGAGCCACATCCCCAGCCCCAAACTTCATTAATTTGAAGTTAATATTTAGACTTTTAATTTTATGTTAATTTAAAAATGGTAAAAAAATATAAGGCTATAGAGCTTTTATTTTTATGGATTTATCAGCTTTTAGTATGTAAATATCTTTTTTTTTTTTTTTTTTTTTTTTAGTGGTGCTAGGGATTGAACCCAGCACTCTACCAATTGAGCTGTGTCCCCAGCCCTAAACACATATTTTTTTCGTACTGGAAATGGGGCCCAGGGATGCTTAATCACTGAGCCCCAGCCCCAGCCCTTTATATTTTTTATTTTGAGACAGGGTCTGCTAAGTTGCTTAGGGCTTTATGAAGTTGCCGAGGCTGGCCTTGAACTTGCAATCCTCTTGCCTCGGCCTTCGAAGTCGATGGGATTACAGACATATTCCACTGTGCCTGGCTAAACATCTTAATTGACATCATGTATAAACATATTAATTCAATGAGTTTCCCCTCCCCCCATTTCATTTGTAAATACTTCTGTGTGCATCTTTAAGATAAAGATTTTCTTTTTAAAATTAAGCCACAGTACCATTATTACTCTTCTTTTGGTTATAGATGGATGCAATACCTTTATTTTACTTCTTTATTTTTGTGTGGTGCTGAAGGAGCAACACCTTTGCCTCACATGTGCAAGGCAAGCACTCCACCACTGAGCTACAACCCCAGCCCCACCATTATTACTCTTAAAAACAATTCATAATACTTCCTAAATATTAAATATTGAACATCAAAATTCTCTTTTGTTCTATTAGTTTTTTATTTTGTTTTAAATATAATTGGCTTATTCAAATTATGAACTAAATAAAATATGTATATGTTGTTTGGTGCTTGTGTCTCTTAAATTCTTTTTTTTTGGTACTGGAGATTGAACTCAGGGGTGTTTTATCATTGAGGTACATCCTCAGCCCTTTTTACTTTTTTGAGACAGAGTCTTGCTACATTGCTGTGGCTGGCCTTAAACTTGAGATTCCCTTGCCTTCAGCTCCCGAGTTGCTGAGGTTAAAGGTGTATGCCACTGTGCTTGCCTTATTTAGTCTTTTCCAGTCTATAGATTGTTATAACAAGCCCCCCCCCCCCTTTTTTTGGCCATATTTGTGTTGAGAAAATTGGGCCTTTTTTTTTTTCCCTGTGGAATTTTCCACATTTTGGGTTATTTTCTGTAAACTGGTTGAAACTTAATTAGATTCAGGGTCTTTCTTTCTTTTTTTCTTTTTTTTCTTGTGTGTGTATGTGTTGCTGGGGATTAAATCCAAGGCCTTGTTCTTGCTAGGCAATCACTCTACCACTGCCCCATTTTATACATTGTGCTTTTTTTGAAATAAAAGTATTAGAACAAGAATATTAGTCTTGATAACAAGACCAGTTGATAGTTTTTTTTTTTTTACAATGACAATTTTTGTCCTTTAAGTTTGACATCCCTTCTAACACTATAAAAAAGATACTTTAACTATTGACTTACAGCATCCATGTAATATGAACTAAGGGAGAATGTGACACTGAAGTGCTTCAGTGAGTGTGTACTGCTATCGGATGAAATTTCAGGTAGGAAATAACTGCGTTGTTTGTTATCAGGTAGTCTATTTAGTAAATTCCTCTTGATTACTTTCAGAAAATGAAACTTTAAGTGGGGAACTAGAGAAGGTAGTAAAGATGCTTTTAGTCTTATATGCTTGTTTTTCTTAGAATGGGAAATATATTTACTTTTAAATGTACAACATTAAAGGAATGTGAGTTTTCTTTTTCTTTTTTAAAGGATTTCTTCTGACTTTTTTTTTTTTTTTAATGGGCAATCCATTAGCAAGGACAAGAAGGGGTTGGTTTAATGTGATTTTCAGAGATGACAAATCTATCTAAAAGTAGGGTTTATCTTTTTAAATACTGTTGTATCATTTTATTTTGAGAGTTTGCTTCCATTTAATTCTTCTAAAGTGTTTATATTTAGTCATTGAGAATCATTTGTCTATCTTGTCCTAATATTTGTTTAAGTTTATTTGAATGTTAAATATTATCTGTTTAAATCATTTAATTTTTTTATACACAAAATTTTAAAAGAAACATTTCTAACCAAGCCTTTACTGAGTAACCTTTTTTCTTATAATATATTATGTTTACATTTTTTAAATACCTTTATTTTATTTACTTATTTATTTTTATGTGGTGCTGAGGATTGAATCCAGGGCCTTGCGCGTACTAGGCAAGCGCTCTACTGCTGAGCCCCAGCCCCAGCCCCAGCCCCACTGAGTAACCTTTTAAAAGCTTTTACAAAGGCTGGTTTTTACATATAGTACTTCACATGCCCATGAGATGGTGCTCATTAGTTTTGTATATTGATTTTTTTGCAATATGCTTATAGGAGAATCTATAAATATATTATGTTGTATATTTCTAATTGTAATATTAGTAGTTATGGTAAATTATACTACAGTGACATAAATCCATCTGTAACTTGATGTAATTACATTTATGTATTTCTTCTATAATCTGTTTGTTGGCTGATATGACACGTTGATTTTCTCTAAGTTATCAAATGAATGATACACTAAATGCATTTCAGTTTTGATGTTCTTTAGTATAAGCTTAGGTTGCATTTCTATTTTTTATAGTATGTAAGTTTTTTCTCCTGCTTGAGCTAAGCCTGTAATCCCTTTAAAACAATACATGAAATTTAGTCTTTTAATTTTTCACTTGCTAGAGATATTTGCTGTGTAAATTTCTTTTTTTTTAAAGAGAGAGAGAGAGAGAGAGGGGCGGGGGGGGAGAATTTTTTATTATTTTTTTAGTTCTCGGCGGACACAACATCTTTGTTTGTATGTGGTGCTGAGGATCGAACCCGAGCCGCACGCATGCGAGGCAAGCGCGCTACCGCTTGAGCCACATCCCCAGCCCTGCTGTGTAAATTTCAATATATCTGATGATTAAAAAGAAAATGCTATTTTGTGTTGTAGATATTCTATACTGAGAACATTCTGTTAGATCTTTAACTTTTGTTTTTGGAATACATATTTTAGTAAGACATGAAGAATCAAGTGTATCTCTGGATTGTCATCCTTGTGCCATATATTCCTTTTGCAGTTAATGAATTTTTATCAAATTTGTGTTGTATTGGGCTGGAGATGTGTCTCAAGCGGTAGCGCGCTCGCCTGGCATGTGCGGGCCGCTGGGTTCGATCCTCAGCACCACATAAAAAAATAAAATAAAATAAAGATGTTGTGTCCGCCAAAAACTGTAAAATAAATATTAAAAAAAAATTGTCTCTTTTAAAAAAAAATTTGTGTTGTCTTGAGTTGGGGAAAGTGAACATGGCCTGGATGGGGGAGAAAGAATAATTATTAAAATAATACAGTGAAAAGTCTCAGACCTCTTTGAAGAGTTCTAGTTTGGCCCGATGACTGAAACATGCAGTATCTCTGACAGTGTGTGATATTCTGCTTGCCTAACTTGTGTCACCTGTGTGAAATAGGGCACCATGATTGACATCCCTATCAGAATTGTTTGAAGTCAGGAGAGGGTTTCTCAAAGGAACCAGAGGAAGGGGGAATGTGAAACCTGCTTGTTAGACAAAAGTGGTAGCAACTCAAACTACTCCTTTGCCTTAAAGTTTTCTACAAAGTTAAAATGAGCACACTTTAAAAATGTGCTATGTACTGTGTAGCTTTAGAACAATTTTGTTTTGAGTTTTTTTTTTTCCTTTTCATTTTGATAGGCAGTATCTTGCATGGAATCAGGCAGATTTCAGTTTGACTCCTAGCTTTTTCATATTTTAGGTTTGTGAACTTGGTTAAGCTATATAATCTTTCTGATCTAGCTCCTATTAACTGTAAAATGAGAATAATAGTATTGACCAATAGGGTTGTTGTTAGAATCTTTGAGAATAATGCCTGACACCTACAGGTGCTTTATAGTTATAGTTTTCCTTTCTAGTAGGTTATAGTCTGTTAGAGACAAGACTCATATAAAAATAACTAATAATCAAAAACTGTACATGTGAGCTGAGCATGTTTTATAATAAATAGGGCAATTCAGAGGGAGGAACATTACTTTCTTTTTAGTTCTATCTGGTAATGTCTTTTTGTGGAGGTAAGATTTGTGCTAAACTTGGAATTTCAGGAAGGGAGAGCAAAGGCGAGGGGGCAGAATATTAAAACTCCTTCTGGTAGTAAGTAGTGTAGACTGCCTTAACCAGTCTGATGTATAGGGGAAAAATGGCAAGTGAGGTATTTTGAAGTTTTGTAGGTTAGAGCAAATGATTGAAAATTTATTCTGTAAGTGATGAGGAGCCATGATGATTTTTCTGAAGGGTTTATTACATAGCTAAAATGCTCTTGGGAAGCCTGAGGTGATGGTGATGTGATATCATTGGAATTCTGAACTGAATTGGAGTTATTTTTCAGTGCAATTTTTTATATCCTTAATGTGTTAAAGTAACACTGTTATTAAAAATCAACATAACTATAGTTTCAAAATGTCTTGACTAAAAAGAATTAGGTGAAGTTTCTGTGTTGTTTAGATTTCCATGAACCTATGTCTGGATCTCAGTCTGGGATTTGTCACGGCAAGATACCTAAGAAGACATTTAAATATTAATTCTAGGGAAGAGGTGTAACTCAGTGTTAGATTGCTTGCCTAGCATGCACAAAGCCCTGGGTTCAGTCCTCATTATTTTAGTCACCTTCTTGTCTCTGACCAAAATACCTGACAAGAACAATTTAGAGGAAAGAAAGTTTTTTTTTTCCTCACAGTTTCAGATTTATTCTATGGTCAGGTGACTCCATTGCTCTGGGCTTAAGGTCAGGCAGAACATCATGGTGGAAAGCTGCTCATCTCATGGTAGCCAGGAAACAGAGAGAGGGAGAAGCAGGGAAGGGGTGGCAGGGAAAATGAACTCTTCCAAGGCAAACCTCCAGTGACCACTAGAACTTGGGTATTTTCCTTTTAATACATTTATTTTGTAAATTGCTAATTTCACTAAGTTCTCCTTCCCTACCATTTTCTGCCACAGTTCCCAATGTGTACTTTATTTTGGGGATAAACAATTCTTCCCAATACCTTTCTTCCCAATATCTTAGATGAAAAACAAAATGAAAATGGATTATGTGCCAAAGACCATCTTTACTGAGATTAACATGTAATATTAATTTTTGATATCAGATCCAGAATTTGTGATTTGTGGGACTGTATTGTTCCAGAATTTTCTGGGCTACCAAATATATGACTTTTTTCTTTGTTTTAAGGTATTTGTTTAATATTTTATTAAACAGTTAACATAGTTGAAAAATAAAAATGTATATAATATCTCCATGTTTCCATGTTTCTAGCATATTTTGTCCCCAACGCCCTCCTCCCTATAATTGTAACTGCAGAAGAAAACCTAAAAAATAAATATCATTAGCATCTTGTGTATCCTTCCAAAAAATTTTTAAGACTTTTATAAACAAATATAAATATTTGTATACTTTACCTCTTCATTGCATAAAAAGTGGCCTTCTCTATCCCACCCCTTGTTCTGCATCTTGCTTTTTCTTCACAGTAATTTTCCTTTGAGGTCTTTCTAAAGCAATATATAGAGAACTTCCTTGCTTTATCCTATCAAAGTAGCTGTATAATATTTCATTGCATGGATGAGCCATAGTTAACTTGACCCCTGATTATTGGGTTATTTCTATTTTTTTATAATTACCAATAATTTCTATTCTTTATAATTACACATGTATTATGTCACACATATGTAATCATACATATAGTATAAATCCCTGGAGATATAATTGCTAAGTCAAAGACTTACGTTCATTTGTAATTTTTGGTATATATTGCCAAATTGCCCTCCTGGGGATTATACTAATTTATTGTCCCACCAGAACTCATGAAAATCTTTCTTCTCTCTGAGCACTTCCTTTAGGTTCTCCTATTAGTCACTTTGTGTATTTTTTTTTGCCAACTCAAAAATGATTAGATATTGGGCTGGGGATGTGGCACAAGTGGTAGCGTGCTTGCCTAGCATGCGTGAGGCACTGGGTTCAATTCTCAGCACCACGTAAAAATAAAAATAAAGATATTGTGTCTACCTAAAACTAAAAATAAATATAAAAATGATTAGATGTAAATATAAATATTTCTCTGAGGTTGAATGTAATTTCTTTGCCCTTTTATGTATTAGGTTACTTATTTTTTTATCATTACTTTTTAGAAACTATTTTAAAGAGATTGAACTCTTTTCTCTGATCTGAGCAGAAGGCCGACTATCCCTTATCTGACATGCTTGGTACCAGAATTGTTTCAGATTTCAGAGTTTTTAGATTTTGGAATATTTGCCTAGACTTTTTACTGGTTGAGTAGCTCTAATCCAAAAATCCGGAACCTCAAATGCTCTGAAATCTCAAACTTGTAAGTTTTGGAGCATTTTGGATTTCAGATTTTCATATTAGAGTGCTCAGCCTGTACAAATATTTTTTTTTTCAGTTTTTAACTTTGTAATTTGACTTTTGTAGTGATGTTTTTTAATGAAGTGTTTTTACTTTTTATAGTTTGATTTATTTTTATGCTATCCTTTCATGGTTTGTGAGTTTTGACTCATACTTAGAAAGGCTTTTATTATTTAGTTCAGAGTTTTTTTTTGTTTTTCTCTAACATTTTGATGGTTATGTATGTATTCTTATAAATTCTTTTTTGGTGGTGTGGGTCCTCTCTCTTGCTAGGCACATGCTCTACCTCTTCCTCTGAGCTACACCTCCAGCATATATTTATTGTAAATTTTTGATGCATTTATCTTTGTTTGAATCATGTATGAACTTATTTTCCCCTACATATGTTTACTTTGTAATTTCAACTCAGTGCCATTTATTGCATTTTAAAAATCGTTTCCTCAGTAACTTGAGATGACACCTAAATGAAAAACAGAAAAGCCATAAGACAGAGTAATTAACAGTGTGGACGGTGGAGCCAGGCTTCCCAGGTTGAAGTTGTAGCAGCACCACTTCCTGGTTCAGAGATCTTGAACAAAATAATTAATCTGTCTATGCCTGAGTTTCCTTAAATAAAAATGGATTAATAATTGTGCCTAGGGCTGGGGATGTGGCTCAAGTGGTAGCGCGCTCGCCTGGCATGCGTGCGGCCCGGGTTCGATCCTCAGCACCACATACAAAGATGTTGTGTCCGCCGAGAACTAAAAAATAAATATTAAAAATTCTCTCTCTCTCTCTCTCTCTCTCTCTCTCCTCTCTCACTCTCTCTTTAAAAAAAAAAATAATTGTGCCTATTTCATGGAGTAGTTGAACATTAAACGAGTTGATGTATGTAAACTCTTAGTGAATACATATTTAAAAAATTAGTGTTATTATGGTATAATGATTTCCGGTTGTTTTGGGCGAGTTTGTGGACTTTCTAGTCTAATTCAGGCCTGACATTTATGCCCAGTTACACTTAAAAATACATCACTGAGGTTTTATATCATGTTTTAATCTCTGAAAGAGCTATTTTCCCATTGTTACTTTTTCGTAACTTCCTGGCTGTTATTTATTTATTTAAAGTTTCAGAGAGAGGAAGAGAACTACTTATTGCCTGCAGGCTTTTTATCCACATTGACATAAGCAATTTTTTTCCCTTGTCTTACTTTTGGAGATATATAACTTTTCTTTTCCTTGTCTTTCTTTGGTATCTCTTCTGTAAGGGTTTTCTTGACTTTTTCCTGAATGCTGTTCATGAATTGCTTTTCTAGGGCTTCTTGTAACAGTTAAGCCATTACTGGGTTGCTTAAAATAGGAGAAATCAACAAGTCACTTGGTTCCTTTTGGAGGCTCTGAGAGAATCCATTACATGCATTTCTCTAGTTTCTGGCAGTTGATGGTGTTCCTTGTCTGTAGGTAGTTGCTTTGCATCAGGCTTTGTCTTTCTCTTCAAATGTGTTTCTTCTCTTTTAAGGAGCTTCTGAGCTATAATTGTTTGCTTAATTACTTCCCTTCCCCTCCCCATTCCTTCTTTTCCTTCCCTTCCCTCCTTTTCTTCCTTCCCCTTTCCCTTTCCAATTTCCTCCCCCTTCCTTCCTTCTTGGAAAGGTCTTGCTAAGATGCCAGGCCAGCTTCTTGGGATTCTCCTGCCTCAAGCCTCCTGAGTCCCTGAGATTATAGGTGTGTATCACAATGCTGCTTGTTTGCTTGATTTTCCAAGAGAATTATGGTGTCAGTTTATCTAATCTTTTCTATGTAAATAAAAAAAGATATTTTAAAAAGTATGTAGTATTCTTTATTTTTGATATTTATGTCCTGCATTTTTGAAGTTATTGATTTTCTAATTTATTTTTCTAATCTTTACTTTGTCTTCCTCTAGGAAATCTCTTGTTATATGCTCTCTCTTTTTTTTTTTTTTTTTTTGAAAATCACTATTGGAAAATTGTATTTTCATTGTGGCTGAGAAGTAAGTTTAATTTACAGTTGAATAGAAGATTGAGGCAAGTTGATGGAGTTAAATTCTTATAAATATTTTTAGCAGTTTCATCATAGAACTGAATGCTTTGAAACATAATAAAAATTTATAAATGTCATTTCTATCTTTTGTTCCAGTAATAAGAAAAAATATATTGGAAATTGTTGTTAAATACCTCACATAATAAAATGGAAATTACATACACATAAACCTTGTAAAACAGATCAAGCAATACAAATACAATCCTCACATATACATATGTATTATAAGTTACCCTCCACAAAAATATGGATCAGATATTTGTATAGATATATGGATATGAATAGATATATAGATATTTTTCTAGGAAAATAAAATGAGGTAAGAACATAAGAAATGAGTAGCACATAGAAAATTCAGAAAATGTTTTCCTATAGTTTTCAAAGGGGGGATAGCCTTCTCTCTGTCATTATAAGTTTTAGTTTTATAGGGTGACATAAAGGTGATTTTGCATTGAGGTGTTCTGTCACATAGAAGGTCAGCTGATGACAACACAAGCACAGTTTTATGCTTTTTAAATGAGAGAAAAGCAACTTAACCAAGGTTAAACTCTCACGCTAGCTTTGAAAGTAGAAGTGTCGCTTTGCTGTATCTGTGGACATAGTGCAAGAGACGGGAGCAGGGAAGAGCACAATGTTATTTGGAGGTGAACATACTTTTCTCCTTAATGCAAAGTTTTTGAAGACTTCAAAGCTTAGAGGTGTCAGAAAGAATACAACAATGGCCTGTCATGTAGAAGAGGCACTGAAGTGAAAAAGAAACACCTTGTCTCCAAAAATATGAGAACTTCTTCTAGAAAGATACAAAAAAGAAAAAAAAGTAGATACTCTTATTGTTACCAAAATCTCAATTGTTGTCCCTGATGTTATATGCTCTCTTGATGTGTGTAAACTATCTTTTGTCTTAGCCTTCAGTGTTTTAGGATGTCATGGATGCTTGACAGTGTATCTGTGTGGCTCTCAGGCTTGAGGTAAATAAATGCCTCATTGGATATTGTTGATGAAAACTAGGATTGCAAATATAAGTTCTTTTTTAAAAGACATTTCTCATGTTTAGCTATTTTAGATAGACACTAGTGATTCAAGAATGTATTCTGTGAATGTTGCTGTTTTGAGTGACTCAAATTGGAGGCTGTGTGTGTGTGTGTAGCAAAAGTTTCTTAGGTGCCTCACCCCTATGATCCCAGTGACTGGGGAAGCTGAGGCAGGAGGATTGCAAGTTCAAGTCCAGACTCAGCAATTTAGCAAGACCTTTCCCCAAAATAAAAAATAATAAAAGGGCTGGAAATATAGTTCAGTAGTAGAGCTCCCCTGGTTTCAACCCCTAGTACCCTCCCACCAAAAAAAAAAGTTTCTTAGGAAGTTCTGTAAGAAATAAGCATTATATGTATTCAATATATGCTGAAAATTACTAGTTTGCAGAAGCTGAAACTACCAATTTTATGATGTAGTTGTACCTGCATATAGATATTTTGTTTTATTTTTAATTTTTTTTTTTTAATACTGAGTGTTGTACTCAGGGATGCTTATCACTGAGCTGTGTCCCCATTCCTTGTTTAAATTTTGAGACAGGGTCTTACAAGTTGTTGAGGACCTTTCTAAGTTGCTGGACTGGACTCAAACTTGAGATCCTCAGTCTTCTGAATTGCTGAAATTACAGGCATATGCTACTGTACCTGAGTTAAAAGTAGATATTTTAAAATCAGAAATTAACTATTTGAAGGGACCTTTATATAAAAAAAAATTGTGAAGTAAGACATAGCCAATGAACACAAAACAAATATGTAACTAAAGCACAAGTAACCTTGAAATCATTACCCAAGCTAAGAAAGAATTTGCCAGCTATCCTAGAGTCCCTCTAATCACAAACTATTTTTCTCCCCCAAATGTAATCTCTACTATGACTTTTATAATAATTTCTCCCATTTCTTGATTGTTCTATTAACCAAGAACACATTTCTGGTCTATAATTTAATTTTACTTATTTTTAAAATATACGTTTACTTCTCAGATTAATTTATCTGTTGAGGAACCCAGACCTTTTGACATTTTGAGTTTTTCAGAGTCTCAGTTTTGCTGATTTAGTATTCTTGATGTAGTTTAACATATCCCTCTGTCTGTGTTTTCTGCATATTATCAGGAGAATCAAGAACTAGGATGAAACTTGGCTTCCATGCCTGTGACTAGACTCTAGGTGGTGCTGTGTTCTTTCATCGGGAGGCAGTTATGACTTGCTGTCTCTCTGTGATGTGACCAGTTGTTGATGCTCACTATCTAATCTGTTAATTCTCTGGGGTCTGAAAAATGGTGATATCCTAATTATTTTTGTGTATTAAGTACAATATTCCTATGAAAAGATTTTTCTCTCCTCCATTTGGTTACCCAGTGGTACTTTTACAGAAGAGAAAGGATAAATGCTTGATTCTTTCCCTTTATTTACTCGTTTTCAAAATAACAGATATTTTCCTTCTTATCCTCCTGCAGTGGAGACCACTGTTAGTTGTTTCTGTCATTTTGAAATATTACAAACTAATGGATTTAAATGTATTTGATTGTAGTTACTCTTTTTTGAACCTCAGTTTGTGTTATCTTTGGCTAGTAGAGTCTTCTTTGGGATATCTCCTGAGTTCTTTTGTCACAGCCCTAGTAGATTTGATTGCATTTCTTTTATTTTGTATGGTAAGATGTTTGAGACGCATCTCTTTATACCTAGCTCCAGACCTCCAGACCTTGAATAAACGATTTCTCCTAGAAGTCCTTGGATTTTTTTAAGTCAGAAATGGTGTTTCCAGACCCTGCATACTAGACATGCTCCTTGCTACCCTGTTGTTAATTGTATACACGCCTTTTCAGTGGGTAGAACTACTATTCAAACTCATCACATATTTATGTATTAGGGTGTGTGTGTGTATATATATATATATAATATATGTGTTATATATATATGGTAAAGTATCTTTTGAATTTATAGTGATACTTTCCATTAAGTATGATGTTAGCTGTGAAATTTTTGTAGATGCCTTTTGTTTAAAAAAATGTTTTTTTTTAGTTGTGGATGGACACAATACTTTTGTTTATTTTTATGTGGTGCCAGGATCGAACCCAATGCCTCACGCATGCTCAGCAAGCGCTCTACCACTGAGCCACAACCCTGGCCCTGTAGATGCCTTTTATTAGCTTGAGGAACTTCCCTTTTATTCCTAGTTTAAGTGTTTTTTTTTTTTAAATCATGAAAAGGTGTTAAATATTGTCAGATACTTTTTTTTGGTATGATTTTCTTTTTATGCTTTTATAGTGTAATTTTTGGATGTTAAACCAAACTTGCATTCCTGGAATAAATTCTTTTGGTCATGGTGTAGAATTATTTTATATGTTGTTGGATTTAATTTGCTATTTTTTTGAAAATTTTTGTGTTCATATTCATAAGAGATATTGTTCTGTAGTTTTTTTGTGTGATGTTTTTATCTAGTTTTAGTATTAAGGATAATGTCCCCCTGAGAGAATGAGTTGGGAAGTGTTCTCTTCATATTTTTGGGAAGAGTTTGTGAAGAATTATATTCATTCATCTTCCAATGACTGGTAGAAGTAAGTCACCAGAGAAGGTGTCTGGACCTGGGCTTTTTTTGTGAGTTGATTTTTCATTACTATCTCTTTACTTGTTTGCCCTCTATTTATATTTTCTATTTCTTCTTGAGCCAATTTAAGTAGTTTGTATCTTTCTAGGAATTTGTCCCTGTTATCTAAGTTGTTTAATTTTTTGGGTTCATAGTGTTCCTTTGTAGTTTTTTTTAAAAAAAAATTTCTGTAAGTGTGGTAGTCATACTCTTCATTTTGGATTTTTGTAATTTGAGTCTTTGATTTTCTTGGTCAGTCTAACTAAAGGTTTGTTAAATTTGTAGATATTTTGAAAGGACCAATAAAAACCAGGCTTCATTGATTTTTTTCCTAACTTCATATTAACTTCATTTTATTCTCATTCATTTTTTTTTTCTCTAATCTTTATTATTTTCTTCTTTCTGCTTGCTTTAGGTTTAGTTTGCTCTTCTTTTTCCAGTGTTTTACAGTAGAAGATTACATTATTATTTGAGACCTTTCTTCTATTTTATTGTAAGCATTTACAGCTAGAAATTTCCCTCTCATTCCTTCTTTAGCTGCATCCCATATGTTTTGTTATGTCCTAATTTTTATTCACCTGAAGTTAGTTTCTACTTTTTTTTTTAATAAAATTTCTTTTTTTTTTACCCATTGGTTATTAAGGAGTGTGTTGTTTCATATGCTTGTATTTGCTGAGTTTCCAAAAGTTCTTTCTGTTACTGATTTCTAACTTTAGTCTTTTATGGTCAGAAAGTATAGTTTGTATTATTTCTTCTTTTTAATTTATTGAGATTTGTTTATTGTCTGTCCTGGAGAATGTTCTGTGTTGTTGAGAGAGTGTTCTGTTTTTCTCATTTTTATTTATTTATTTATTTAATCCTTTTACTTATACATGACAGTAGAATTCATTTTGATATAATTATAGAAGCATGGAATATGTCTTATTCTAATTAGCACTCCATTCTTATGGATGGATGTACATGATGGTAGGAGGGTGGGATTCACTAGTATTTATATAAGTGTACAGGAGAATTAGTTTGGAATCATTTTACTGTCTTTCCTTTTCCTATTTCCCCTCCTTTCCCTTCATTCCTCTTTGTCTAATATAATGAATATCTGTTCTTTTTCTCTCCTCCCTTTTTGTGAGTTAGCTTCCATATAACAGCAACAACATTTGAACTTTGGCTTTTGGGACTGTCTTATTTTGCTTAGGATGATCCTCTCCAGATCCATCCATTTACTTGCAAATGTCATAGTCATTCTTATTTATGACTGAGTAATACTCCATTGTGTATATGTACACCATATTTTCTTTATCTATTCATCTGTTGAAGGGCACCTAGGTTGGTTCTATAGCTTAGCTATTGTGAATTGTGCTGCTATAAACATTGATGTGGCTGTGTCACTGTAATATGCCGATTTAAAATCCTTGTATATGTACCGGGGAGTGGGATAGCTGGGTCAAATGGGGTTCCATCCCTATTTTTTTTGAGGAATCTCCATACTGCTTTTTAGAGTGGTTGCATCAATTTTTAGTCCCACCAGCACTGTATGCCTGTATCATGTCTCCCCATATCAAGATGAGTGTTCTGTAAGTGTCCATGAGGCTGGTTTATGGCATTGTTCAATCCTTTTGTTTTATTGATCTTCTGCTTGGTTATCCTATTATTAAAAGTCAGGTAATTTAACCCAATTTTAATTTAGTTAGCATATTGTTTTATAATATAGATTGATGGCATTGATTGATTATGACCCATTTAGAGACAGCTTTACCAGGGCTTTGCACTAATGTGCTAGTAATGTGAACTCTACATACATAAAAACCATTGGGAAGGAAGTGGAGAAAGATGGGGGATGGTGTGGTAAAGGGAGATGAAGGGACAGAGAAATAGAGCAAGAGAGGAGGACAGATAATGTAAATGAGCGGGTGGAAGACACATAACACTTGGTGTGAATATACTTTGTATACAACCAGAGATAATGAAAAATTTGTGCTCTATATGTGTAATATGAATTGTAATGCATTCCACTGTCATTTATAAATTTAAAAAATTAATAATAAAAATTTCTACAATGGACAAAAAAAAGAGGAAGGCCTCTTATCTGTGAGGCAATTGTGTGTGCCTATACAGAGAGACAGATCTCATAGAGTAAAGCACAGACACATGTCATTTCAAGAAAGAAACACTCAAAAGAAAGGGTATTCAGACCCTGAGAATCAGAAAGGGATTTACAGAGCTGGAAGTCAGGGGTAATAGGAGAGAGAAGTAGAGAGAACAGAGACTTGAAGGATGAGACTCAGGCAGAAATAGAGGCAAAGAGATACTGGGGGTGGGGGAGAGACAAAGAGACACACATACAAATTACACAGACATGCAGATAGATAAAGAGCATGACAATGTGAGCAGAGGACCTTATACATTTATAATATTGACATGGGAGAAATAATTCATTAATAATGTTGACTTGCTTTTAACCAGTTTGAATTTTGAAGTTTATATATGTATTTTAAAAGTGGTATATAGTCATTGAAAAAGAATATAAAGTAAAATTAAAGATTAATTTTTCTTATTGTCCTCTCCCTAACCCACTTCTTTTTTGTTTCTTTAACCAGCACAGTACATTTATTTATTTATTGGTACTGGGGATTGAACCCAGGAATGCAAAGCTACATCCCCAGTCCTTTTAAAATTTTTTTAAAATAATAAATGCTTTTAATTTATTTTCCCACTTTCTACATTTTAAAGTCTTTTTAATTGTAGATGGACACAATGCCTTTATTTTATTTATTTATTTATTTTTATGTGATGCTGAGGATCAAATCCAGTACCACACCCATGCTAGGCAAGAGTTCTACCACTGAGTTACAACCCAAGCCCCCCACATTTTTTATTGGTACATTGTAGTTGTACATAATGATGTGATTTGTTGTTACATATTCGTTCATGCATACAGTATTACAATATAATTTGACCAGTGTCCCTCCCCAGCTCTTCCCTCCTTCCTTCCAACCTCCTATCCCTTAGTCCCTTTTCTTTACTTATCACTCTTTGATTTTCATGAGATCCCTGTGGACCTTCTGCAATCTTTCTTTTTTTCTCTTTAGCTTCCACATGTGAGAGAAAGCATGAATGAAAATGAAATACTTCATTTTTTAAAAAAACTGATGCATGATATACAATTGTCAAGATGTGTGATAATTAAGCTACTTTGTTTTTAAAAATTAATCTGTGCTGTTTTGGTTGCAAGAGATAGAAACTTACATCAAGCTGGCTTAAGTATAAAGAGCTGTCTGTGACCTGGGATAGATCATCATTTGCCACTGTAAGAACCAGGGGTGTTCTGGAACCAGAGTTTGGAACCAAGGAATTGATGTTGTGATAATATTCTTCCTCCATTTTTGGTACATATAGGCTTTCTCTGTGTGGCAGGGAAGATGTTTGTTGGAAACCTTTAATTTACAGCTTTCCATCCTTTGACCCAAAGACCAAGTGCTCTTCTTTTCTACCTATCAATTAAAAACAATTCTTGGTGAAGGTTTTTTTATATTTATTTTTTAAGTGTAGTTGGGCACAACATTTTTATTTTATCTGTCTGTTTTTATGTGGTGCTGGGTATCGAATCCAGGATCTCAAACATGCTAGGCAAGCGCTCTACTCCTGAGCTACAACCTCAGCCCCTCTTGGTGAAGATTTTGATGACTTGTTTTAGCCTATGTTCTCATTTTTCTAAAAATTATTTTTAGTTGTAGATGAACACAAAGTCTTTATTTATTTTTATGTGGTGCTGAGAATTGAGCCCAGTGCCTCAGACTTGCCAGGCAAGTGCTCTACCTCTGAGCTACAACCCTAGCCCTCTGCATTCTCATTTTTTGTTTAATCACAGTGACCAGGAGAATGGGGTACTATATGTGCTAGGCTTGGCTCAGATAACCTCTTAATGGCCTGGGTGTGAGGTACTGTGACATTATTGCCATGAATGGATTGGGATAAAAGGAAGAATAAGTACAATACAGACAAAAAGCAAAAAAAAAAAAACAAAACAAAACAAAAAAAAAAAACCAACAAAAAAACCCCAGATGTCTATCACAGTGGGCATTTACGTTATTTCCAGCTTATTTGTAACTGTGTTCACATTCTCTTTCAGTTCTGATAAATTTTCCTAAATAAGAATTTTTGATATGAAATTATTAAAAAATCTAAAAGTCCATATTTTATGGAGAAAACACAATATAGATTTTTCTTTCATTCATTCTAAATTCTTCTGTTCCTTGAAATAGGACTTCAAATTATGAACTATCAAATTGAACAGTGTCTTTTATTTTAAAATTATTTTTAAACAAAGGGCCTTAAAATAGCTTGAAAAGTATGGACAGAATGATAATTTACCAGAAATAGGAATGCTGAAGTAATAAGGATTATTAAATTATATCATACTACAAAATCTTATAATCAAACTCAAATACTGAAGTAATTGATTTGAATATGGAATGCATGACATTTTACTATTTCTTTCATTTCCCATGGTGTGTGAGTCCACCTAATGTTAAGTTCAGTGGACTTCTGACTGGCTGTCACCAGCGACAGATTTCTGATTTTTAAAATATGTCAACTGCTATAAATCACTAGTTTGCTAGATTGAACTAGCAATCCATTAAAGAACATGGCAGTATTTACTGTAGATAAATGCAAATTTAAAAAGGTTCTGTGTATGAAGGTTGAAATGATTTATTATCCTTCAGTGCACACATGAATCTAAAGTTATGTAATGGATTTAGAAAATTTCATTTCCTGTTTGAAGGTTCAAATTTGCATATTTATTCTATGATGTAAGTATTGGATTTGAGTCAATAGAATATATAGTTAAGCTCTTTGATATCAATATATGCTCAATTTTTTTGGTCTATAACATGGCAAACCTTTTTGTAGGGAAAGTGATTAAATATGCCAACCTTTTTTTTTTTTTATTCCTTTTCCCCTGAGGTAGAGAAGGATAGAGAATTAAAAATCTAGGACTATAATTTCTAGGTGGCTTCAGGATTTGTGTTCATGAGAGTTTTCTTACTTTTTAATTTGGCTCACATCTTCTACAAATTAAGAGATTCATCTAGGTAAATATGGTTTTCTTTTAAAATAATCAGTGGAACAATTAAACCTATGACAAATCCACACTTCATCCAGGGTTGCTTTTCTTTTGAAACCTGGGGTGTTTCTTTGTTTTCCGGGCTAACTTTGAATTCCTGCCCTTGAGCATCCTCCTGCCTCAGCCTCCTGTCACAGCCTCCCAGGAAGCTGGGATTACAGGCATGCACCATCATATACCCAGCCTATTTATTTTTATTTTAATTTAATTAATTAATTAATTAATTTTTGAGAGAGAGAGAATTTTTTTTAATATTAATTTTTTAGTTTTCGGTGGACACAACATCTTTGTATGTGGTGCTGAGGATTGAACCTGGGCTGCACACATGCCAGGCGAGCGCGCTACCGCTTGAGCCACATCCCCAGCCCCAGCCTATTTATTTTTAAAAATTACATCTTTTCTTTCAAGATAATTGTGGATTCATGTGCAGTTGAAGAAATTATACAGAGAAATTCCTTATATTCTTTATCCAGTTTTCCAAAGTGGGAAAATCTTGCAAAACTAATGTAATACTAACATTGATATAATTGAGATATAGAATATTTCCATCACAGTCACACCCACTTTCCTCCTACTGGACTTCTGACTGGTTGTCACCAGCGACAGATTTCTGATTTTTATGTAAATATTATGTAATTTTGTCAGTTCTAGAATTCCATATAAATAGAACCATATAATGTGATTTCTTTTTTCAGTTAGTACAGTTTTCTGAAGATTCGTCTGAATTGTGTCAGTAGTTTGTTCTTTTTTATTATTGGGTAGTATGCCTGGTATTAATTTAGCATAGAACAAACATTTTGTAGTGGTATGTCACTCAGATTGTTTGCATTTTTGGCTATTACAAATCAAGCTGCTATATATAAACATTTGTGTTTAGATTTTTAAAGAAATTGCTGAATTGTTTCCCACAGTGGCTATGTCATCTTAGATTCCCACAAACAACATATGGGTGGTCCAGTTTCTTTGCATTTTCTCTAGCAGTAGATTCTGTCACAGTTCTTTATTTTATTCATTCTAATTGATATGTAGTGATGCATCAATTTAATTTGAATTTAATGGCTGATGATGTTGAACTTTTTCCCTGTGTTTGTCATCTCTATGTCCTGTTTATTGAAATATTTGTTCTTGTTTTCAGCATTTTCTAATTGGACTGTTTGCTCTTATGTTGAATTCGAGAGTTCTTTATATTATATATATATATATATATATATATATATATATATATATATATTTCTTTGCTAGATATGGAGTTTGCAAATATTTTTTTCCTAGTCTGTAGCTTTTCAATTCATCCTCCTAACATGGTCTTTTAGTGACCAAATATTTTTATTTTTGATAAAGCCCAATTTATCTATTTTTTCTTTTATGACGATTGCTTTTGGTGTCACTCTAAGAACTTTTTGCTACCCTGAATTCTGAACATTTTCTTGCATTTGTTTTAAGTTTATATTTTACATTTAATTCCATGATCCATAATGAGTGAGTTTTGTATATAGTATAGTATATAGTATATAGCAAAGATTTATTTGTTTGCCTGTGGAAATCTCATTAATTGCTTCAGCACCATGTCTTTGAAAGTCTGTTCTTCATCCATTAAATTGCTTCTTACATCTTTTTCAAAACTCATTCAGTTGGGCACATTTGTGTGATATTATTTTTGGGTGCTCTATTCTGTTTCATCAATTTATGTGTCTTGTCCCCCTGCTAGTTCCTCACAGTATAGATTACTGTAGTAATTATGTAATAAGTCTCCTAATTGGATAGAAAGATTCCTCACACTTTATCTTTCTTTTTTAACATTGTGATTGCTGTTCTTTGTTTTTTGCATATAGATCTTAAAAAACATTCTCTGTATTTTTAAGAATCTTTGTGGGATTTTGATAGAAACTCTGTTTATATATCAATTTGGGAAGAATTGACATCTATACTGTGTACATAGTATGTCTATCCATTTATTTAGACCTTTTTTGATTTCTTTTATCATATTTTTAACAGTCTATACCTGTACATGTTTCAGATAGTATATATTATTTAGCAATTATAAATTTTATTATATTTTCAATTTCATTGTCCACTGGTTCATTGCTAATGTACAGAAATATAATTGGTCTTTGTATGTTTATCATATAAACTGTGACCTTGCTAGGAGATCAGTTTTTACCTTTCTTAAGAATTTTTTGTCTTGGGCTGAGATATAGCTCAGTTGGTAGAGTGCTTTCCTTACATGCATAAGGCCCTGGGTTCTAATTCCCATCACCACCAAAACAAAAAAAAAAAAAAAAGAATTTTTGTCTTTATACTCACGAGAAATAATGGTGTATATATTTTTCTTTCTTTCTTCCTTTCATTTTTTTTTTTGGGTGATACTATGGATGAACCTAAGTGCTTTTTCTTTTTCTTTTGGTATTGTCTTTGGTTTTAGTACTAGCACCATAAAATGTATTGTGAAGTATAAAATTTATATTCTTTTAAAAAAATTAGTAGAATTTTCTTTTTTTAAATTTTAAAATTACAAATTTACTTTCCTTAATTAGTTATAAGGGCATTCAAATTATCTATTTTATATTGGGAAAATTATGATAGCTTGAATTGGCCCATGTTGTCTAAGCTGTCAAAATATGTGTTTAGAGTTTGTAGTTCCTTATTCTTTTGATGCTTGCAACATCTGTAGTGATATTTTTCTATTCCTGACTGGCAATTTGTGTCCTTTCTCTTCATTTTTTGTCAGTCTTGCCAAAGTTTTGTCCATGTTATTGATTTTTTTTTCTTAAAAAAGAACTAGCTCTTTATTTCATTGATTTTTTTTTTCCCTATTGCTTTCCTTCCTTTAATTGCATCCACTTCTGTTCTTTATTATTTCTTTTCTTCTGTTTGCCTTGGGCTCATTTTGTTTTTCTACTAAGTGGTGCCCCTGCCTCCTCCCCAAGTGCTGGGGATGGAAACCAGGGTTTCATGCATGCTGGACAAGTGATATATCCTGAACTACATCCCTAGCCCCTACTAGATTTTTAAAATGGAAGCTTAGGTTATTGATTTGAGACATCTTTTCTAATGTATGCGTTTTAATGCTACAAATTTCCCCCTAAGCGCTGCTTTAGGTATGGTCCATAAATTTTGATATGTTACATTTTAATTTTGAGTGATGATATTTATTTAGTTCCCTTGAAACTTCCTCTTTGACCTCTCAGTGTTATAAGTTTTCAAAAGATTGGGGATTTTTTTTTTTTTTTTTGCTATTTTAGCTTTTTTGTTATTGATTTCTAGTTTGGTTTTTCTCTGGTCAGAGAACCTGTATTGTGTATGATTTCAATCCCTTTAAAATGTGTTGAGTTTGTGTTATGTCCCAGGATATTGACTATCTTGATATGTATTATATGAGCACTTGAAAATAATATATATTCTTCTGGGATTGGATGGAGTCTTATAAAATGGTAGTTTCTTTGGTTGATATGATTGAATTCTAATCCTTGCTGACTTTCTGTTCTATCAATTACTGATGAAGAAAACATTATTTTTATAACATAAGGATGTTTCTTTTTTCTATGGAAGGGAGAACTCTATGGGAAAGAGCATTTGGTGGAAGACATGGTATACAGAGGAAACATTAGAGCTTTGGGTATTTTAATGGAGTATAAATCTAGGTTGTAGGAAAATGGCCACCCAGAGGACAAGATAGATAGCTATCTAGGAACAGAAGAGAGTGGATGCCCAAATTGAGAGTGATACAGAAAAAGAAATACAGACCAAGGAGCACAGTTTTTTTTTTCTTGCCTATTTTTCCATCTAAATGTTAATTGCATCTTAAAAGGATTAAAATATCTTTTATGCCCTTGGGATCAAGGAAAATACTTATTTTGAAAAATTGAACTGTGTCATGAATGCGTTTTGAAAGTAAAGTCCTTTTGTAACCCAGTCCTTTAAGATAACCATTTCCATCAATCTAGTGCCTATTCTTTGGGATTTTTCTATGGAACTATTATAAAAAATAATGCATAAATATGGTATGTGTATGTCAGAGGTGTGCAAAATAATACATTTAAAAAAATTTTTTTTAGTTGTTAATGGATCTTTTTATTTTATTTATTTACTTATATGTGGTGCTGAGGATCGAACCCAGGGGCTCACGCATGCCAGGCAAGCATTCTACCACTGAGCCGAAACTTGAACCCCCAAAATAATACATTTTGGTTGAATGTTCAAACCCTTCTGAGTTTGAAAACAAATATAATTGTAGAAGGAATTTCTGAAATACAAGATAAATATAAAGTTTATTAAGCATTTTCTTATTGGAATTTTATTATTAAATGTTTTAGTACTTTTTAAATATTTGATAGTCTGATTCAGAATTTTATCTGAATATTCTCAGTAGTACTTATTTTCATTTCTTCTTCTCTCTCTCTACATATATTTTATATATATATGTGTATGTATACATATATATAGTTAGACACAATACCTTTATTTAATTTATTTATTTATATGTGGTTCTGAGGATCGAACCCAGCACCTTACACGTGTTAGGCGTGTACTGTACTGCTGAGCCACAACCTCAGCCCCTTATTTTCATTTCTTATATATTCAAAACCAAATTTCACTCAGCTAAATGATTTTAAATCTGTGTTTTTACTTATTACTAAGCATTTTAGACAAAAATATTTAAAGTGGAATTTTTTTTCTGACCTTTCAAATAATTGTAAAACTAACACATAGAATTACTTTATTTCTCTGAAAGAGAAGGAACACTCCCAAATATATTTTATGAAGCCAGTATAACCCTAATACCAAAACTAGACACAGATGCATCAAGGAAAGAAAACTACGACCAATATCCCTGATGAACATACATACAAAAATCCTTAATAAAATATTAATAAACCACATTCAAAGACACATCAAAAAGATAATACACCATCATCAAGTAGGTTTCGTTCTAGGGATGAAAGGTTGGTTTAACCTACACAAATCAATAAATATTAATTCATCACTTAATCACATGATCATCTCAATAGATGCAGAAAAGGCCTTTGATAATATTCAATACCTTTTCTGTTAAAAATGTTGGAGAAGCTAGCAACTGAAGGAATTTACCTCAACATCATAAGGGCCACTTATGACAAACCCCAAATCAACATCATGCTGAATAACTAAAAACATTTCTTCTAAAATCAGAAACGAGACAGAGCTGTCCACTCTCACCACTTATATTCACTATAGTCTTCAAAATACTAGAGTGCTCAGGCAAGAAAAGGAAATCAAAGGGATACAAATATGAAAACAAGAAGTTAAAACTATTTCTGTTTGCTGACAATATGATTCTATATCTAGAAGACTGAAAAAACTCCACCAGAAGACTTTGAGTTTATAAATGAGTTTAGAAAAGTACCAGATACAAGATCAACACCCATAAATCATTAGCTTTCCCTATGCTCCAACAGTGATTTATCCAAGGAAGAAATCAGAGAAACCATCCCATTCACATTAACTTGAAAAAAAATTAAATACTTTGGAATTAATCTAACAAAAGAGGTAAAAGAGCTCTACAATGAAAATTATAGAACATTGAAGAAAGAAACTGAAGAAAACCTTAGAAGATGGGAAGAAGACCTCCATGTTCCTGGATAGTCAGAATCACTATCTATTAAAATGTCCATAAATACCAAAAGCAATATACAGGGTCAATGCAATTTCCATCAAAATACCAATGACTTTTTTTTTTCCGGGGTATTGGGGATTGAACTCAGGGGTACTCTATCACTGAGACACATCCCCAGCCCGATTTTGTATTTTATTTAGAGACAGGGCTTCACTGAGTTGATTAGCACCTCAGTTTTGCTGAGACTGTCTTTGAAGTTGCGATCCTCCTGCCTCAGGCTCCTGAGCCTCTGGGATTACAGGTGTGCACCAGTGTATCTGGCCCAATGACATTTTAAACAGAACTAGAAAAAATAATTCTTCAGTTCATTTGGAAGAGTAAGAGACCCGGAATAGCCAAAGCAATACTAAGCAAGAAAAGTAAAGCATGAGGCATCTCAATACTTGATTTGAAATTATACTACAGAGCTGTAGTAACAGGAACATCATAGTATTGCATCAAAATAGATGTGAAGATCAGTGGAACAGAATAGACAACACAAAGACAAATCTATGGCCTCTGATATTTGACAAAAGGTACCAAAAATATGTCTTGGAGAAAAGACAGTGTTTTTAACAGAAGACTGTTTTTAACAGTGTTAGAGAAACTGGATAGCTATGTGTAGAAAAATGAAATTAGACCCTGATCTAATTCACCCTACACAAAACTCGAACTGGATTGAAGACGTAGGAACTAGACCAGAAACTTTACAATTGCTAGAAGAAAACATAGGGTCAGTGTTCTTATCATATTGCTTTTGGCACCAGCTTCCTTAACAGGACATTCATATCACAAGGAATAAAACCAAAAATCAATAATTGAGATTCCATCAAACTAAAAAGCTTCTGCATAGCAAAGGAAACAAGAATGTGAAGAGATAACCTACAGAATGGGAGAAAAGCTTGGCCAGTTACTCCTCTGACAGGGGATTTATATTCAGGATATGCCAAGAACTCACAACACACAAAAAATCCCACAAATAATTAAATCAGTAAATGGACAAAAGAATTAGACTTCTCAAAGGAAGAAATACAAATGGCCAACAAATATATGAAGAATGTTCAACATCTCTAGTAATCAGGGAAATCCAAACTACACTAAGATTTCATCTCATTCCAGTCAGAATGGCAAAGGTCATGAGTACGAACAACAATAAATGCTGGTGAGGTTGTGGGGAAAAAGGTATACTTGAACACTTTTGGTGGGACTGCATACTAGTACAATCACTCTGGAAAGCAGTATGGAGATTTCCTCAAAAAACTAGGAATGGAACCACCATATGATCCAGTTATTGGGAAAATACTCCTTGGTATTCTCCCCAAAGATCTAACATTGACATACTATAGCGATACACCCACCTCAATGTTTATAACAGCACAGTTCACAATAGCTCAATTATGGAATCAACCCAGATGCCTGTCAATAGATGAGTGGATTAAGAAAATGTGAAAAAAATATATATTTAGAAATATAGAAAGTCATTTTGTGTGTGTGTGTGTGTGTGTGTGTGTGTATATCGCGCACACATACACAATGCTATATACACACACACACACACATATGCGCACACACACACTCACACACACAATGGCTTTCTATTTAGCCATAAAATAGAATGAAATTATGGCATTTGCTCTAAATGGATGGATATGGAGACTAGCATGCTAAGTGAAATAAACTAAACTCGAAAATTGAATGTTTTCTCTCATGTTCAGAAGATAGAGTAAAATAAAGGAAAGGGAGAGGGAAGGATAGGATAATATAAAGAACCAAGCAGATATAAATTAATAGACAAGTGAAGGGAAGTCTAGTTGACCAGAGGAAGGAGAATGGGAGAGGGGAGGGAGGATGGGAAGGAAATGGGTAGGAAAAATTGGTGGGGGGCCATCATGAACTGAAATGGATTTCTATTCCTGTATGAGTTTGTTGAGATGAACCCAACTAGTTATACATAAATTTCTAAAAAAATATTTCAAAACTATAAAGAACTATTTCTCAAACGTTCTCTTAAGTAGAGATTTAGAATATTGTGTGATGGTATATTTTCTTCCCCTTATTATATATTATAGTAAATTCCCACTATAGTCATGGACCCTAAGGTATATTCACTTTGTTTGTTAACAGAGTTTAAAATAAACCTCTTATCAGAACTAGCATTATCTCATTTGAATAAATTTAAAGTCTTTTTTTTTGCAGTCTTTAGTCTTGATTCTAGACTATCTACTGATCACACATAAAAACTTGTTATTATTATATTATCTTTTGAAAATTAACCTTGAAATATTTTATTATTTAAACAAATGCAGTAAAGCTACTGTCCAGAGATACTTGTATTTTATGGAGCAAGAGCTGCTGTTCATCTTTTCTACATCTGTTATGTGTATTTCATTTAATTTGGTCATCACTTTGTTTTGTTGTTTTTGTGCCAGGAATTGAACCCAGAGGCGCTTAACCACTGAACCACATTCCCAGCCCATTTCATTTTTATTTAGAGACAGGGTCTCCTAAGTTGCTTAAAGCCTCACTAAATTGCTGAGGTTGGCTTTGAACTTGCAATCCTCCTGCCTCAGCCTCCTGAGCCACTGGGAGATTACAGATGTGCATCACCAAAAAGAATTTTCTAAGGCACAAAATGAATTAGTTACCTAAGTTAAGTTAATTTTGAAACGTATTTATAATAAAATTTGTCCAAGATAGGTTTTTCTGATCACCTGCTCATTCACTTTTGTGTTTTCTGAGAATTATTATGTAGGCTATTTAGAGATATATTCTGCTGAAGTAATAGAAAACGCACATCTAATAATGACTTCATGAAAGAGAGATTTCATATTTTTCATATCATAAGCAGTTTGGAAGGGGACATTTGCTGGTATTAGCAGTTCTATTTAATGTTTAAGAACTAGGTACTCTCTGCCATTATTTTGTGTGTGTACATGCGTGTGTGTTACTGGGGATGCTCTACCACTTCACTATATCCCCATTCTATCTATCTATCTGTTTGTTTATTTATTTTTATTTTGAGTATTACTAAGTTGCTTAGGATAGTCTGAAACTTGCAACCCTCTTGCTTCAGTAGCTGGGATTACAGGTGTGTGCCATTGTACCTGGCTCCCTGTCATTATTAGTGTCTTGACTCTTTGTATTTGTAATTCTTATGATAGCAAGATCATTGTTGTACCTTTCAACATCATGTTTGTGCTCTAGGGACAGAAGAAGGTAGCAGGGCAAAAGGGTGGGCCAGCCATCTGTTCTCCTTTTATCAATCAAGTCATGCTAGACAAAGAGTCTACCATTGAGCTAAACCCCCAGCCCCTAGTCAGTGCTCTTTGAAGCACAAAGAATTTTGCACAACCGCTCATCTGATAAGGATGCCTGAAAGTCAAGCATTTATTTTTACAGTATTTGTAGTAGCAGAAATCAAAAGAAGAAGGGATTTAGTTATTTGCATTTTCAAATGTCTTAAAACCTAAAATCATTGGCTTTTATAACTATTGTAGCAGTTTTGTCTCTCAGTAACAAATATGTATGTATTCATCATGTATGTTCCTAATAGACTTTGAAGAATTGATGTTGAGAGTTAGCTGGTCTGCAGTATATATATCTCAATCTATTAAATACAAGTATTAAGTACTCCCACCTTGGTGGGATGCTTCAGTGTTGAAATCCTGGTTTAACTTTCTTAGAACCTTGTAAGTTTGGGCAAGTTACTTATCTGTAGCATTCCTTTCTATTAAGTGGGGATTAATATAGGGTTTGTGTGAAAAAGTTCATGCACAGTACATAGCTCACTCTAGTATATGTTACTATTTTATATTTTATTAGAATGTTTAAATTTTAAAAATTCAAGTAGTACAAGAATATTATATAGAGTCAAAATTTTCCCTAACTACTAGCTGATGGATTTGTAACTAGTAGATACCATTGCTGCTTAACAAGTTTTCCCAAGCCATCATAGCTTGGAACAGTAATAAACGTTAGCTAATAAAGTGTCTGAGGGTCAGGGAATTGGGGCAGGCTGTCTAGACAGTTTTGGATCAGGGTCTGTCTCAAGGTTGCATTCAAGGTGTTGGCTAGGGCTTAACTGGGGTGCTTATGAGACTGGCAAATTGATGGGAGATCTCAGTTAACCAAGGCTGCTTATGAGACTGGCAAATTGATGGGAGACCTCAGTTCTTCTTCATGCAGGTCTCTCTTGAGTATTCTCATTCATGGTGTCTGATTTTCCTCAGAATTATAAAACCCTAAGGACCTAATGTCATAAGTTATACATTGTTACTTCTGCTGGCACTCATCAGCCCTTATTTAGTGTGGGAGGGCATGTATCTTGCTTTACTTTTGGACTCATTGTTTAGGCAGGGATAAGGAGTCAGTTTGATTTTGATTGATCATATTTTCTTCTCCCTTAAATTAATCTTAAGATGTCTTTTTCTTTGGCTAATTAGTATCTCTAGTAAATCATAAAAAGAAACCTATGAGGGGATGGGGTTGTGGCTCAGTGGTAGAGTGCTTGTCTAGCATGCACAAGGCACTGGGTTCGATCCTCAGCATCATGTAAATGTAAAATAATGATATTGTGTCCACCTAAAACTTAAAAATAGTAAATATTAAAAAAAGAAACCTATGAAAAACAAATAAGTTGTTTTGAACCATTTACTTGAAAAATTTGAAAGTCTACTAAATGTTTGCCTAAAACAGTTAATTCTGTGATATTTATTCATACCAATAAGCTTCAAGAACAAATATATTACATCATGTAGTATTTTGCAAAAAAGCTGTTGAGAAATAACTGTTTCTATTCCCAAGAAAATTTTCTGTCCAAAAGAAAAAAAAATAAAAGGAAAAAACGTGGGTGGGGGTGGAGAGGGGAGATAAAGGAAAGAAAAAGGTTGTGTTGGTCACACATTTTGCTTTTGAGATGTATGGCCCAAGGTAGCATATTAGAGCCCTGCTAATTCTGTCATGTAAACATCTCCTTAGAACTCTTTAATTCATTATTTCTCATGGTTATTTAATCATGGAACATTTTTGCTTCGTATTGCTTTTGTTCTGCCACTGTGCTGTGAAATTTCTAATTTTTATGAAAGGTATAATGAACAATGAGAAGGGATACTTTCTAGAACATTTGGGGATTTAAAAAATGTTAAGATATGTTAACTCACTGTCAGCACAACATGCATTTTGACTTATTATAAATAGAGAAGTTCACAGATCATTTAAATACTTTTAAGATCTCATTATTTAAAGAAACTTAAAAAAAAAACTTAAATAGTAGATTGTTAGTAAAGCTGTAAGGAAAGCACTGGACTCAGTAAGGTAGTCTGATTTGTAGACTGTGAATGAACACAGATTTAATCTTTTTTCCCTATAAAATATATGTGATAATTGACTGCAGGGATTTGTTACAATAGTAGAAAGGGAGATCTTTATGAAATGAAAGAGCCTTTGCATTATAATGTACTTGTGCTTTAATAATTACCTGTAATTTTAAAGATTTGATAATTTTATAATTTGAAGATCTTAAGACCTAATATTACAATTATTATACCTTCTGACTCTCCATGCTATTCTGTTTTCTTATGTGTTTTTTTGATTTTGGATTATGAGTTTATTTTAAGTGGAGCTTTATATGAGGGAATCTTTTGCAGCCTGTACCTGGCTAGATTGAATTAAGTATCCTTCTGTTTCTGGTCTAGGGATATCTTTAGCATAGTACAACTTACAATTTTTTTTTTTTTTTTGGTGAGGCATATCGAACACAAGAAATATGTGTGTAAAGTATAGAAATGTATTTAAAAATTATTAACATGTATATGCACATACCTAATTCACATTAGTACTACAATATCAGTACTTTGTGCTTTCTTTTACCTGACAGAACAGTTTTCCTTATCCTAACTTTAATATGTCATTCCTTTGCTTTTTTAAAAAAATATTATATCATCTGTGCATATAATCTATGATCTGTATTTGTTTTTGAGAAACTGCTAATCACAAACTTATTTCTGTAAGGAAAAGTGTAGTGTTTTTGCTGTTAAATGAGGGTTCCAGGAGCAAATAAGTTGAACAGAGTTTCTGGGTCACAGAATGCTTATTGGGGATTTTAATAGGCAATGTAAAAAATGAACCTCAGGAGGTACTAGTATTTACTAGTTTTCCAGGGCTATGTAGCAAACTTCCAGAAATCGAGTGGCTAAAACAACAAATTTATTACTTTACAGTTGGGTGGGCTAGAAGTCAGGATGAATGAGGAGGCAGGTTGGTTGTTTCTGAGAATTGTTAGAATCTGCTCTGTGCCTCTTTCCTTCTGGATCTTTGCCATTCTTTGGCTTGTAGACACATCACCCTAGCTCTGTCTGCATGTTCATCCGGCATTCTCTCAGTGTTCACTTGTGTGTGTAGCTTTTCCCTTTTAAATAAGGAAATAGTTGTGTTGGATTAAGGCTTACTCTAATGACCTAATGTGACTAATTGCATCTGCAACAACCTGTTTGCAAATAAGGTCACATTCTGAGGTACTGGAGCTTAGGATTTCAATATATGAAATTTTGGTGGGTGGGTGCAATTAAATCTATAATGGGGACATGTGGCAGAGGAATAGTATAGAGCAGTTATTAAGTTACTCAGTAAGAATATAGTCAGGGAATAATACATTCTTTGATTTCTGTTTCTAAACTTATGAGGACATATATTCAGCTAGGTTAAAATTGACACTTGATGAGTTAATATTTGCTTTAGTATAAGTGGTGGGAATGTGAATATGCCACTTGAAGGTATTTTTGAAATTTTTTTCCATTTCTGAGAAAATGTAAATAATACGTGTATATATTAGTCAGGGTAAAGGTTTTCACCTGTCATAACAGAGAGGTCTAAATCAACAGTGGTTTTAGCAAAGTAAAAGTGTATTTGTCTGTCAGATAAGAAGAGAGAGTAATGGGCTACTGTAATAGTTCTATAATTGTCAGGATCCATGGGTCTTTTTGTTCTTTAAACAACTTAAGATTGACTGCTTCAATCTGAGATGGCTACTCTAGTTCTTGCCACTGTTTTTACATTTTGTGCAGTAGGAAGGAGGCAAGTTGGAGAGAAAGGTCCTTTCAAGACAATACCTAGAAGTTGCTTCTATTAGTGCCTATTGATCAGAATTTGGTCACATGACTGGCAACTTTGAGGACAGTTAGGAAATGAGATCGTTTTCCTGTGCTCCATGTGTCAAATTAGAAACTTCTTATTATTGTGGGAGAAGAAAAATATCTAAATTGGGAATCAGTGCAGTTTGGGCCACAGCATTGTGATTTTTCTTTAACTTCTTCCTATTTTGTCTCTAGTGACTAAACATGTACAAGGTCATATTCACATAGGAATGGATTTTTGGGAACAAGTATAAACCTTAAAATGAGCACTCTTAAAACTAAGCACATTTTTGAGGGGTGCAGGGTAAATAAACATTATTCTTAGTTCATTTTACAAAAGACAAGTTCAGAGAATAAAGCGATTTAGACAGTTTTGGACAGGTCACAAATAATAAGTATCTAGTTAGTGGCAGAAGCTGTTATGGTTCTCTGTAGTCTTTACTCTTGCCCCATCATTGAAGAAAAATTTAACAGTTTCCCAGTGAGTGGTTCAGGGAAAACATAGCTTTACTTTGAAGTATTAGAATGTGAGTTACAGTCTTTCCAGTTTTATAAATCTTTTGAAGAGAAGAATAATTATTTTTGATCTCCATGTATTTCTTGGTGTTCTGAAAATATGAGTGACTTAGGTTAGTGACTGATTTTAGCTCAAGGCATTTTATTAATATAACTGTTGAGAAGAAAAACAATCACTGTGCATAATTAAAGTCATGATACAAGACTTGTAAAGGTTTATTTGGACTCTGAATAAGATGGTTTAAAATTTCTGTAATCTTATACATTAAACTATAACCTATAGAAAGCATGTTGTGCCACCCTGAAGGTTGCTATAAAAATTGTTTATGAAGTTCAGGCCAAGACTAAAATATGTTGAAATGGAGAGTCTTGAAAAATGTTCTATATAGCACAGGAGACCAAATCATGCTAAAATGCAGAAAAAGCCTATACATCAGTTTCCAGCCTACATTATTCAAAAAAATACAACCATAAAAAAGGTAATAAGATTACATTTTCACATTTCATGGCTAGTAAAGTGCATTAGGCTGCTCAGATATTCATAACTTACTGTGACATTTGGGAAGATTACATTTTGTAGTGCAGAGCCATTACTACAGCTCAGATAATAACTAGCCAATGCCTGGTCCTGGATTATGATCGCTGTCATTGGAAACAAATTTGTATTTTGAAGGTTGATCAGCTTCAAATAACTATTAGAAAGGGTTAACATGACATGCTGTAGAGCCACTGCATGCTTTTTAGGTTTAATAGATATGCATACATACAGTATATCAAATATGCCATACATTTGTATGTACAGATTTCTGCCATCAATTTTCCCCTTGAAAGGCATATTTTACAATATTTAACGCAATGGAAGAATATTTAAAACACCTGTCTGGAGATTGTGCTTACACTATAAACTCAATTTAAAAGCTGGTGAAATATTTGGGGCTTTTTTGGAAATTACTTTCAAAAATTAATTCTATAGCTTCTTGGAAAGGTGGTTACTGATGGTAATATACACAGATCAAAATGAAAGATTGATGTAAGCAATGTTAAGGTGAAGGTAAGGTCTCTTAAGTTAGTTGCAACAAGGTTTTTGACCCATTTAGATGTAGACAAAGTACACTGTTAGAAATCTCTCCAGACTGTATTTTCTTGGCAGTAAATTATTTCAAATATGTTGGTTGGTTTGCATTGTTAAATAAACTCCAAGAGTTGTTTGTGCGTGTGTGTTTTAAGAAGTGCCTCATTGTATTCAGTGGGAAAGGTTTAGTTTCTGTCGTCTGGAAAATATTGCTGAAGAGTTTGTCTTCTTCATAGTTGTGTCTAAATGTTTTTTTTTAAATTTTCTGCATAAAAAACAATATTTTTTTTTAATTTTAATTTTTAAAATTTGTTTTAATTAGTTACACGTGACAGTACAATGATCTTGACATATCATACATTTGAATCAGATAAGGTCTAAATGTTTTTCATAAAACATTTTCTTTTAGCTTTTCTTTCACCAATTATTTAAGGATTATGTATTATGTATAATATTACATAGAATTATTAGTTGTTTATAGTCTTAGAGATTATTTGTCCACCTTTCTGAATCTTTGCAGTTTTTTCCCACAAGAAGTTTTTTTTTTTTTTTTTTTTTTTTGTATCTGAGGATTTTGTCATTTTTACATTCTATCTTCCATGTGGATTTGTGGTTCTTTCAAATCATCTTCCAAAGAATATTGGTGTTTCTTGACATGGACAAGATCTTTCTGTTGATGAAATTGATTAGAAATCATCTTTGCCAAATTTGTAGGTTTAAGTTCACGGAATCAGTTATCTTAGTTTTGAAGTTTTCCTATTAACTTTTATTAATCTTTGACAATGGCTAATGATCTGTATTGCCCACACTAAATTAAAGGCAGTTTTGTCTTGGCATGATTATGCTTACTTAGTGTTACTATATTGTTTTCTGGATATATTTCACCAGGAGTGTACAAAAGTGCCTGTTTCGTTCTTATCTACTTTGAACATTGATACTTTTAAAAATAAATAAATTTTATTTAGCATTGTTTTCCATTTCCATTTGCCATTTGGCTTTCTTTTGTGAGTTGACTGCTCATGTCTTCCTAACATTTTTTTCACCAGGTTGACAGTACTTTAATTATTTTTCCTTATACTGCTTTTTATTTCTGTAAGCAGTTAATCATTTCTTTTTTGTTTCTTGAAAATTTCTTATATTTTGTTGCTTTAGGTTTAATTTTTGATGTTTAAAATTAAAATTTATTTTTAAACATACATAAAATTGTATATATTAATTGGGTCCTAGTGATTGTTTGATAAATATATATGGTTGTAATGTTAAAATTAGGGTAAATTTTTATTCCTTAATTATTTATTTTTTCTTTATGGTGAAAACATTCAAAATCCTTCCTTCTAGTTCTTTTCTTTTCTTTTTGGTACCAGAGATTGAACCCTGGGGTGCTTAACCACTGAGTAACATCCCCAACCCTTTTTATTTCTTATTTTCAGACAGGGTCTCACTAAGTTGCCTAGGGTCTCTCTCCTAAGTTACCGAGGCTAGCTTTGATCCTCTTGTCTCAGCCTCCTGTGCCACTGGGATTACAGGCATGTGCCACCTCACCTGGCTCTTCTTTAAACATATTTGTGCAGTATCATTATCTATAGTGCCCTACTGTGCAGTGACACGCCAGAACTTCTTATTCCTATCCAAGTATAAATTTATACCCTTGACCATCCCTTCCTGACATCTTCTTTCCTGCTGCTTTCTCAGCCTCTGGTGACCTCCATTATACTCTCAATTTATGAGAGATCAACAATTTGATATTCCACTTATGAGTGAGATCATGTAGTACTTGTCTTTCTGTACCTGGCTTATTTCACTTACCATATTTTCCTCCAGTTTCCATCCATGTTGTGACAAATGATATGATTTCATCCTTTTTAATGGCTGAATAGTATTTCATCATGTATATATTCTACATTTTCTTTATCTGTTGATAGACATTATAGGTTGTTTCCATTACTTGGTTATTGTGAATAGTGCTGGTGTCTTTGATATACTGATTTCATTTCCTTTGAATATATACCTTAGTGTAAGATTGCTGGAGCATATGGTAGTACCATTTTAATTTTTTTAAGGAACCATACTGTTTGCTATAATGATTGAACTAATACATCTTCCCACCAGCAGAAAACAAAAGTTCTCTTTTCTCCATACAATCCCAGCACTTACTCTTTAGTGTTTTTGATAATAACCATTCTTACTATAGTGAGGTGAGAGCTCATTGTGGTTCTGATTGGTGCTTCTCTGATGATAAGTGATATTGAACATTTTTAATATGCTCATTGGACATTTATATGTTTTCTTTTGTAAAATGTTTAGGTCTATTGTCCATTTTAAAATTGAATTATTTATGTTTTTTTTCTAGAGTTTTTTTTTAAAATTTATTATGGATAGTAATTCCTCATCAAATGTATGCTTTACAGTATTTTCTCACATTCTATAGGTTGTGTCTTCACTCTGTTGATTGTTTCTTTTGCTGTGAAACTTCATGATTTAACTTACCTGGAAGGTATTTTGGCAAATTTTTCATTCTTCTAATTATACATGTAGAATCCCAGGGGTCATATAGTTATATATGTTCATAGGATAATAATGTCTGATTTATTCTGCTATCTTTCCTACCCCCATACCCCTCTCCTCCCTTCATTCCCTAATCCTCCCAATAATTCAATTTTAATCTCCTTTTTCTGATTTTTATATACGTTGCCTTCTTTTGACCCCATATGACTTCTGTATCTCCAGAACAGTATTAAAAGATAGTGGTGTCAGTGCATCCTAGGTTTCTTGTGACAGAGCTTTCCTGGAAGAACCAAATGTCTTTGCCACTGTGCTTGCCAGGAGCTCTTGTCTTAGTATGTAACCACTGATCCTTATGTTGTTCATTTCCATTTTTTTTTCTTTTTCAAGCAGTGCTGTGTTTTTGGGCAGAACTTGCACACATGTTGATCCCTGACTGCAAGAACTTTTGATCAAATTCCTAGTTCTGAACATTCCTTGCTTTCTTGAAGTGAACTTGTACTTAGTCATATGTATCACTCTTCAATAAGTTGTTGGCTTTTGTTTTGTAACATTCACTTTCTTCTAATTCGAGCCCACCTTTGGGATTTAGGAATACATAGTGAAAAATTAAGAAGTATTCAGAAGAATTCTGAAAGAAGCATAGGTGAATTAAGTTCAAATGTTTTTGACAGATCTTTAAATATATAGTGAAAATAACATGTTGTATACCTAAAATGTGCACAGTAAAATTTATTTTTAAAAGTCTAGTTAAAAAGGGTAGTTCTTTTTAACTTGGGCTTGGGTTGTAGCTCATCGATAGAGTGCTTGCCTTGCAAGCATGATGTATTGGGTTTATTCCTTAGCACCACATTAAAAAATAAACAAAAATAAAGATATTATGTCCATCTACAACTAAAAAAAATTTTAAAAAGGGTAGTTCTGTAAATGTCCATCTAAAAGTATTTTAATTCCTTTAAATGACATTTGTTTAAAATGTACAAAGCTTTGCTATGTAAGGGGAAACTGTAGGTGAGATAACAAGGTGGAGATGGTCAGTGTAGCATTCTTTGGACAGATTTTTTTTTTTTTTATAAATTTATTTTTTATTTGTAGTTGGACACAATACCTTTATTTTACTTATTTATTTTTATGTGGTGCTCAGGATCGAACCCAGGGCCTCACCTATGCTAGGCAAGTGCTCTACCACAGTCCTTTGGATGCAATTTTAAATAGCAATGTCAATGAAATTTTCTTGATTACTGACTTTGGGTATGTGACTATGAATAATTTATAATGATAATTGACAGGAGAGAAAAGAGATCAAAATGAAAGGGTATAATAAGTTAGAAACTGATAAATATAAACTCTGAATTTTGTGTTCTCAGTGTTTTTTAGCTTTTCCTTTATTTTATTTATTTAATTTTATGTGGTGCTGAGTATTGAACCCAGTTACTTACATGTGCTAGGCAAGTGTTCTACTGTGAACTTCCAACTCCAGCCCCAGCTTTTCATTTTTGCTATGAGCTTATACTGTTTAGGTAGTGAAGGACCTTTAGGTTGTTGTGTGTAGAATTAATAATTTATAAATGAAGTACTGAAATTTAGGAAATTGGAGAACTAATTTAGATCTATCTTTATTACTAATAGGAGAGTAGGTAACAATTTACCTAAGACATCCTATATTTTGTTGAACACTATATATTTTCATTTTAATATTGTAAGTTTTATGTGGCTTTGTGCTGTCTAAATTTGAAGAGTTCCTTAAAAGCTTTATCCTTTAGAGCTTAATGATTTTTTAAAAAAATCAACTTTTTATTTTTGTGGAGGGTAGGGAACCTTTTTATTGTTGGTGCTTATTGCTAAAGTTTAAGAACAAGTTATAATGAGATCGAAGCACTAATATGCTTTTGTATTTTCCCCTGGAAGCTGGTAGGAGGACAGTTTGATTTGGAGATGAATTTCATTATTCAAGAAGGTGAGAGTATTATCTGCATGGTGGACCTACTGGAAAAATGTGACATTACTTGCCAAGCAGAAGTCTGGAGCATGTTCACAGCCATTTTGAAGAAGAGTATACGAAATCTTCAAGTCTGCACGGAAGTAGGCCTTGTTGAAAAAGTGCTTGGGAAAATTGAAAAAGTTGATAATATGATTGCAGGTATGAGTTTTTTTTTATAGTACAATGTATATGAAGAAATACAATTTGATTCTTAAATATTATATTTTTCTTATTTTATTTAGCAACATTTATTTAAGAAATATTTGAACATGTAGTAATGTAGTAATGTAGTAACTAGACTTTGATATCCAAACATATATTTTAACTCTTTAAGAAATATAAATTGCTTAATGATTTTATTGTTTTCTTTTGTTTCCAGATCTTTTAGTTGACATGTTGGGAGTGCTAGCTAGCTATAATTTGACGGTTCGAGAACTAAAGCTTTTCTTCAGTAAACTTCAAGGAGATAAAGGACAATGGGTAAAAAAAACCTAAATACTCTTTGGAAAATATTCCCCTCCTGAAAATATTTGTATCTTTAATTAGCTAATATTATTGAATATGGAGTAAATGTAAAATTGAGTGGAAGAGATCAATTAAAATAGTATTTACATCTGTACAGCCACTTTTGTCATGGTGACACAGGTGAGGACTAAGAGAATGAGTATTTCAGTAGGCTAATTGAATCCTTCTTCAAATTATTCTTTAACTATATATCCAATATTTATTAGAGGAAAAAGTTAACCACAGAGAAAGAAAAATGTTTGGTAGCAATATATAGCTTTTCTTCTGTAACTTTTCTTCTTTAGTAGTGATCCTTAAACTTGAATAATCCACCACAAAAAAAGGCTTGCATTTAATTAGATCCACTCTCCTTAGATGCAGTTTATCAGCCCTTTGCAGTGGGTGTTTACAAACTTAGTTTGAATCCCAGGTGCCTTGTCAAACTGTCTATTTTTGCTATTTAGGTGACTGTTGTCCCTTAAAGGAGTACTAGTAAATCAATATTTTATCTTTTTTTGTTGTATTTCCAGACTTGTTTTAGTTTCCTGGAAAGATCATTGTCCATGGCTCAGCCAGCTGATCCTTAATTTATTTCTATTAAGTGTATTTAAATTTGAGTCCTGCAATTACTATAATTCATCATATGAAAATTTATATTCTTCAATTTCTTTGTATCAGGCTCCGGTTTTCTGTTTCCTTTTCAAGTTTTTATTATTGATTTTTACTAAACTTGAGGATGTTTCTTCTTGTGGCTTACCTCGTGTTTATCTTTACTGAGAGCTCTTTCATTGGTGGGGTTTTGATTTCTTTTTAAAATTTGGAAGAATTTTGGTCATTATTTCTTCAAATATTCTTTTTTTGTCTCTTCTTCCTCATTTCTGGGACTCCAATTACAGGTAAGTTAGACCTCTTGGTGTTGTACCACAGTTTATTGAAATCTGTTCACTTTTTTTAGTCTTTCTCTATGGGCTTCATTTTAGATTTGTTATTGCTGTAGTCTCAAGTTAACTAACGTTTTCTTCTGCAGTATTTTAATTCTATCTTTTGAAAATTTAGATAGCATATATATATTTTTAATCTCAGTGTGTTTATATTTTTCTTTCAGTCCTTGATAATATTTAGCAAAATAGTTATTACTTTAGTGCTCTTGTCTACTGACTCTATAATCTTATAATTTTCTAAGTCAATTTTTTACTCATTGATTTTGGTCCTATTAGGAGTCACTGCAGATTTCTGGAACTGCTTCTCCAAAACTTCTATCTACCTCAGATTCCCCACACTTCAGTTTCTCTTTCTGCAACTCAGTGATACTTTCAAGTTCTCTTTGGTCTCCTTCTCTTTGTGTAGTGATATGGAAACTGACTCCAGACAGAGGTCTTTTTGTTTGTTTTCATTTCTGAGGGATCATAATCTTGAGCCACCTCTTCTTTTGTCTGAAAATAGTTTTTGTTTCATAAATTTTGTCCAGTTTTCTATTTGTTGATGGTGGGTTTGTAAATATAGGTTTTTTTTTTTTTACATTCTCATTTTAAGAAGAGGAAGTATACTTGTTTGATTTTGGTCTTGTTTTCTATTCAGATAATTTCAGAATATATGATTGATGTACTTTTGTTATATTCATGAATATAGAAAAGTATGTAAGAAGATAGCAAAGGTTATGAACAGATATTTTTATTTATAGAAGAAGAAACCCCACAACCAGATAAATGCCAAATAATTTTAATAAGATCATTCACATTAAAACTGTTGATAATGTTACCTTATCTATAGTATCTATGATTTTACGGGTTAGGTAATAACAAGCATAGTTGGAATGGTTGGACTAATTTAAACCTTGTGTGTTTTTAGTTGGAATGAACACTAATGGAGCCAACTTCAAGAGGCATCTAGTACTGCTCAGTCACATAAATCATACTCATATTCAATGACTTAATAATTTGCCTCTAAGTATGAATTCAAGAAATTCCCATATAGTTAAGGAAATATACATGAGGATGATCACTGAAACATTATTTGTGATGGCATTGAATTATCAGTATGGCATTTATCATTAGGAGAATGAATGGATAGGTAAAATGTATTTGATTCACAGAATTGATGACTATATACCAGTTAGAATCAATGCATGGAGTAATATGAATAAATGTAACAGACATAGGAAGAAATTTATAAGCAGAATTATGTATCTTAACATGATGCCACTTAAATGGTAAGAACAAGCATGCAAGAACATTTTTAAATGGACACATAATGAAAAGATCAAGTAAGTTAAAATAGCTGATCATGGGGAGGAGAACGAGAATCAGAATAGGTTGAGAAGATAAAGGAAAAATAATGAACAATTATTAAACCAAGAGGGCTGAGACATTACTTATATTTATTTAACTATTTATTATTAGTTAATCAGGCTATTTTTTACTTTCATAATAGTACAGTGAGAAACCTCTATACCTAAATCAATATTAGTCAGGCTATTTTTGTCTTTTACTTTCATAACAGTGAGAAACCCCTGTATCTAAATCAATATCTAACTTTCCAATTACTATGTTAGCATAGATTTTTACTTATGAATTCAGTGCATTCATGGACATGAACATTTTTAAAGACACCTGAAATATGATTATTAAATTTTATTCTGAAAGGCTTTCTAATGTATACTTCCCAGCAGTGAGTGGAGAAAAATGCATATTTTAATGTATTCTTTTGTTGATAGGCTTATAGGAAAGGGGATTTGGAGGAATGATTTCTCTAGATGGAAATGCTACAATACTGCATTTTTATTTGTAATTGCAGAGTGGCTTTAGTTACTTTAATTTACATTAGAAATTATTAAAAAAAATTAGTGTGATTGTAGTTACCTGTTACTAACTCTATTTGTAATTGAGTAATATGGTTACTTGGAAATTTCTTGATAACTTAAGAATGAATCCCTTTCTCTCCCATGCACAAAAGTTAACTCAAAATGGATCAAGGAGCTAGATATCAAATCAGAGACTTTGCGTCTGATAGAAGAAAAAGTTGGCTCCAATCTACATATTGTGGGGTCGGGCTCCAAATTTCTTAATAGGACACCCATAGCACAAGAGTTAATAACAAGAATCAACAAATGGGACTTTCTTAAACTGAAAAGTTTTTTTCTCAGCAAGAGAAACAATAAGAGAGGTAAATAGGGAGCCTGATTCCTGGGAACAAATTTTTACTCCTCAAACTTCAGATAGAGCCCTAATATCCAGAGTATACAAAGAACTCAAAAAATTAAACAATAAGATAACAAATAACCCAATCAACAAATGGGCCAAGGACCTGAACAGACACTTCTCAGAGGAGGACATACAATCAATCAACAAGTACATGAAAAAATGCTCACCATCTCCAGCAGTCAGAGAAATGCAAATCAAAACCACCCTAAGATACCATCTCACTCAAGTAAGATTGGCAGCCATCATGAAGTCAAACAACAACAAGTGCAGGCGAGGATGTGGGGAAAAGGGTACACTTGTACATTGCTGGTGGGACTGCAAATTGGTGCGGCCAATTTGGAAAGCATTATGGAGATTCCTTGGAAAGCTGGGAATGGAACCACCATTTGACCCAGCTATTCCCCTTCTTGGACTATTCCCTTAAGACCTTAAAAGAGTGTACTATAGGGATACTGCTACAATGATGTTCATAGCACACAATTCACAATAGCTAGACTGTGGGACCAACCTAGATGCCCTTCAATAGATGAATGGATAAAAAAAATGTGGCATTTATACACAATGGAGTATTACTCTGCACTAAAAAATGACGAAATCATGGAATTTGCAGGGAAATGGATGGCATTAGAGCAGATTATGCTAAGTGAAGCTAGCCAATCCCTAAAAAACAAATGCCAAATGTCTTCTTTGATATAAGGAGAGCAACTAAGAACAGAGCAGGGAGGAAGAGCATGAGAAGAAGATTAACATTAAACAGGGATGAGAGGTGGGAGGGAAAGGGAGAGAGAAGGGAAATTGCATGGAAATGGAAGAAGACCCTCATTGTTATACAAAATTACATACAAGAGGAAGTGAGGGGAAAGGGAAAAATAATACAAGGGGGAGAAATGAATTACAGTAGAGGGGGTAGAGAGAGAAGAGGGGAGGGGAGGGGAGGGGAGGGGGGATAGTAGAGGATAGGAAAGGCAGCAGAATACAACAGACATGAGTATGTCAATATGTAAATCAGTGAAAGTGTAACTGATGTGACTCTGCAATCTGTATACGGGGTAAAAATGGGAGTTCATAACCCACTTGAATCAAAGTATGAAATATGATATATCAAGAACTATGTAATGTTTTGAACAACCAATAAAAAAAAAACAAGGGAGAGAAATGAATTACAGTAGATGGGGTAGAGAGAAGATGGGAAGGGAGGGAAGGGGAGGGGGATAGTAGAGGATCGGAAAGGCAGCAGAATACAACAGACGCTAGTATGGCAATATGTAAAAAAGTGGATGTGTAACCGATGTGATTCTGCAATCTGTATATGGGGTAAAAATGGGAGTTCATAACCCACTTGAATTAAATGTATGAAATATGATATGTCAAGAACTATGTAATGTTTTGAACAACTAATAATAAAATTTTAAAAAAAGAATGAAAATTTCCACTTAATATTTAGATAAATGGTTGCTGAACTTTTTGCACAATTGGTAAAGATAAATTGTGAAGTTAAAATAGTACAATGTATTTCAAGTACCTGTAGTATTGAAACATAAGCATTACTTAAGCATTTGTTAAATTAAAAGTGTTTTAGAGAGATGTGGGTAGTGGGTTTATGAAGTTTGTATTTTTAAAAGATAACTTTTGCTGTAATCTGGTGAGTTTCAAGTATTAAATAATATTGTCTCATATTTATTGAACATCTAATATGTTCTATAATGTTAGAAAAAATGGCATAGAGTGCATTATTTCTTTAAGATAGTTGAAAAAACTTTTTTGGTTATTGTATATGCTTTTCAGCTTATAGCATTATTTGTTTTTTCTTGTGTATGTTAAAACATAACTATATGTGTTTTTGTTTTATGGTGAATAAAGTGGATAATGAATTGTTAACTATTTTCATAGCCTCCACATGCTGGAAAGTTGCTGTCTGTGTTAAAGCATATGCCTCAGAAGTATGGTCCTGATGCCTTTTTCAACTTTCCAGGAAAGAGTGCTGCAGTAAGTAAACATTAACGAGACAGTCACTTGAAGTTCTCCTTTCCTTTGCTTCTTGAAAGTACAACAAGGGTGTTCCTGAAACACCCTGTCCTGACAGGCTCTGTTTTAGGTAGAAGCTTCTTTGTGGGAGCTAACTTAATCCTTAAGACAATTAGTGTGTTTCTTTTTCCTGTTTTAGAGGTGAAGAAATAGATGTTTAAAGCAGTTAAGAAAGTTACCCACTCAAACTTGGGTCAGTAATGGAGTAAGAACCTAATTCTTTTGAACATAGCTATGTTGTCTATGAATTTATCTCTGCATTTTTAAGTAGCTGTTTGTCACATTCTGTCTTTTTGAAAATCTTTTTCTAGCCTGAAATTTCCCTGCCCCTGTTTCTTTTGCCTCTATTATATAGAATGAGAGTAACTTTTTGAAACTTTCTAGGCAAGTTTTCCTGAATTCTGAATTTCTAATTATGTTGGTCTCAACATTCTTACCAGCTGTTAATAATACAATCATATATGGCAATAATAGCTATAATACAGTTTCAAAGTGTTATAGGAGCATATTATGTATCATATAATGTTGTTTATGGAAATTAAAAAAAATCTCACTATTACATTGGTCAGTCTGTAAGCAAAATACATTTTTTTAAAAAATATACTTCAGTCTGTTCTTTTTTGTCCTTATCATTCACTCATTTTTCACTTTGGTTCTCATAAAATCTTTTGGGCTTGTTAGACCCTATGTAGCCAGGCAATATTTGCAGGAAGATTAATAAATAAATAAATACATACATACATACATACATACATACTTAGCATTATATTCTTCAGCTCCATCCATTTACCTGCAAATGCCTTGATTTTATTCTCCTTTAATGATAAGTGATGTTCCATTGTATATATACCAAAAGCATGTGTATGTATATGTGTGTGTGTATATCTCAAAGTTTCCCTATATATTCATCTACTGAAGGGCATCTGGATTGGTTCCACAATTTAGCTATTGTGAATAGTGCTGCTATAAACATTAATATGGTTGTTCCCCTGTAGTATGCTGTTTTTAAGTCCTTTGGGTATAGACCGAGGAGTGAGATAGCTGGGTCAAATGGTGGTTCTATTCCAACTTTTCCAAGGAATCTTCATACTGCTTTCCATATTGGCCATAGCAATTTGCAGTCCCACCAGCAATGTATGAGTGTGCCTTTTCCCCCACATCCTCACCAACATTTATTGTTGTTTCTATTCTTGATAGCTGTCATTCTGACTTGAGTGAGATGAAATCTTATTTTTGATTTGCATTTCTCTAATTGCTAGAGATGCTGAACATTTTTTCATATTGTTGGTTGATTGTATATCCTCTTCTGATACTAGACAAAGGCACCAAAAACATACATTGGAGAAAAGATAGCCTCTTCAACAAATGGTACTGCGAAAACTGGAAATCCACATGTAACAAAATGAAATTAAACCTCTATCTCTTACCATGCACAAAACTCAACTCAAAGTGGATCAAGGACCTAGGAATTAAACCAGAAACCTTGTGCCTAATGGAAGAAAAAGTAGGCCCAAATCTCCATCATGTGGGATTAGGCCCCAACTTCCTTAATAAGACTCCTATACTGCAAGAATTGAAACCAAGAATCAATAAGCGTGATGGATTCAAATTAAAAAGCTTCTTCTCAGCAAAAGAAACAATCAGTGAGGTGAATAGAGAGCCTACAGAATGGGAGCACACTTTACCACAAGCACATCAGATAGAGCACCAATCTCTATAATATATAAAGCACTCAGAAACCTTAACACCAAAAAAACAAATAGCCCAATCAATAAGTAGGCCAAGGAACTGAACAGATAAATATATATTTTGAAAAGTCACTTGGGATATTTGAATGTTGTATACATAATACATGACTTTCTTTGAAAACTTTTATTCTCACGTTTTCTTCCTTTACATTTTTTCCTTAAAGGCATTTTAGATTTGAAATTTTCCTGAATCAATTTTTACTATGTTGGCATTAAACCTAAAATTATTTGCCTCTTAGATGAAAAAGTATTCTTGGTTGATTTACTTTTTATCATTCATTCATTCATGCACATATGTGTGGAGACCCAAACCAGGGCCTCAAACATGCTAGGCAAGCACTCTACCACTGAGCTATACTCCCAGTCCTGTTCTTATTTATTTTTTAAAATAATTTTTTATTTGTAGATGGACAAAATACCTTAATTTTATTTATTTATTCTTAAGTGGTGCTGAGTATTGAACCTAGTGTCTCATATGTGCTAGGCAAGTGCTCTACTGCTAAGCTTCAACCCCAGTCTGTATTTTTTTTTAATGTACTATGTTATGATTTTAGTATTTAGAGTTCTCTGAGATTGTAATATGTTCGTTCTGTTTACTTATATTTGTCTTGAGAAGTAGGGCATTTCAGCTGAATATGATTATGATATCATTACTTATGAATATGATATAATTACTTACATCTTTTAATTGGAGTTGCTTGGGGTATGTTTATTGTAAAAAGTGAAGAAGACAATGTTTGTATATTCAGCAGGTTGCCATTAATATGGATCTGGGAAAATTCAAATGCTATAAAGAGTCTTCTCTCAGATATTTTAATCATGGCATAAAGTAATATGATATAGTAGAAAAATATGTAGTAGAAATATACATAGTAGAATTTATATATAGTAAGAATATGCATATAGAAGAAATATGTATAGTATAAACATATGTATGTGGAAAACACATATAACACATATAGTCTCATTTTCATTATTTCAATAATAAGGTTATTCATGCAAGTCAGTAACTTAAAGTTTCTTTCATTTAGGCTATTGCATTACCTCCTATAGCCAAGTGGCCATACCAGAATGGTTTTACATTTCACACCTGGCTTAGAATGGATCCTGTAAATAACATCAATGTTGATAAGGATAAACCGTATTTGTATTGGTATGTATTTCTGTAACTGATTAGTGTTCACTTTGAAAATGAGAATATTTACAGGTAAAATAAAAACTTATTCTTCATAGTTTCAGAACCAGTAAAGGTCTTGGATATTCTGCTCATTTTGTTGGAGGCTGTTTGATTATAACATCAATAAAGTCAAAAGGAAAAGGCTTTCAACACTGTGTGAAATTTGATTTCAAGCCACAAAAGGTATGTGATCTTCTGAGTCATAGTTATGTTAACTGGGAGCTTTCAGAATGCTCTGTTAGTGACTGTCACAGAATACAGTATGGCATTTCTCAACTCTTTATGCTCCTTCAAAATAGTAATTATAAATCACTGTAAAAGTGTTAACCTGTTTGATTTGGATCATGAAAAGATCAGATATATAGTTATTTATAGAATTTAAGGGAAATCCAAAGAGAAAATATTAATGGCAGTTATTTTAGTAGTGCAAATTTAACATATTTTTCTTTTGTACCTTAAAATTTAGAGATTAATAAGTGCTTCATCAACACAATGTGTAGGTAGATAGATAGGTAGGCAGATAGATAAAGCAAATATGTGAAAATGAAAGAGGGTATTTGTACTAGATATTTAGCTTTTATGGTTGTACATTTGAAAATTTCCATAATAAAAAGCTGGAAAAATTACTTCGTGGTTAAGTTCTTATCAGGTGAGAGCTTCCCTGAATAAATATTGTTCATGGAACTTGTATATTGGATTTAGTAAAAATAGTCTTATTTTATTTTTAGGTTTAGTTGAAATTTACCATGTTTTATTTATGAGTATGGTTTTATTATTGGGAGAATCATTATTTTTATCTGTTTTGCTTATTCAGTGGTATATGGTAACTATAGTGCACATTTATAATCGGTGGAAGAACAGTGAGCTTCGATGTTATGTGAATGGTGAGCTTGCTTCCTATGGAGAGATAACATGGCTTGTCAACACCAGTGATGTAAGTGATTTTGAAACACTGCAGTGAAAAAAATTATTTTTAAAGGATGAAATCTTCAAACTAAAAGAAGTTTTAAAACTTGAATATAAAATTTGGAATATTTTAATTTGAACTTTTGTAATCATAATTTGGCTAATTACTTACAGAATAGAAGTTGTTAATGTGTCACATATTACTCAGTTTTTATTATAAAATTATTCTGGATAGAGTAGAGATAGATAAGTGTTTATGAGTAGCAGTAGCTATGTCTTAACAGTGTTTGGATCAGTGATCCATTGATCAAAGTAAATAGGAGCTTAACTACAAGGTTTAGATCATTTTCATAAATGAAGTAGATGATACTTGCCTATAAATTTTATATATAGTTCATAGCTGCTCTTATAACTGTTATAGAGTTTTCAGGATTAAAAAAGAGATTCATAGGTTAGAATGAGATTCAAAATGTTCTTATTTGATCCTTAAAAACATTTTTTAAATAGGGAACTTAAAAAAATAACCTGAGGAAAATGAACACAATAGTCTCTATCATTTTCTCCTCCTTTTATATCCTTTATATACATATGTACATATTACATAACGGCAACCTTAAGAGCTCAGGGTGTTATATCACACAGGTTTAGGTTCAGATACCAGCTCTGTCACTTATTGATTCTATGATCTTTTTTTTTTTTTTAAGTTGTAGATGGACATAATGCCTTTATTTTATTTATTTTTATGTGGTGCTGAGGATCAAACCTAGTGCCTCACATGTTCTATAGCAAGTGCTCTACCACTGAGCCACAACCCCAGCCCCAATTGTATGATCTTACTTGACCTTAGTATTTTTCCACCTCAAAATGGGCATAAAATAGTATGTATACTAGAAGATTGTTATGATGATTAAATGAAATAATGCTCATAAATATTAGCTGAGTGCTTTGTAAAGGATGAGTACTCAATACATTTTAATGATATTTCTCTTTTTTTTTTTAGAGAGAATTTTTTTAATAATTATTTTTTAGTTTTCGGTGGATACAACATCTTTATTTTTTAATTTTTTTTATGTGGTAGTGAGGATTGAACCCAGCGCCCTGCGCATGCCAGGCAAGCATGTTACCACTTGAGCCACATCCCCAGCCCAATATTTCTCTTTTTTAATATGAAAACATTCACAAAGAAAAGGCCAATTCAGGGGCTTGGATTGTGGCTAAACAGTAGAGTGCTCGCCTAGCACGTGTGAGGTTCTGGGTTCGATCCTCAGCACCACATAAAAATAGATAAATAAAATAAAGGTATTGTGCCCAACTACAATTAACAAATCAATAAATAATTTAAAAAAGAGCCAATTCAATAAGTTTAAACCTGTTTCATTATTTTTCTCCTTGTGCCAAAGACTGCTCTTCTGTCTGGACTTAGGCTGCCCAATTATGAAACTTCAGAGCCATAATGGTTTCTCTGACTTCTCATTTACTTCCTCTTTCTCATAAAGTTGTATTTATTATACTTCAGAAAACTTACGTTATATTCTTTTCCATGGTGTCTTTTCTGATCTCCATGAAAGAGGGGAATGAATGAAATGCAATGCTAAATTAATTATTTTATTATATTCAGATATAGCTTAGAATAGACAAAACATTTATACCAATATATGTTTTGTTATTCCTGGAGGATGTAATTTTTCATTTAATAAAATCTCTGCTTTCTTTCATAGACATTTGACAAGTGTTTCCTGGGCTCGTCAGAAACAGCAGATGCTAACAGAGTCTTCTGTGGTCAGATGACTGCAGTTTACCTTTTCAGTGATGCTCTTAATGCAGCTCAGATTTTTGCTATTTATCAGTTAGGCCTGGGATACAAGGTACTTCACTTTCTGTTTATTGCATAATAGCTGTTATATGGACTTTATCTGAAGGTGAATTATGCATGAGAACATTTACCTTAATTAACCAAACTATATGTCAGGGTAAATGGGACTACTATTGGGAAGTCACGGGGGTCAGAAGGGTACTTTGCATTTTTGAGAGAAATGCAGTGTGTTTGACCTTAGTGGGGCACTGTGCAAAAACTGCTAGTTCAAGTTTCAGTTTTACTGAATGCTGCATTTCTTTTGATGCTGACATAAAAAAAAACTGACACAATTATACATATTTATGGGGTATTTTGTGGTGTTTACACACACACACACACACACACACACACACACATAATCTCTAACTCTTCTCAGTTCTTTCTGATAAAAACATTCAAAATCCTTTCTGCTAGCTATTTTGAGATGTATAGTACATTATCATTAGTAGTGGTTGCCTCACTTTTCAATAGCACACTGAACTTCTTTCTCCTGTCACATAGTACCCGTTGATCAACCTTTCCCCACCTCTTCTTCCCCTATTCTCCCCAGCCTGTGACAATCATAATTTTAACTCTCAACATCTTAGAGATTATCTTCTTTAGATTCCACTTATGAATGAGATTATGCAGTACATTGTCTTTCTGTGCCAAATTTCACTTAATGTATATCCTCCAGTCTTCTCCATGTTGTCATAAATGATAGAACTTTATCTTTTCTTTAATAACTGAATACTATTCCATTATTTATATTGTATTTTCTTTTTCCATTCATATAGTAATGGGGTACTTAGTTGTTTCTATTTCATGAATTTTACTATAATAAACATGGGAGAACAGATGTCTGTTTGACATACTGATTTCATTTTCTTTGGATATACACCCAGGAGTGGGATTGCTGGATTGTATGATAGTTTTATTTTTAATTTTTGGAGGAAGCTATAGTGTTTTCCACAATGGTTGTACTAATTTATATTTCTACCAACAGTGTGTGTGAGGGTTCCCTTTTCTCTACATCTGTACCAATGCTTGATATCTTTTGTCTTTTTGATTTTAGCCATTCTTACTGGATGAAGGTGATAGTTCATTGTGGTTCTAATTTGCATTTGCCCAATGACTAGTGATGTAGACCACTTTCATATACCAGTTTTTTATTTGTGTATCTTTTGAAAAGTGTCTGTTTAGGTCTGTTGTCGATTTTTCGATTGGATTGTTTATTTTCATACTGTTGAGTTATTTCGTGTTCTTTATGTATTCTGGTTATGAACCCATGCTAATTGTGTATAGTTTGCAAATATTTTCTTCCATTCTGTAGGTTGTCTCTTTATTATTTCCTTTGCCATATAGAAGCTTCTCAGTTTGATATTATCTCACTTATCTGTCTTCACTTTTCCGTCCTGTGCTTTTGGGTCCTCACCTTTTCCAGTCCTGCAATAATGTCACTTTAGCTTTTGGATTTTATTTCCATGGAATGTCTTTTACCGTCTCTTCCCTTTTAGTCTATACATATCCTTAGAGTTGAGGTGAATTTCCTAAAAGCAGCAAATAACTAAGTCTTGTTTTTTTCCTTTTAGTTACTAAAGTTGTTTTTTTTTTTTTTTTTTTGTTGTTGTTCTTTTTTCCCCTCTCCTCTCTTGCAGTCCTCCACTGGGGCTAAATGATGTTCTGTAACAGTGGGTTTTGTTGCATTATTTACTCGTTTTGAATTGTGTATTATGCAGTTTTGCTTTGTGGTTACTATGAGGCTTACAGAAAACACATTTTGATTTATTACAAGCCATTTTGAAATGATAACATTTATGGTAAAGATAAGAAAAGAAACAAAATATTAAATACTTATAAAAAGCTCTATACTTGTGCTATATTCCTCTTCATATTTTAACATTTTTTGTTTTGTTTTGTTTTGTTACTGGGGATTGAACTCAGGGGCACTCAACCGATGAACCACATCCCCAGCCCTATTTTGTATTTTATTTAGAGACAGGATCTCACTGAGTTGCTTAGCACCTTGCCATTGCTGAGGCTGGTTAAAGATCGTGAACTCACGATCCTCCTGCCTCAGCCTCCAGAGCTGCTGGGATTATAGGTATGTGCCACTACACCTGGCCATATTTTGAATTTGTGATGTCCCATTTTATATCTTTTTTTATGTTGCCTGTCTCTTAAAACGTTAATGTAGCTATTGTTTAATGATTTCGTATTTTGTACTAAAAATATAAATGGTTTACATACAGAATTTGCAATAGTAACATTCTGAATTTGTCTATAGTTGCTCTTACATGAGATTTATTCCTTCTGATGTTTGCTTCTCAGTTGTAAGCATCTTGTGTTCAATTTGAAGAACTCCTTTTGGTATTCCATGCAGGACTGGTTTGGTGGTGATAAATTCACTGTTTTTGTTTGACAATATCTTTAACTCCTCTTCATGTCTAAAGAGTAGCTTTGCTTGATACAGTATTATTGGTTTGCATTTTTTTTCCTTCTGCACTGTGACTATCTTATTCCACTCTTTCCTGACCTGTTATACTTTTGTTGAGAAGTCTATTTCAGGAACTGCAATACTCTTGTATGTTACTTGTTTCTTTTCTCTTGATGTTTTGAGAATCTTCTTTGTATTTAAACTTTGAGAGCTTGATTACAGTATATTTTAATATACAATATTTAGTATATTAAATATATTATATTAAATAGTATATTAAAATATAGAATATTTTAATATTACTAAATAGTATATTAAAATATAGAGTATTTTAATATACTATATTTTTAATATAGTATATTAAATCTTTTAAAAAATATTTATTTTTTTAGTTGTAGTTGGACCCAATACATTTATTTTATTTTTTTATTTTTATGTGCTGCTTAGGATCGAACCCAGGGCCTCACATGTGCTAGGCAAGCACTCTACTGCTGAGCCACAACCCCAGCCTCGAGTTGAATCTTTGATATATTTTTTTAAAATTCACTTTTTTAAACATGGTGCTGAGGATTGAACCTAGTTTCTCACATGTGATAGGCAAGTGCTCTACCACTGAGCTACCCCCAGCCTGAATCTTTGATATTCTTGTACTTGGATACCTATATCATTTTCTAGGTTTGAGACAATTCCCATTATTATTTCTTTAAAAAAACTTTCTACTTCTTTGACATTTGCAAGTTCGTCTTGAACCTAAATTACTTGAATATTTGCTTTCTTTATTCCTCTCCATTCTTTTTTTTTTAATTTCCTATGTGTTTTGAAATAGATTGTCTTCAAGCCCACAGACTCTTCCCTATGTTTTCAATTTATGCTGCTATGATGTCTTGTATTGCTTTTTTATTCCACTTAGTGTACTTTTCAGCTAAAGGATATGATTTTTTAGTATTATTTTAATCTCTCTTTTAGTTTTCTCTGATAAAGTACTGAGTTGTTCTTCAGTGTTTTAAAAAATTTGTTTTATTTGTAGATAGGCACAATATTTCTATTTTGTTTATTTGTTTATTTTTATGTGATGCTGAGAATTGAACCCAGTGCCTCACACCTGCTGGGCAAGTGCTCTATCACTAAGGCATAACCCCAGCCCTGTTTCCTTAAAAAAAAAAAAGTATATACATATACATACATATATATATGTATGTGTATATATATATATATATATATATATATATATATATATACACACATACATATATATATGTATATATATAGTGTGTGTGTGTGTGTGTGTGTGTATATAAAATACAGTAAATGGACACAGTACCTTTATTTTATTTATTTTTATGTGGTGCTGAGGATCAAACCCAGTGCCTCACATGTGCCTGGCTAGTGCTCCACCACTGAGCTACAACCCCAGCCCCTCTATTTTCTTGAGGTTCCTTAAAATAACTATTTTTATTCTCTGTCCTAGACTTCATACCTATTGATTGATTTATGATCAGTTTCTGGTACCTTATTTTGTCTAATAGGTGAGTTCGTGGTTTCCTGAAAGTTCTGGATGCTTGTTGGTATACAATAACATTTGGTCATGGAAAAATTAGATATTTGTTTTTATCTTCATAATGTGACTTTGTACCTGTTCTTCCAGAAAGTCTAAGCAGGTTGTTTATTTTTTCCAAGCCTATGACCAATGATGTCATTCTAGTACTAGATGGTGCCCTAAGTTCAGTTTTACTCTGAGTCTACTGTTGATGTGTTGTGACTATTTCAGCATTAGAGGGTGCCCCACTCTCATGCTTATTGCAAAGAAGTGGCTATTAGTTAGTATGGACTCAGGGAGGACTATAAAGAGTAGTCTATTCTTTCATATCTCAGCCTGGGCCTGGTGTTGTCCAGACACCTTGTCTGTAGTCACTGGCTCATGGTCAGGTTCCATGGAATTTGCTTCACACTGGACTTTGCTGTGGAGGGACTGGTTCTGGGTTCCGGTGCAACTGTCTTCCTCTTTTTCCCTCAAGTGGACAGTAATTGTGTTGTATTGCCTGGAATTGGGGGAGGAATGCGCTGGGTTGTTCTGTACTGCAGTACTGAATTGTCCCACAGTCTGCTGAGACCAATACAGTTCAGGGGCAAGCCCAAGGCTCATCCTGCCATTGTCTGCTTGTGACTATGTATATTCATTGCCTAAGACTATTGCAGTCAGCCAGAGGTGATACTGGACAGAATAGAAATCCATTCTATTTGGGCACTGGATCTCTGCCAGGGCTGGTTCAGAGGGTTCTTCTGTGGGCACTGGCCTGGGGACAGGAACCACTGGGACCTGCTTGGCATTGGGTTTCCCTAGTCCAGTACTGAGTTTCAAGCTAAAGTTCTACACTTAATTTCCCTATCCTTTTCCCTAGAGGTTGGTGTCTTTCTCTGGGTTGTACTACTCTTAACTGGTGGAGGGATGATTGGGTAGTGCCTTAGCCACTAGGTCCAGAGGCTCTCTTCCAGGGAATTAGCTTGAGATCAGGGGCCATGGAGTTCTTCCTCTCACGGTGTTTCATGGTGGCTAGTTGGTACTGGGTTCTAAATCTAAGGCTTATACTTTATTCCTTCTCCTTATCCCTAGTGGGATCTGCCTCTCTCCACACTGCTTTACTTCCTGGGTTGGGAGAGTGATGATTCTGACATCTCTTTTTTTCCTACCTTCTTCAATGCATCTTTTCTTATTATTATGCTAATATAATAGTCTTAAATTTGGTTTGAAGGAGAAATTTAGTGTCTATTGTATTCTTTTGGAAACAAAATCAACTTCTTTGAGTTGATCTTCCACTTATCAGTTGTATAAAGCATGTACAGCTGGGTATGGTGGCACATGCCTGTAATCCTGACTCCTTGGGAGACTGAGGCTAGAGGATTGCAAGTTTGTGGCCAGTATGGCCAACTTAGGGAGACCCTGTCTCAAAATAAAATAAAAAGAATGGAGATGTACCTCAGTGATAAAACCTGGTAAGTATGAGGCCCTGGGTTCCATCCCCAGCACCACAAAAAGGTTAATTAGTTAATTTTGACAAAAGTTAAAGACTTCAACAATCAAGACGTAGAATATTTCTATCACTACTGGTGGTTCCATTATGTTCCTTTCCAGTCAGTTCTTTCGCCTGACATATTCTTCTCCCATTGTTCTTAACATGCAACCATTGTTCTTTTTGTTTTTTCATTTTAGACTTTTTTCTTAAGGTTTTATGTAAATGGAATCATGTAATATGTGCTTCTGTGAGTTTGTTTCTTTTCAGCATGTTTTTAAGACTTAACCATGTTTTTTCTGTCATTATCTTAAAGTGGAATTGCTAAGCAACATGGTAGCTAAAATTGCTAAAGTATTTTCCAAGGTGATTGTATAATTTTACATTATCTTTGGGCATAGTGGTACATGCCTGTAATACCAGCTACCTTGGAGGCTGAGATAGGAGGATTGCAAGGCTTCAACAACTTAAGCAAGGCCCTATGTCAGAATAAAAAAGAGAAGGGGCTTGTAACACACCCCTGGTTCAATTCTCAGCACTGAAAAGAAAATAAAAAACAAATCAAACAAAAAAAAAAAACACCAGTATTCTCACAAGCAGAGTATGAGATTTGTACCTGCTATCTGTATCTGTTAATACATGGTATAGTCAGTCTTTGTAATATTAGACATTTGAGTGAATGTGTAGTACTATCTGTGTGTGTGTGTGTGTGTGTGTGTGTGTGTATGTATGTGTTTCTTTCAATTTTGAAAATGCTTTGCAGTCCTGGGTGTTGAACCCAAAGCCTCACACATGTGAGGCTAATGCTCTACCTCTGCACTACATCCCCTGCTCTCATTCTGTTCTTTTTTTTTTTAATATTTATTTTTTAGCTTTAGGTGGACACAGTATCTTTATTTTTTAATTTTTATGTGGTGCTGAGGATCAAACCCAGGGCTTTACACATGCCAGGTGAGCGCGCTACTACTTGAGCCATATCCCCAGCCCTCATTCTGTTCTTAATTTGTATTCTTTTGCTTACTAGATGTACTGAAACGCTGGAGATCTTTCTCATTACTTTTTACCTATTTGTGTATCTTCTCTTGTGAAGTGGATGTTTTGTTTTTTTTGAGATTTTTTCTTATGTATTATAGAATAGGTCTTTTTATCATACACAAGATTTACACATGTTTTTCCTGAGTGTGTGTTGATTTTTTGTTTTGTTAATATGGCTGTTGGAGAGTAAAGCATTTGATTTTTATGAATTACATGTTGTCGATTTCTTCTGTTATAATACTTTTTGTCTACATGAAAATATTTGAGTATTTCAATACTGGAAATATTTTTCATGTTTTCTTTTGAGTTTTATGATTTTAGCATTCATCTTTCAGTTTATGATCCATTTTGAATGAAGTTTTGTGTATGGTGCATAGTAAGGATCAAAGTTCATGTTTTTTTCCATAATACTATGGTCTGAATATATTTGTCTTCTCAAAATTCATATGTTTAAACCTAACTCCCAAGGTGATACATCTTAAGAGGCAGAACCTTTGAGAAGTTCCTTACTCACAAGGGCTCCATTTCTGTCTTAGGAAAGGAATTAGTGTCCCCATAAAAGAGTTTATCTAGGGGAGCTGGAGATGTGGCTCAGTTGTAGAGTGCTTGTGTGGCACAGGTGAGGCACTGGGTTTGATCCTCAGCAAAACATAAAAATAAATAAATAAAGGTTAAAGTAAAAAACAATAAAAGAATCTGAGGGACCCTTTTGCCCCTCTTCAGTATGATGCCATGGATTTAATTTCTACCCTTACAGTGGGGATTAAATTTCAATATATGAACCTTTAAGAGATAAATGCTACCATATTCAAATCATACCCACCATCTCATGCCTTTTTTTTCCTTCCACTTTAATAGCTTTAATATTCTTATAATGGAAGTTTACTGTTAGTGAATTTTCCCAGCTTTAGTCTGAGAAGGCTTTTAGTTTCTAAAATTAGAATTTTGATGTGAAAGTTTATTAGCTTTTAAGAGAGATTTTATTGTGATTTTCAAGAAGTTTCTATCAAAAAGTTGTGTCACCTCTTCAAAACCTAAGTGTTATATGTTGGGGTATTCTTTTTTTTTTAGTCTTTATTTGTTCTTTTTAGTTATTCATATGGTAGAAACCATTTTGATGTATACATACAACCTGAGAATATATCCTGTTCTAATTAGGACCCAGGTCTGTGGATGTACACATGGTGCTTTTCACTGTGGGGTATTCCTATATGTACACAGGACAGTTACGTCCAATTCATTTCATTGTCTTCCTCATTCTCATCTCCCCTTCATTTCCCTTTGTGTAATCCACTGAACTTTGTGTAATCCCTGCGACCCCTTGTTGTAGGTTGGCATCTACATTTCAGAGACAACATTTGACCTTTTTTATTTTATTTTCAATTGGCTGTTTTATTGACTTATATTTTGCAGTTTTAAAATTTGCTCTTTTTAGTTATAAATAACAATAGAATGTATTTTGATGTATCATATATGAATGGAGTACAATTTCCCATTCTTGTGATTGTATATGGTGTAGAGTTATACTGGTCATGTATTCATATATGAACATGGGAAAGTGATGTCTTGATTTGTTCTACTGTCTTTCCTATTCACATTCCTTGTCTAATCCGATGATCCTCTCCTCCTCCCTAACCCTGCACTTAATGTGAGCCATTATCCACATATCAGAGAGAACATTTGGCCTTTTGTTTTTTTGAGATTGACTTATTTCATTTAGTATGATATAGTCTCCAGTTCCATCCATTCACCTGCAAATGCCATAATTTCATTCTTCATTACGGCTGAGTAATACTCCATTATGTATATATACCACAACTCCTTTATCCATTTTTCTGTTGAAGGGCACTTAGGTTGGTTCCATAGTTTAGCTATTCTGAATTGAGCTGTTATAAACATAATGTGGCAACATTTATTATTGCTTGTATTCTTTTTTTTTTTGGGGGGGGGGACTGGAGATTGAACTCAAGGGCACTAAACCATTGAGCCACATCACCAGCCCTATTTTTTGTATTTTATTTAGAGACAGGGTCTCACTGAGTTGCTTAGTGCCTCGCTGTTGCTGAGGCTGGTTTTGAACTCAAAAATCCTCTGTCTCAGCCTCCTGAGCCGCTGAAATTACAGGTGTGTGTGACCATGACTGGCATGTGGTCTTGATAATTCTTTTTGGAGTGAGATAAAATCTTAGTGTAGGCTTAATTTGCATTTCTCTAATTGCTAGAGATGTTAAACATTTTTTTTTGTGTGTATTTGTTAACCTTTCTTCTTTCTTTTTTTTTGGTATTAGGGATTGAACTCAGAGGCACTTAATCTCTGAGCCACATCCCCAGCTTATTTTTATATTTTATTTAGAGACAGGGTCTCACTGAGTTGCTTAGGCTCTCACTAAGTTTTGAGGCTGCCCTTGAACTTGGATCCTCCTGTCTCAGTCTCCCGAGTGGCTAGGGTTATAGGCATTTGCCTCAGCGCCTTGCCTTGTATTTCTTCTTGGGAATTGTCTGTTTAGTTCCTTTGCCTATTTATTGATTGGGTTATTATTATTATTATTATTATTATTATTATTATTATTTTGCTTTTTGGTATTAAGCTTTTTGAGTTTATTGTATATTCTTGAAATTAACACCTATCTGAGATGTTGGTGGCAAAGATTTTCCCCCATTCTGTAGGTTCTCTCTTTGTTCTTGATCATTTTCCTTTGCTGTGGACAAGCTTTTTAGTTTGATACCATCCCATTTATTGATTTTTGATTTTATTTCTTGAGCTTAGGAGTCTTGTTGAAGAATTCCGTTCCTCAGTGGACAAGATGGAGAGTTGGGCTTACATTTTCTTCTAGTAGGTGCAGAGCCTCTGGTCTAATATCTTGGTCTTTGATCCACTTTAAATTGAATGTTGGGCAGTGTGAGAGGTAAGGGTTAAATTTCATTCTATTACATATGAATTTCCAGTTTTCCTAGCACCATTGGTTGAAGAGCTACCATATTCATAGGGAGGGAACCAGGCTCTCTCAAGTCTCTAAGATTCATATTCCTCTGTGTAAAACACTTTCCACACCTGATTTCTTCCTGGTCTCCTGGTCACACCTCTGAGTCATGTGGTGGGTGTCTCCCAGGCCTGTTTTTTGGACCCAGCTCGGAATTCCCAGGTATGGGCTCCCACAGCTGCCGGCAGCTTAGTGGGGTGGCATGATGGATCTTGCCTTGCTCTCCATAGGAACTGGGAGACACAGGGCACCTTTCCTGCATCAGGTTACAGTGCAGCATACCCCCTGCATCAGTCCAGGGGTGACCTGGATCTTTGATTTCTGTGTATCATGACATGCCATGGTGCCACCTGAAGTGTGGGTTCCCTTATTCCCTTTCCATGCCTTGCCCACGTGGGTCAGCTCTGGCAGCCGCAGGTGGTGGTGAGCTTTCTTCTCTGTATTATTACATCTAACCTTATGGGTCCTCAGGGTCTTCTGAGAGCCTAGTATTAAATCCTAGTAACATCTTACCCACCTCACTGAGAATTTATCTGCCTTCCTGGTCTCACACCACGGAGCAGCTTGGAAAGCGACCTCCTCTATCTACTCCACCGTCTTCCAAGCCTTTTCCAAACTTGTGTTGGTCTGTTCTTGTCTGTGCTTAGCCTTTTTCAGGTTACTCATATTTCTTGCATCTGATCTGGGTTTTGTCAAATTTGAAAACTTCTTACCACAATTTCCTCTAATATGTTTTTTTCCTCTGGGATTCATATTACATTTATTTTAGGCCTTTTGAAAGAATCTAATAAGTCACTATGCCTATTTTGTTTTGTTCTTAATTAAAAAAAAATATTTTGGGGCTGGGGATGTGGCTCAAGCGGTACTGCGCTCTCCTGGCATGCGTGTGGCCCGGGTTCGATCCTCAGCACCACATACAAAACAAAGATGTTGTGTCCGCCGATAACTATAAAATAAATATCAAAATTCATTCTCTCTCTCTCTCTCTCTCTCTCTCTCTCTCCTTAAAAAAAATTTATTTTGGGAATTTATTGCTATGCCTTTTTGTTCATGAATCCTTCCTTCTCAGTGTCCAGTCTACTGTGTATTTCATCAGGTGAATTTTCCATTTCCTGTATTTTTGGTTTCAATAAATATTCATTCTTTTTTGTTATCTTTTCTTGTTCTTACCTGCTAGTCTTAAAAAAGAACCCTACCTCTAAATTGGTCAGAGATATAGTAGCTACTTTTATTGTATTTTTCTTCTCTCTCTTTTCTTTTGTCCTAGGGATTGAACCCAGGGCCTTTCACATAGGCAAGTGCCTTTCTACTGACATAACCTAGAATGTCTTTTTTTTACTTTTATCATATGTGTTATTTCTGAATATGTAGTGGCATTTTCATGGTTATTGCAGGCTTGTTGGTTTCTGTATTAGTTTTGCATCACTACCATGAATTACCTGAGGTAACCAATTTAGTAAAGAAAAATGGGTTGTTAGATCACAGTGTTAGAGGTTCAAGGTTAAGTCCTCTGGTGATGGTGCTGGATGGTGGAGGCATGAGTCAGAGTGAATAGTCACATCCTGAGCCAGGAGGCACCGGGGGCAGGGGGCAGAAAAAGATAAAAGATGGGGGTCCCACAATTCCTTACAAAAATACGTGTCCAGTGATCCAAGAACTTCCCACTCCATTTCACCTCTTAAAGGCCCACAGTATGTTCCTGCCAATACTACCATCCTGGGGGCTAAGCCTTTTTCTTTGGACCTTTGGGGGACACTCATCTAAACCATAGCACCTTATTAGTTTTGGAGTGGATCTTGGGCATTATGATGTTTACCACATAAGTGTTTAGATTGTGTTGGTATACTGTAAAGAAGGCTTTGTTTAGCTAGTCAGAGTTTGTTTAGGTGGTTTTTTTTTTTTTTTTGGTAGTTTTAAAGCTTTGTCAGTGGGATTCAAGATAGTCTTTAGATCATGTTTTAATGTAAAAGCTTTATTGAGATCTAAAACATGTTGTGTTAGTCAGCTTTCTGTTACCAGAATAGACACCTGAGATAACCAAATTATAAAAGGAGAAGGCTTATTTTGGTTCACAGTTTTGAAGGTTCCAGTCCTTTGTCCATTATTGGCCTTGTGGCTTTTGGGTCTGTGACAAGGCAGCAACATGTAGCAAAACTGTACCCCTTATGCCTGTGATGTGAAAAAGAAAAAGAGGAGAAGGGGCTGATGTCCCTCCTCTTAGAGTTTCCACTGCCTCCCAGTGTGCCAAGCTGGTCACTAAGCCTTTAATCACAAGGGAAATGTCCTCTAGAGGACGTTTTAGTTCCAAACTCTGGCACATACCATTTGCCCATTTAATGTATATAATTCATTGGTTTTTATCACAAAGTTGTGTAACCATCATCGTTGAGTACAGTTTATTTACCCTAAAAGGAAATCCTAATATTATTCCTCAGTCATTACTCATTTCCCTTTCTTCTCAATCCCTAGAAATCTCTAGCTACTTTCTGTTTCTACAGATTTGCGTATTCTGGCAATAAGTGGATAAAATTATATGTAGTCCTTGGTGGCTGGCCTTTTTTCACTAAGCCTAATTTTTCAAGTATCATCTCTATTTTAGCATGTATTAGAATGTCATTCATTTTCATAATTGTATAGTATTCCATTGTTTATCCATTTGTTAGTTTGTGGACTTTAGTTTTTACCTTTTGGCTCTTATGAGTAATGCTGACATGAACACTTGTGTATGAATTTTTATGTGGACATTATGTTTCCTTTATTTGGGTCTGTTATTTAAAGTGGAATTGTTGGGTCATATATTTGAGGAACTTATAGATTGTTTTCTAAATTGACTGTACCATTTACATTCCCACAGTAGTGTATGAGGATTCTGATTTTTCCATGTACTCTTCAACATGTGTTATCATTGGACTTTTTGATTGTGGTCATCCTAGTGGGTATTAAGTGATACCTCATTGTTTTGATTTGTATTTCCCTGAAAATTAATGATATTGAGATTATTTTTGTTTCCTTATAAATTGTTTATCATTTTTGCTTAAAGACCTATTCAGATCCTTTACCCATTTTTCAATTAGGTTACTTGTCTTTTTATTGTTCAGTTGTTTTTAATTATGCAATTTTTTTGTGTGTTGCTGGGGATTGAATGTAGGGCATCTTTGGGTAAGTGCTTTTCCTACTGAGCTACATCCTGATACATCCTCAGCCCTTAAACAAATTTTAATTATGGTAAAATACACAATAAATTTACCATTTTAAATAATTTGAATTGTATAGTTCATTACTGTGAATACATTTACAGTGTTTATTTATACAAGTTAAGACAGCTTTGTGATCCTAGGCTTTATAATCTTGTGGGACCACTGCCATATGTGCATTCCATCATTGATCATAATGTTGTTAAGTGGTGTGTGACTAGACGAAGTAAATCTTGACAGAGTTGAAGAGAGAAGTACAGAGTAATGAAATGAGAGTAGGAAACTTTAATACTCAACTTTAAATAATGAGTAGAACAACCTACAGAAGATCAATAAGGAAACAGGACTCGCACGACAATCTAGACTGATGGAATTAGCAGACACATACAGAACACTCAGTGCAATAAAAGTAGAATATACATTCCTCTCAGGTGCACATGGAACATTGTCTCTGGTAGCTCATGTGGTAGGCTCTGTAAACAAGTGTTAATACATTTAAAAAATTGAAATAATAGTATCTCTTTTGACCATAATGGAACTAGACTAGAAAACAACTGATGGGGCATAAATCACAAGGGAAATTAGAAAATATCTTGAGACAAATAAAAATGAAAACATAATGTGTCAAAACTTAAAGGAATCACCAAGTAGTACCTTTAGGGAAATTTATAGTGGTAAAAACTAGTATTTTGGAGGGCTCTCTTATTTGATACTGTTAGAAAAATAATCAATGGTATGTCTCCTTAAATTTTTACATCTGTGGTGATTTGTATTTAGATTTTCTTTTGTGATGTATCACTTTAACTGTTCTTTTTTTTTTTTTAATTCATAGGGTACATTTAAATTTAAAGCAGAAAGTGATCTTTTCCTTGCTGAACATCACAAACTCTTATTGTATGATGGCAAACTCTCCAGTGCCATTGCCTTCACATACAACCCGCGGGCTACCGATGCCCAGCTTTGCCTCGAATCTTCTCCCAAGGACAACCCTTCGATTTTTGTTCATTCCCCACATGCACTCATGCTCCAGGTACTACTGTGATCTTTTAAGAATATATCTATGGGCAATTCTGGTGACTTATTGGGGTGTACTTGATAGCTTCTCTTGAACACATGGAATGCCACATTTTAGTGTTTCTGCATTTACTATTGTGCTTTGTTTTAAACTGTTTTGGAAAAGAAATCATTGAAACTTAAGAATGTATCTTTTTTTTTTTTTCAAGGATGTAAAGGCAGTTTTAACACATTCCATTCAAAGTGCTATGCATTCAATTGGAGGAGTACAAGTGCTATTTCCACTTTTTGCACAGTTGGATTATAGGCAATATTTATCTGATGAAGTTGACTTGACAATCTGGTGAGTGTCTTTTATTTTAAATTTCATGTGAGAGTTACTTTCATCTTTATTGAACTGCATTTATTGTTTGCCTTTCACATTTATTATAGAGTCAGAATATTTTCTTTAAAATGGTATTTCTTTTTTTAATATTTATTTTTTTTATAATTGTACACAATAACTTTTATTTATTTTCATGTGGTGCTGAGGATGGAACCCAGGGCCTTGCACATGCGAGGAGAGTGCTCTACTGCTGAGCCATAACCCCAGCCCCAAAATGGTATTTCTTTATAAATGGCATGATAAATCCATATCAATGACAGTAGTATTCATATAATTCTGTTTTGTCATTAGGAAATATGAAAGCTCTAAAAGCAGCAAATGTTTTAGAATGAAGTTATAAATGGCAATAATGGATTTTTAAAATTAAATTATTTTTTTATTCTAATTTGTTATATATGATGGCAGAATATAATTCATTTCATATTACACATATAGAGCACAATTTTTCAAGTCTCTGGTTGTACACAAAGTATTTTCACACCATCCGTGTCTTAGGGTAATAATGTCTAACTTATTCTACGGTCTTCTCTACCCCCATTCCCCTTCCCTTCCCCTTCCTCCCCTTTGTCCTATCTAAAGCCCCCCCCTTTCCATCCCCCATCACCATTATGAGTCAGCATCCTCATATCAAAGAAAACATTTGGCCCTTGGTTTTTTGGGATTGGCTTACTTCACTTATTTAGCATTATATTCTCCAACTCATTCATTTACCTGCAAATGCCATGATTTTATTCTCTTTTAATGCTGAGTAATATTCCATTGTGTATATATACCAAAGTTTCCCTATCCATTCATCTACTGAAGGGCATCTGGGTTGGTTCCACAATTTAGCTATTGTGAATTGTGCTGCTATAAACATTGATGTGGCTGTGTCCCTGAAGCATGCTGTTTTTAAGTCCTTTAGGTATAGCCTGAGGAGTGGAATAGCTAAGACAAATGGTGGTTCCATTCCAGGTTTTCCAAGAAATCTGCATACTGCTATCCAGAATGGTTGCACCAATTTGCAATCCATCAGCAGTTTATGAGTGTGCCTTTTTCCCCATATCCTCAGCAACACTTATTGTTGTTTTATTCTTGGTGGCTGCCATTCTGACTGGAGTGAGATGAAATTTTACAGTAGTTTTGATTTGCATTTCTCTAATTGCTAGAGATGATGAACACTTTTTTCATATATTTGTTGATTGATTGTATACCCTCTTCTGAGAAGTGTCTGTTCAGTTCCTTGGCCCAAATAATGGATTTTTAAAAAAGTCTGTATTTTTGTCTGTTCTCTCCCTGCCACTCTTTCTCTAATATTTTTGTTTAGATACCAGGGATTGAACCCAGGGGTACTTAACCACTGAGTCACATACCCAGCCCTTTTTATTTTTTATTTTGATACATGGTCTTGCTGAGTTGCTTAAGGCCCCGCTAAGTTGCTGAGGCTGGTTTTGAACTTGTAATCCTCCTGCCTCAGCTTCCTGAGCCACTGGGATTAGCAGGCATGTGCCATGGTGCCCAGCTATGTTCTCATTTTTCAAATATTTTAAGTTCTTAGCTGTCAGGGATTTATTATGAGAATTTAGGTTTTCATTTTATTTCTCAATCATGTATACAATCAAAAGCCAAAAACTTTAATAGTGTTATGAGGTGATTTAAGTCTGTGTGTTTTTAAAAATTAGATTATACATTTGGCACTTTGTTTCCTGTGTTGTAGTGTTGAGTCTAGAAAAGGCAAAGGCATTTGAATTCTAGGATGAGTTATAAAGCATGTGAGAGGATGGCTGAATAAATTTTCCTGGCTGCATATTCTAGTGAACCTAACCATAGTAGAATAATTATGTTTCATTTATTATTTGAGAAATGTAAATGAGTTTTCTATCCTTCTCTTTTGAAATTGTCTTTGATTTCTCCTTTAATTTGAAACTTGAAACCCATTACTAACATATATAATTAATGATGGAATGTTCTCCAGATTATTAGGCTATGAAAAAAATTTTATGAAGAAATGATCTATTGAGTTTAGTATTTGCCAATTTTTATATTTATATAGATATTGGATATCACTGTTACCCAGGCTGGCCTTAAACTTTTGACCCTCCTGCCTCAGTCTCCTGAGTAGCTGGAATTATAGTTGTGCACCACCTTGCCTGGTTTGCTGGCTATATTTAGTATATTAAAATTAAATTACCAATAGGTCATAGAATATCTTTATGCTATTCTCTAAAAGGGCTAAGTTTCTTTTTTTTCTTCCTTTCCTTTCCTCCTCCTCTTCTTTTTTCAAACATTTTGGTGTCTTTATTGGAATTGCCAGCAGCTAAAGCATTGATGTGGAGGAGGAGGTTGGCTGCCACTCTTGCTCTCTCTCTGGGAATCTCCCATACTTGCTAAAAAGGAGGCAGCTGATCTTATTCCTTTTCCTTGTGAATATCTCTAAATATTGTAGGTCGTAGAGCATGGTTGTAGCCCTGTCACGTTTAAAAATTTTGAAGACTGTCTTGAGTGAACAAATTTCTTAAATTAGTATTCAGGGATCTTACAAGTTTTCTCCAAATTAACTTTATTTCTTATCTTCTTCGCTCATATAATTCTACACAGTTCACAATAGGCCATTTAGAACCTCTACCATGTTTTGAGTATTTAAACCTTTGGATGTTTACTTTTTTCCTCCTTTTAACCAATGGCTCTTCAAAATTGAATTCATTTGCTTATCTAAGTGTATTTTTTTTTTTTTGGTACCAGGGATTGAACCCAGGTGTGCTTTACCACCAAGCCACATCCACAGCCCTTTTTTATATATTATTTAGAGACAGGGTCTCACTGAGTTGCTTAACACCTTGCTTTTGCTGAGGCTGGCTTTGACTCTAGATCCTCCTATCTCAATCTCCCCAGCCATTGGTATTATAGGCATGTGCCACTGCGCCCGGCCCCAGCCAATTTTTATATTTTATTAGAGGCAGGGTCTCACTGAGTTGCTTAGGGCCTTGCTAAGTTGCTGAGGATGGGTTTGAACATATGATCCTCCTGCCTCAGCCTCTCGAGTCGCTTGGCTGACAGGTGCGTGTCACTGAGCCCAGGTTCTAAGTGTATTCTTTAAGTCCTTAATATACTTTGTACTTTTATTAGCCAGTTCTATTACTTGTTTTGTGCTTTGTTCATTTTTCTCTATATAATGTGTACTTGCATATTGTTTCTAAGTCATTCATTTATTAATGTGTATGACAAAATATATGAAATAGGTATTTGAGTAGATCCTAATTATACATTGAAAATTTAAATTTAATTCTGCAATAATCTTGGAGGCTGTTTTGGTAGAATGGCAATTTCTTTGAAATTGAGATTTTTATTGGGGGGGTGTGTGTGTGGGTGGTGTTGGGGATTGAACCCAGGTTTAAGCATCCTAGGCGTGAGCTTGTGTCGATGAGCTGTATCCCTGGCTCTGATACAGAGAATATTTTATTGAGATAAATAGAAGGCTACATATATCTAATGTAATTTTTTAAATAGAATATGGTTTTTCAAATGATTGCCTTTTTTTTTTTTTTTTTTTAAATTCTAGTTCAACCCTGTTGGCTTTCATAATGGAGCTGTTGAAGAACTCAATTGCTATGCAGGAGCAGATGCTTGCCTGTAAAGGCTTCTTGGTAATAGGATATAGTCTTGAAAAGGTAAATAAGAAATATTTTACCATTTGGATTCTTTATTTGCGGTTCATGTACTTGTTCCCTAAGTGATTAAGAAATCCCTGTCGACAAACATGTCTCCTTGGTTAACAGAAAATTAATTAAATTGAAATAATATTTTGTTGTTTTACCTTGTCTCTATTCTTGTATTGAAGAAGTGTGGTAGGGAGCCTCATGCCCTCTTTGACTTTGAGCATAAATTTGTGGGCCAATTTTTTTTTGTGTGTGTATGTGTGTGTGTTGATAGCCTGTAATTTACTTACCTTGCTTGAATTAGTAGTGTGACCTTTAAACTACTTTTCTTTGCAGTCTTCCAAATCCCATGTCAGCAGAGCAGTACTTGAACTTTGCCTTGCATTTTCAAAATATTTGAGCAATCTTCAGAATGGGATGCCCTTACTGAAGCAATTGTGTGATCACATTCTTCTTAACCCTGCCATATGGATTCATACCCCAGCCAAGGTGACAGATACATTGATTTTGTTTTACTATCTTTGCTAAGGTTTTGTGTTTGAGGAGAATGATAATTATGAGGATATTCTTTTTTTTCTTTTACATAATATTATGTAAGATTCAGTGGTTTGCCTTTTTTGACTAAGTATGTTTTTTTGCTTTTCAGGAAAATTTGGAAGTCAATATGTTTCCCCATCTTCTCTCTCTCCCTTTTTGTAAATGAATGTTATTATATTTCAAAATTGAGCTATGGTCTTTATTTTTTATATTTATTTATTTATTTTTTATATATGACAGCAGAATGCATTACAATTCTTATTACATATATAGAGCACAATTTTCCATATCTCTGGTTGTATACATAGTATATTCACACCAATTCGTGTCTTCATCCCTGTACTTTGGATAATAATAATCATCACATTCCACAATTATTTTTAAATAAAGTTTTATTTAAGAGAGATTTTGTTTATTAAATATGTCAAATTTAGTCAATTCTGATGTAAGTATGTAGCTCTGTTCTATTGCAAATATATACACATGTGTATATGTACATGTATACACATATATACATGTACATATATACATGTATATATACGTGGTGTGTGTGTGTACACACACACATACAGAGAGAGAGAGAGAGAGAGAGAGAGAGAGAGAGAGAGAGAGATTTCCATTCCTGAACAGTTTACCCTGTTCTCACTCTTTGTATCTCCTTATATACTTTTGCATTTTATCAATGTAATGAACTCTGTGTTTCATTTTTTGCGGGGTGGGATACTGCAGATTTAACCCAGGGGTGCTTTACCATTGAGCTACATCCCCAGCCTTTTTTGTTTTTTATTTTGAGATAGCATCTCACTGAGTTGCTTAGGGTCTCATTGAATTGGTGAGGCTGGTTTTGAACTTTCGATACTACTGCCTCAGCCTCCTGAGCTGCTGGGATTATAGGGTGTGACACCATGCCCAGCTCTTCATTTCATTCTTATTGGTGCAGCTGAAATGTCACTCTTTCCTTGGAGGTGGGATATACTAGTCTCTCTCATTTAAATTTTATATTAATTCAGATGATAAAGACATGTTTATTTGTACCTACAATGTATTTTTAGCACTTTAATACAAACCAGTTACTTCTATGTGAATATAAATGAATTTGTGGTAAAGTCTGGGAAAAGTCTTTATTAAATTCTGATGGATGTATTAAATCATCCTAAAAATTTAGTAGTGGTAGTTTCAAGCAAACTTGACAAAGGAAAATTTTCATTAAATTGCCTAATTATATCCATAATTTTTGTTAAAAGTCATGTTATTTCAAACCCTTTCTTTTCTTCTCTCCTCCTCCTCCTTTTCGTCCACTTGCAGTATCTATCATTGTTTAGGTTGGAATAGCACATACTTATTCTAGTTGTCAGAAAAAAAATGTATGAATACTTTCTTGCTTTTCTGGAATTAAATAATATCTTAATTTCAGCTGGTCTTTTCAAATGTTAAAGAGAAAAGCAGCTGCTGACTCAGATTGCCATTTGGAAATAATCAGAGGAGGCAGCTGGAGGTTGTAGCTTTTTATCTCCAGGTTAAATTTTGACCTCTTTCGCTTTTCATGACCTTCAGTCTTATTTCTTTTCAAGGATTGTTTCAAGTTACTTTTTCAGCCTTTTACTAGACACTTTTTTGTCTTACTAACCAGCATATTTGTAAGGTATCATGTCTCTTTTGAAGTGGTCAGAAGGCCTCTTATTAGGTACTTACTTGTAGGGGAATATTTTTTAAGATAATTGCATGATTTTTTTAGATTTATAATATTACATTCAGTTTCTTACCTTCTACTTTTTAATAACTTTTCCTAATTTCCTTTTTAGAATTTGTGAGATTGATAATAAACTTACTTCTGTTTCAGCCATCTGCTTTGTATATCCATGAGGGATTTCATTTTTCTTTTACTTTACTATAAAGGTAATTATAACAAAGGGCAGATCCAAATTTTGTTGGACTTGAAAGTCATATAGTTTGTCATGGTGGGAGTGAGCTCCTTCAGAAAAAAGAATACAATAGAGTGCATACAAAACTACTCTTAGGATCATAGAAGGAGCATTCATTGATGAGTGGTTGAAAGTTTAAGCTTCATTAGCTTCAGAGTAAATCTATCTCTGGTTACTTAAGTCAAAGGTATGGCTGTATGAATGAAACTTTGTTTTTAGAAAAGGAAACAGTAATTCATAATTTTCATTTATTTTAGATCTGCTTAGAGAAAAAAATTTTAATGACCTAACAGGAAATATGAATTTTCTTATCTATAATGGTCCTTTGTTTACTCAACAAGTATTTGTTGAGTGACTGCTTCTTCCTGGGTGGAGTGGAGAACAAGATAGACCTGATTTTTACCTTCATAGAATTTAGATCTATGGAGAAAGATTGAGTTACCTAATTTATATGGTCATTGGATTCTATAATGAGTGAATGAGGGAAGGTTTATTCATAATTAGCTTATGGTCTTTAATCTTAGGGTCTTCATTCATCTGTGCTGTTATTAAATCCTATTCATTTTTCTTTTACTATAGTATAATTCTTAGTAAACTTTCTCTAGTTTTCTATTTGACTGATTATAATCACGTATCTGCCAGAATTCCTGTGTTTCTATTTCATTTTTATTCTTTGTTCTTTTTATTAGTTTTTAAAAAAGTTTTCAGTAAATGTTTCTTTCCTGTGTGTTCTTTATTTTTTAGTTGTAGATGTACACAGTCCCTTAATTTTATTTATTTATTTTTATGTGGTGCTGAGGATCTAACCCAGTGTCTCACATATGCTAGGCAAGTGCTCTACCACTGAGCCAGAACCCCAGCCTCATCCTCTATGTTCTTAACATACCACACTCATGAGATCATTTCTTGGCTTTAAAGCTGTGAATGGTTTCCCATTATCTTCAGAATGTAGTCCCTTATCTAGCTCTAAGCCTTCTTAACAGTTCTCTTCTCTAGATATTTTAGTTTAGAAGCTCAGATCTTGGCTGCTAAAAGACTCAATTGGGGGTGGGGTTTTTTAAATTTGTTTTTTAGTACACATTAACCTTTATTTTATTTTTATGTGATGCCAAGAATTGAACCCAATGCCTCACACATGCTAGGCGTGCACTCTACTGCTGAGCCACAACCCCAGCTTTGGAGAGGTTTTTAAAAACAAGAACAGAAGCAGAATCCCACTCCCTCCACCCTAGATTTTTATTTCATTAGTCTGATGTATGCTTCAGAAATCAGTATTTTAAAAAAATGTTTTCTAATTCTTATAATGTGCAGTTAGGTTTGAGAACCACTGTTCTAGGTTTAGGGAATACTTTTATTTCAACCACTATTTTCCTTATTTACAATTTCTTCTTTTCGGTCTGCCTGTCTTACTCCTTATCTTCAAAGCCTGTTACTCAATTGGTGAAGCTTTTCCTCACTATTTCAACTTACCCATAATAGTTCCTCTGGCCTCTGCATTTGTAGTATTTAAAGCTTATTCTCTAATTAGGTCATGACCATTTTTTAAAAAAATATTTTTTTAGTTGTAGGTGGACACAATACCTTTTTATTTTATTTATGTGGTGCTGAGGATTGAACCCAGGGCCTCACACATGTGAGACAAGTGCTCTACCCCTGAGCCATAGCCACAGCCCTCATGACCATTTTTTGTTTCTGCAGATGCATTTATTGTCTCTGATTTTTTTGCTTACATTTATGTGTAATTTTCTTCTCAAGTGTATTTCAGCTACTGAGGGCCAGTGTAAGTGCCATTGTATACCAGTAACTCAGCGCTGTGTGTATGTAGTTGTAAATGTTTGCTGAATGACTGAAATCAAGTGGTTAAGAATTTGAACTATGTCATAGGAAATTTTACATTGCTTCATGGACAAATAGATAGGACCTATCCATTTAAATAGCAGTAGCTACATTAAAAAAAAAAGTCACCCTTCAGCAATCATTGAATCTTAGTATATGTATAGTTTTCTAAACTATAGTAGTCTTCTCAGCCCCTCTTTTAAATGATTCAGATTCTGTCACATTTTACCATTACTAATTGATTCTTAAATTCATTTGACCTTGATTGTTTATTTGTAGGATACCTGAAATATAGGTACCTAATTTTCACTCTCTGAAGAAATCCCCAAGGGGACACTGAGGTATCTTGCAGGGTTAAAAATGAGAATACCTTCCCTGTCCAGGAAGATAATATAACAAATGTTCCATTGTAAATGATCAGGAGTGATTTGGTCTGTGGCCAAGGGTAGAGTGTGTGTGTGTGTGTGTGTGTGTATACATACATATACATACATACATATATATATATATATATATATATATATATATATATATAACTTAAAGTTATTCAGTTTATAAAATGCATTCACTAGCAATAAAATGAGAAATTCATGATTTCAAGATGAGAGTAGAAAAAAAAAAGCAGTCCTGATTTTGTGCAGCAGTAAGTACTGGAGTATAGCTTTGGTGAATTTTAGAGGCACAATTTTACTGGATTTTTATATTAAGGTGATCTATGTAATAATGGAAAGCACTTAATCCTTTTTCTGATGTAGGAAGAGCTTATTTTGAATCTAATATAAACATGTAAGTTCTTATGTATTTAGTCTATTTATGAGACCAAAGAATCCTTTCCTGAGAGAAATGATATACATGTATAAGAATTGGAATTTTATGATGAAAATACTAGATTTAAATGTTGTGGTAATGAAATATCATAACAGAATTCTATTTTTCTAATAAATATTTCTTAAGATAAGCTCTCAATTTTTTTTTTTTTTTGTACTGGGGATTGAACCCAGAGGTGCTTAAACACTGAGCTACATCATCCCTGACTTTTATTAAAAAATATTTTATTTAGAGACAGGGTCTTGCTGAGTTGCTTAGGGCCTTGCTGAATTGCTGAGGCTGGCTTTGAACTTGTGATCCTCCTGTCCCCAGACTCCTGAGCTGCTGGGATTACAGGTGTGTGCCCACTGTGCCTAGCTAAATTTTTTTTCTGTGGATTCTTGCTTTTGCTTTTGATTATTCCTGTTTTTTTTTCCTTTTGAGTTACTACTGTTTTTTTTTTCCTTTGAGTTGTTATAACTTCTAATTTTCTGAAGAAAATTTTAGCCTTTTAAAACAACTGGGTGCTGGATGTGGTGGGGCACGCCTATAATCCCAACGGCTCTGGAGGCTGAGGCAGAAGGATCTCAAGTTCAAAGCTAGTCTCAGGAAAAGCAAGGCACTAAGCAACTCAGTGAGACCATGTCTTGAAATAAAATACACAATTGGGCTGGTGATGTGGCTCAGTGGTCAAGTTTCCCTGAGTTCAATCCCCCATAACCCCTACTGCAACCCCTTCCTCCAATAAAAACTCAACAACTGTGCACATTACAGGTAGTTGGTTTATTATAAAGAAGTTACTCAGGCTCATGAATAATTGCTGATTGCTAAATGGCAAAATTATTTCCATGGAATAGTGTTGTACAATTTGATATAATGGGGGTATGTACTTTATAATGCTACTGTAAAAATAGAAATTACTGGTTTGATTTTGTGAGGTGTATGTATGCTTGTGTCTCAGTGTGGAGTGTTATCTGTCCTGAGGATTATCATCAAGCTCAGTATCTTACTTTTTGGAACAAGTGTTACTGGAAATGGGATAAAATGCTGATGGGTTTCTTTGATTTAAGTTTTTAATTTTTTACTTTGTAGGTTCAACTGATGCTCTATACTTATTTGTCCACTGAATTCATTGGTACAGTCAACATATATAATACGATTCGCAGAGTTGGTACAGTGCTTCTCATCATGCACACACTGAAGTACTACTATTGGGCAGTGAATCCCCAAGACCGAAGTGGTATCACCCCCAAAGGATTAGGTATATCCTCCTTGCCTATATGTTATCCCAATAGCAAATCAGGATGTTTGATAGTATCATGTTATTGTGCAGTTTTTATAAACCATTATGGCAAAATTTTATTTTAATCTTATAGATAATTGTAATAGTTTGTTTCCTGTGTTTGCCACAAGTTGATAACTTGCTCTTTATATGGAAGAACAGTGCTTGTGCCCATATAAATTGTTTGGGTAGCAGATATGACTAAAATATTTATAGTGCACTGCAAGTAAGAAGAAATTTCTTAGTTCGTTGCTGATATTGGTGCTGAGATTCATTGAAAACAGTGTTTTGGGGAGATGGATATTTCTTAAAGAAGTAAGGGGCATCTGCTTCTAATAGAGATAATGAAATTATTATAAAATCACAGTAATGTTTTTCTTATTAGTCAGGACTGACTCAATGAAAGGTTAATATTCATTCATCATGTCAGCAGTTTATGGAAGGGGGAAAATAGAACTTGAACTTTTGCAAAATCTTCAAATTGGCTATGTAAAAAACGAGTTTTTCAGCTGATGTCATGTGACTGTTTGAGGTACAAATTGATGCCAATGTCCAGAATTTGCCTCTCTACTAGTTTTTCTTCTGTGTTGGCTGTTTTAGAATATTTTTTTCCCTTTATAGTGGCCAGCAGCAGTCTATCTTCACATCTTTCTAGCTTTAATTGCAACAGAGCAATCTGCCTATATCCAGTATTTTCAGCAAAAGTCTCTTTCAGTCTCTTTGCAACTTGGTGGTTCTGACTGCAGCATGTTCCCATATCTGTGGCAGTTATTGTACTGATGGCCCAGAACACTTTTTTGGAGAGTAGGAATGGGTTCAGTCCCTTGATGAAATTGAAGGGCTGTGGTTTGAAATCAGGAAATAGATGGCTGAGGAGCCAAACAAGATATGTTCTCATCTTAGTCAAAGGCTATTTAAATATATAAAGACACATTTCATATTTATATAGTACTTTTTAAGTCACCTTCAAAATAAACTCAGTTTTCTTTTTCTTTTTTTTGAGAAAGAAAATTGGATCTTTACTTTAGAAAGCTGTGAGGACATAAAATGTTATATGACTTGTTTAAGCTGGCAAGCGTGTGGCAGACGTAAAGCCAAGTCAGAATCTCCTGGTGATGGTTTAATGTTGCTCTGGATGTATCATGTCTTGTCCTGGGTGCTGGCTTTGTATTCTGACCTTCATTTTATAACTAACTAGTGACTGGGACACTCTCATTCTTCACATGAGAGAGCTGAATAGACTTCTTGATTCTATTCTAAATCTTTAGCCTGTTCTTTGTCTAGGAATTATCACGTGGAACACATTTTAAACAATTTTCTTCCTATTTTAATTGATCTGTTTAAGGCCGTGGTGGTCCTGTGCCTTGGTGGTCTAGTAACTAGCTAGCTGTAAATAGTGATGGGAGGTGTGGATTGTAGAATATATGAGGCAAACAGGTACGAAACTTAAGATCTTAGAACAATGGGTATTTGGTTTCAAAAGCTTTTTACTTTAGAATTATATGTTTGAGAGATGAAAATTGACTTAATGTGAGCCATGTGTTACCAAGGACTTTTCTAAGCAGAGACTGAGATGTCAGAGGTAGTCAGCATAATGTTTCACTTCTTCATGAACAATGCTGTGTGGTGAGGCATGTTTCTTTTTGAGATTTTTTTGTAATAGCGATAAGAGAAAAAGTTGTTTTCATTTTGAATTCACATATATTATTAATTTTCAAAGTTTAGATTTTCCTTTTTTTTAACTTGTTACCTTATTAACACCTTCAGAGTCTTTTAAAATGGAAGTGTACATTATTACTGAACACAAATTTCATTTGTCACTTCATTTTTATGTTTTTGAAATCTTTTGATCTACTTAAAGTATAGACTTTTTTATTGTAGTTTCAGCACAATCTGTTTTGTGCACTTGTACTATTGTGTGTACAATTGCGTGTGGGATTGAATGCTTGTCTTTTTCTTTTGAGGGGCATAGAAGGGGAAGTCACTCTTTTTTTTTTTTTTTTTTGGTACCAGGGATTGAAGTCAGGGTCACTTGACCACTGAGCCACATCCCCAGCTCTATTTTGTATTTTATTTAGAGACAGGGTCTCACTGAGTTATTTAGCACCTCACTTTTGAGGAGGCTGGCTTTGAACTTGTGATCCTCCTGCCTCAGCTTCCCCAGCTGCTGGGATTACAGATGTGCGCTACCGCACCTGGCTGGGAGGTCACTCTTTAGAAAATTTTTATGTTTCTTGTAGGTAAATGGAAAAGCTATTGGGAATGAGAATTTAATATTTAGATCACTTTGAGGTCTTCGAAATACTAAATATGTGTATCTTGTTTCTTTTTAATAGATGGACCACGACCTAATCAAAAAGAAATACTTTCTCTACGAGCATTCTTGTTGATGTTCATTAAGCAATTAGTCATGAAGGTGAGTTCATATTTCTTATCCTGTAGCATACTATGTATTGTAGCTGATCATTTCACATAAAATATAGGCTTGGTTTTTCTTTGTTAGTGAAATTAGACGTTGAAATAATCTTTGAATTATGTTTGTTTCCTTTTTAAAAATTTTGTTTCTGTTGGGACACACATGAACATAAGTTACTGCACAATTGTAGATTGATTATTGTAGTATATGTTATAAAATCTATATGAGATCTCAAGTGTTCTCATTCTTTCATTCAGCAAATATATACTGAGTTTCTGTTAAATACCAGGTACTAATCTTGAGACTGGCCATATAGTAACCAGCAAAGCTTCTAAAGGAGGTTTCATTTCTAGGGCCTTCTTGTACTGACAATCAGATTTTTAGAGTTAGTGCTTTTGTATAAATGTACCAGATAGGAGTTTTGGCCGTTAGAATTGATTACATTTTGTTTCTCTTCATTTTATTATAGGTAAAGTAAATTTTAATGATATTTTTAAATAAGGCATTTGCTTTTATAGGGTAGCAATATGTAATTTTTTGTTACTTATATTTTATTTAGAATTTTCTTACATAATTTTATTTCTTTTTTATATTATATACTATATTCTAATATATTCATATTAAATATTATGTTAAAACATGTATTATGTTAGAATATAAATTATAATAAATATTTATGTATACTATATTAGAATATGTTCTGTATTCTAATATACATATATTCTATATTCTTTTTTAATTTATTTGTTCTAATTAGTTTTACATGACAGCAGAATGCATTTCGATTAATTGTACAAATATGGAGCACAACTATTCTTTTCTCTGGTTGTACACAATGTAGAGTCGCACCATATGTGCAGTCATACCTGCACCGAGGGTAATGATGCCCATCTCATTTCGCCATCTTTCCTGATCCATTGCACCTCCCCTTCTCCATCCCCTTTGCCCAAAGTTCCTCCATTCTTCCCATGATGGCCCCCAACCCCTTCCCTTCACCTCCAATCATGGATTAATGTCTACTTCTCAGAGAGAACATTTGGTCTTTGTCTTTTTGGCTTATTTTGTTTAGCATGATATTCTCCAACTCCATCCATTTATCTGCAAATGCCATAATTTTATTCTCTTTTAATGCTGAGTAACATTCCATTTTGTATATATAACACAGTTTCTTTATTCATTCATCTGTTGAAGAGCATCTAGGTTGGTTCCACAGTTTAGCTAATATGAATTGAGTACAGCTGTACACATTGATGTGGGTGTGTCACTATAGTATGCTGATTTTAAGTCCTTTAGATATAGACTGAGGAATGGTATAGTTGGGTCAAATGGTGGTTCCATTCCAAGTTTTCTAAGGAATATGTTCTATATTCTTATACATACATATTCAATATTCTTTATTAGCTGCTAGATAAAATTTTGACAAGTGAACCTGTGAGAGAGAGAGAGAGAGAGAGAGAGAGAGAGAGAGTGTGTGTGTGTGTGTGTGTGTGTATTTGAGATTGCAGCTTTGTTTTACAATTAAAATATTGATAAAGAATGTTGAAAATTTTCATACTGAGCTCATATTTAAAAGTTCAGTGTTCTCAAGCAAAATTACTCTTCATATTTTAGGTACTTGACCGTTTATCTTAGTTATACTCTTTACTCTAAATTTAATTTTAAGTAGAAAATTTGTCTTCTGTATTTAGAGGAGTGGTAGGTGTGGATAATTACTGTAACATCATAACTTTATTGGTTTTGGCTATTTTATAGGATTCTGTAGCTTTACCAAAGAGGCTTTCATATATGGTGTTGAAAACAGATATTGATGTCAGATTTCATTTGATTTCTACACAGTCTTGGAGATTGAATTATGCTTCCTGAAATTTTTATTTTGAATATAGATTCTATATTACAATATATTTTTGCCTTTAAAACAGTTGACAAACTTGACAAATCTATGTGTTTAGTTTCCCTTTTAAAAGTAGTTTTCATATGTAAGCATCAGATACTTATATTATTTTTCTGAAGGATTCTGGAGTGAAAGAAGATGAACTGCAGGCCATCCTTAATTACCTACTGACAATGCATGAGGTAATATTTTAATCTCATATTTTGGGATCTTATTTTCTGAAGCTTCATTATGAACTTTTTAAAGGGTAAAAACAGTAAATCTTCATTGATCATATAATTGTAATGGGAAGTAAGGGTGTCTATTTAGGAATTAAATTCTAGCAACTTTTATTTAAATCATTTCTTACCACAGGATGGCTCTGAGAATAATCATGAAAGGCTTTAAAAAGTGTTATGGCTGGGGTTGCGGCTCAGTGGTGGAGCACTCACCTAGGGTGTGTGAGGCCCTGGGTTTAATCCTCAGTACCACATATAAATAAATAAATAAAGGTATTGTGTCCAGCTTCAACTAAAAAAAATGTACATATATATAAAAAAAGTGTTACACTTAGATTTCTTTGCGTTAAATCAAGGTGAGAAAAACTAAAAGTTTAGAAATGGATGGAATTATTATGTCTTTATTTTAAATGATAATTCAAAATTCTTACCTTGTGAATTAATAAATATACTTTTAAAATGATTAATAATTGAAAGGTAATGGTCTGACCTAGTTTGTTAATAATCAGGGCATAAAATAATGGCGTAAACCAGGTGCAGTGTCACATGCCTGTAATCCTAGCAGCTTGGGAGCCTGAGGCAGAAGGATTTCAAGTTCAAAGCTAGCCTCAGCAACTTAGCAAGGCCCTAAGGAACTCAGTGAGACCCTGTCTCTAAATAAAATGTAAAAAAGGATTGGAGATGTGGCTCAGTGGTTAATTGCCCCCATTAAAAAAAATGGCTTAAATTTCTTAATTGGATCATATTTGGTTCAAAATCATTAATGATTATCATTTTTTCCCTTGAGTACCATGTTGTATTATGTTTTTAGATTTTCCTGACCAGAAATAATAGTTGACAAGTTTTCTATTGAAATTCCTGTTATTATATGTGATTTTGTCTTTTATCATTAAATGGAATAAATAAAGGAATTCATAAGAGATAATTGGAAGTCACAATGGTCCTTATTTTCTCTGTGTCTTAATTCTGGGATTTTTCAGGTCTTCTAAATAATATTTTTCCTGAGGCTCAGTGCCCCAGCTCTAGATTTCTACTTAACTTACCAAAAATAGTAGCTTTTATAGCAAAAATTCAAAAGCACTAAAGGAAAAATTAAAGTCAAGACAACCAAATGAATAAACCTGTGATAGCGGCTCCCCTGCCTCCTTTTTTCCTTTGGGTCAGTATTCCCTATGTATACTCAATGGAATATCCAGCAAAGGCTGTGAAAGATTTTCATGAAGATTTTTTTGGAGTTCAGAACTCACATGTGCTCCTGTGCTGATATTCTATAAATATTAACAAATTTTAATTTGTGTAGTAGTATGTTGACTCAGTAATGAACATTTAGGGCCATCTTAATCTTTAATACTGACAACAGATAATATATAAGAACAACCCAGGACTGAGGTTGTGCTTCAGTGGTAGAGCACTTGATTGGCATGTGTGATCCTCATTACCACATACAAATAACTATATAAAATAAAGGTATTGTGTCCATCTACAACTAAAAACTATTAAAACAAAAAAAGAGCTATCCAGTCAACATTTTCCAAAAAATATTCTTTTAGAGCTATTTTCTTAAGAGACATGGTGAACAAAGTATTCTAGGTTAAATAAGTTTAGGAAATAATTTATAACCTTTTGCCCCTAACACTATCACCAGATTCACATGTATTAGTATGTTAATGACTCTGATATGTATTTCTATAATAAAAAATACGACTTAGTTTCCTCTCTTCTCCCAGTTTTAGTGACATGTGAGCCTTCCTTGGGGGTAGGAGAAATCCACTAAGTTAGATCTACTATTTCTAGAGAATGTGCCTTTGGGAAATCTTGACTCATTATAAGAGATATTTTATTTCACAGAGTAAGAAATTACATGGCTATTTGATGATGTGTATTTTGATTTATATAGATGAAAGTATTTTAAGAACAATTTGGGAGCTGGGGTTGTGGCTCAGCGGTAGAGCGCTCATCTCGGTGGGACCCTGGGTCTGGTCCTCAGCACCATGTAAAAAATAAAATGAGTGAAATAAAGGTATTGTGTCCAACCATAAAATAAATATTTATAAAAGAGAACAATTTGTGCAAAACAAGTATTATAGATATGTCTATTTTTATAAAGTTTAAATTTCTTCTGTTTTAGAAGTATTCATATATATTGCTTTTTCCTCATTCTTTTACTTTTAAATTTCTAAATAGGATGACAATCTAATGGATGTCCTACAGCTGCTTGTTGCATTAATGTCAGAGCATCCTAACTCTATGATTCCTGCTTTTGACCAAAGGAATGGGTTACGGTAAGTGTTACTACAGCAAGAGTCTTAATTAAAATAAGGGCTACTTTGGAAATACTGGAAAGATTCTTAAATATGAAAAGTAGTAAAAGTAGTATTTGACTTTACATTATTATGCGAGTTAAGATATAAGACACATTTATTTCATTATTTTGCTTTTTAAATGAACCTTGGAGACTCTATATTGAGTGACATTTTTTTGATACTGGGGATTCAACACAGTACTCTTGTATTTTTTATTTTGAATCTCACTAAGTTGATGAGGCTCATCTCAAACTTTTCATCGTTCTATCTCAGCCTCCTGTGTCTCTGGGATTACAGGTATTTGCCACTATGCCCAACATTCTTTATTACTATTTGAGTAGTAAAGACAGATACATCATTTCACTATTTTCTATGTTGAGTACTATTGTAAGGTTGATGTCAGCAGAGTTATCTTTGGGTCCTAGAGCAGGAGTATACAATTGCTATTCAAGAGAAGCTCTGCCTTCCCTTTAAAATATTGCTTCTGTTGGGTGTGGTGAAGCAAGGCTGCAATTCCAGCAACTCAGGAAGCTGAGGCAGGGGATTCGCAAGCTTGAGGTCAGCCTCAGCAACTTAGTGATATCCAGTTTCAAAATGAAAAGCACAAAGCACTAGGATGTAGCTCAATGGTAGAGCTTTCTGGGTTTCATCCCCAGAATTGTAGAACAAACAAATAAAATACACACACACACACACACCCCTCTTCTGACTCCTAATTCCAAATCATATTGGTTTTCTTGGGCTACCATAACTGAATACAATAGATTGGGCTGCTTATACAATAAAAAACTTTTTATTTTTTATATTTGTACATTGGTGGATACTGGAAGTTCAACCTAAAGGTAACAGCAGGGTTGGTGTCTGGTGAGGGCTTTTCTCTTGGGGTGGACATTCTCTTTCTATGACTTTGCATGGCATAGAGTGAGAGAGAATGAACTCTCTGGTGTCTCTTATAAATATGCCGACATTATTGGATCAGGGTCCCATTTTAATGGCTTCATTTAACCTTAATTATTGCTTTAGGGGCCCTATTTTCAATTCAGCCACACTGGGGGTTCGTGCAGCCTTACCATATGAATTTTTGGGAACACAGACATGTAAAACGTTTAATTCAAAATAACCACCACAGACAAAAGCACCATACCTTTCATTTACATATTGGGGAGTTTAAAAGATTTTTGTGACACAAAGTTTAATAGCTACTTTGTTAAATGATCAGCTAGAGTCACTAATCGTCTCATTATAATAAATTTCCCACATTAATCTTATCACATATCCTTTATTTGCTATTATAAGACAGAAATGACTATTATACTTAAGAAATGTAGTTTTTAGAGTTTTCCAGAGAAACAAATCCAGTAGTGTGTGTGTGTGTGTGTGTGTGTAAGGTAGTTTCAGACAGAGAAATTTCAATGAACTAGGCTACAAGACTATGGAGGCTGAGAAGTCCACAATCTTTAGAGGTAGGCTGTAGAGCCAAAGAAGAGTTGATGTTGCAATTTAGGTCCAAAAGCAGACTGACAGAATTTCTTTTTCCTCTAAAGGAAGTCACTTTTTTCCTAGCCTATTTTCAAGACCTTCAAATGATTAGATAAGGCCCACCACTTGTTATGGAGAATGCTTTACTCACAAATGATTTAAATGTTAATCTCACCCCTCCCCCAAAAAAATACTTTTACAAAAACATCTAGCATTAATCTTCAACCAAATATCTGGGTATCATGGCCTAGCCCAATTGACCCATAAAATTAGTATAAGAGTAAAGGCATTTATTTACAGTGTGTCATTTATTTATAGTTTTGCCACAATCAGAAATTACTGTTTCTCCTCACAATTGTCTAATAATTTTTTTGAAATAGATCAAATTACTGATAAACCAGCCCTAGTCACAAACAGAAAGATACTAAAGAGCCAAATAATTTAAAACAGAATTATAGATAAGAACCTATGTATGTATGTATGTTGTTCAGCCATCTCAGATTTCAAAGCAAAATGATGTTAAATGTCCTCCAGGTTGCTCTTAAATTAAGAAAAACCTATACTTGACTGCTTGTTCTTAATTAGTCAGATGGTTTTAATCTCATACCATATCACTCTGTTCTTTCTCTGACCTGTATTGTGAGTTTATAAGTAGATATTGGCAAGGTTCCCCCACCCCCAAATCAAAGAATGTATTTACTAGACTTTTGTGAAGGAAGAAAGCACATGGCTACCAAGCATTTGTAGATGTTCGATCTTAGGTTTGTGGTCCCTGTGACTGTTGGGTTTCAGTAGGCTTTGGAGTCTTATTCTGTATTTAAATAGGATAAGTATTTGTATTTATCTAGCATTGCAAAGAATGGATATTTTTAATAAGCAGCTTGATTTTTAATGAGTTTGAAATCTTCTAAATAAAGATCAGAATTTTTTATTCTTAGTAATCATATTAACACAAAACAGACTGGTCTTATTAACTTGTTTCTTTGGTATTTCATATTTGTTAACTTAGTTTCAGAATAATTAAAAGGTTTATGTGAAGATGTAGTTTTTAAAATTTTGGTGTCTATAATTTTATAACCTTATATTGTTAGTATTTGTGTGGTAGTGTCCAGTATTTTGTTAATTATTATAGGATCTTACTAATTTTTACTTTAAAATAATTTTAAGGCAGGAACATAGACATTTAATTATGAGTAAAAATTATGTTATTGAAATTCTTGACAATGAAAATTTGTACTATATAATTTTAGTCTTAGTGTGTGAACTCTTGGTTCACAGCCTCATATCAGACTTAGTTTCCCTAGGACTGAACATATTCATTGTGGATAATTCCTTGTATCCTCACCTTTCAGTTTTTTTTTGTAAATGTGTATATATATTTTTAGTTTTAGATGGACACAATACCTTTATTTTATTTGTTTTTATTTTTATGTGGTGCTGGCGCTCGACCCAGTGCCTCATGCATGCTAGGCAAAGGCTTTGCCACTGAGCCACAACCCGGCCCCACCTTTCAGTTCTTAATGCCTTAACTTTGATGACACTTTCTGCCATTCTGTTTATCTATTCCTGTTTTAAAAATCTGTACCTTTTCAGCATTGCAATGTTTCCACATCAAAAATCTTATGCTCCAGTGTCTTGCTTATTGATGCCACCCATCTGTTTCCTTCCATTTTTCTGATACCATTCTTTCCAATGCTCTTCAGGCTCCTAGAGACCTTTTGTCCCTTGATCTCACTATTATTATACTAGTCTGTCATTTTTCTATCCTTGTTTACTTCCTTCCTATCCTGGTTGACTGCTGGAACTAGTTTCTAGTGAAAACTCCCTTCTACCATTGTCCTGTTACATCATCTCTTGAGAATCGTAATCCTAAATCAGTCTGTGTAGGGACCATCTCAGCTGGTGGAAGAAATATTGTAGCCCATATATTAAAGTTGTTTTTAAAAATCAGTTGCACTTTTACCATTGTTAAACCTTGATTTTATTTGTCCCTTCAGATAAGATTCCAGATTTTTAAAGTTTTTCATTATTGTTCTCAGCAACAGTAGCTTTATCTACTTCATCAAAGCTATCAGAAGGGAATTATTTCAACTTCCATCTTCTTTTTTTAAAGGTGTACACCAGAGCCCATTCTTCCTGTTTTTTATTTTTATTTATTTATTTATTTTTGTACCAGGGATTGAACCTAGGGGTCTTAACCACTGAGCCACACCCCCAGCCCTTTCTATTTTTTATTTTGAGACAGAGTCTTGCTAAGTTGCTTGGAGCTTCACTACGTTGCTGAGGCTGGCTCTGAACTTTTGATCCTCCTGCCTCAGCCTCCTGAGTTGCTGGGATTACAGGCCTGCGCCACCAAGCCCAGCCTTCTTCCTGTTTATGACTGTCTTTCCACTGTTGCTTTTGATAATATTTTTTTGTATTTCTTATGTTGCCTTCTTTTGGTGACTTTTCCATAAAGGTCTATTTTAATAGATATGTTGGGGTGCAGCCACTCCGATTCTTTTAAATATTGACTATTGCTGCTTTCTTGCTACAGTGACAGCTGAGAGTGTGACAGAGATGATAAGGCCCACACAATGTATTTACTATCTGATTAGTCACAGGGATGTTTCCTAACCCCCGTGTTAGTAAATGCTGATAGATTCCCCACACCCCTCCTCTCATTATATGTTATTTCAAGACTAGGTTAAGCTCTAGCAAAATGCATTTTTGTAACTGTGGGGTTTGGATTAGTTTTGTGTTTTATAGATCTTAAAAATGTTGTTTTTTTTGTAACATTTACTTGACACCATTGTTACTGTAACAAAATTATTTGATTCAATGTATGCTTCACTAAGTTTGGCAGTATCATTTTGGTTTTTATAGTATTAGTACAGCATAATTGACATGCAAACAATAGCATGTTTGAAATATATAATTGGTTAAGTTTCAACATAATGTATAAACTATGAAACCACCACAATAAGGTAATGGCAAATCTGCCACTGCCAAAAGTTTCCTGGTGCCCTTTTGTAATTCTTTCCTTATACTGATCCCAAGTCAGATAGTGAGCTGCTTATTGTCACTGTAGTTTACATTGGATTTGTAGATTTTTGTATAAATGGAATCATGTAGTATGCAATTTTTGTCTTTCTCTTTCACTCACCATAAATTGTTTTGGGATCTATCAATATTGTTGCATATATCAATAGTTTATTCTTTTTTGTTATTGAATAGTATTCCATTACTTGTTATGTCCCACAAATTATTTAGCCATTCTTTTATGTGGACATTTATTTTTAGCTTCTGGTTCTTGAAAACAAGCCTGTTTTGAACATTCATGTAAAGTATTTGTGTGGATATATGCTTTTGTATATCTTGGATATGTATCATTATATCAGCATATAATGATTGGTATATTTTTAATTTTTAGGTAATCATTAAGCTGATTTCCAAAGTTATAGTGTCATTTTATATTCCTCCAAGTAGCATGTGAGAATTTGCTCGCTTCATGTTCTCAGCAACACTTGGATGATCAGTCTTTAATTTTAAACATTCTAATAAGTTTGTGATAGTATCTAGTCTAGTTCTAATTTGCATTTCCTTAGTAACTAATTATGTCCAGCATCTTATCATTTGCTTGTTTGCCATTTGTATAGATTTCTTGAGTGAAATGCCCAAATCTTTCCCTCATTTTTTAAGTTGTGTTTTTTATTTTCTACTTTTGTGTTTAAGAATTTTCATAGTCTGGGTATAAGTACTTTATCTGGTATGTACTTTGTAAATATTTTCTCCAGTCTGTGGTATATCTTTGTGCTCTTACCAGAGTCTTTCAAAGAGTGGTTAGTCTTAATTATAATAAAGTCTAAATTCTTTTATGGATTATTGTATTTGTGCCATATGTAAAAACTTTTTGCCCATGTCAAGTTTGGAAATACTTTCTTCTAAAAGTTTTATAGTTTTAGATTTAACATTTTAGTTTATGCATAATTTAATGTTAGTTTTTGTATTTGATGAGAGATATGGATCAAGGTTGTTTTCTTTTTACATATGAATATTCAGTTCTTCTGGAACCGTTTGTTGAAGCGATTATCTTTTCTTCACCAGATTACCTTCTTAGTTGAAAATTTCAGTTATTTTTACATTAATTATTTGTTTTTCTTGATGCTAAACCTAAACTGTTGTAATTACTGTAGGCATAAGGTTAGAGAGTGTGAGTTTTCATACTTTGTTCTTCTTTTACCAGTTGCATTTTCAGATATGTTTTAGAATTGGCTTGTCAGTTTCTATAAAAGCTTGCTGGAAGTTTGTGATTACCTTGAATCTATAAATCAGAGGGAACAAATAATAACTTAATATTGATCCAGTATTGATTCTGAATTATGAACTCTACATCTCTCTCCATTTAAGTCTTTGTTTTGAGCAGTTTAGTAGTTTTCAGTGAATAGTTTTAAAAATTAGTTTAGATTTCACATTTAGTATTTAGATTTCTTTGTCAGATTTATCTTTGAGTATTTAAGATTTCCTGATGCAATTGTAAATGATATTCTTAATATAAATTTTTGTTTATTCGTTGCTACCACTTATAAATACACACTGTGGCTTGGACATGAGGTGTTCCCCCAAAGGTCCTGTGTGAGCAGGAGGTAAATGATTATATTATGAGAGCTGTCTCTTAATTAGTGGATTAATCCATTTGATGGATTAATAATTTAAATGGATTAACTGGGTCATAACTGTAGGCAGGCAGTGAGTGATGGGAGGAGGAGGGTCTGGGGGCATATCCTGGAAGGGTGCATCTTCCCTCGGCCTTGGTGTCTCCTCTGCTCCCTGGCTGCCATGAATGGAGTAGCTCTCACAGCCTTTTCTTCAATTTAGACCCAGAGCAATGGATTCAGCTGACCATGGATTAAATCTCTGAGACTGTCAGTCAAAATAAACCTTTTTCCTCTAGAGATTTGTTTAGGAAAGTACATCATATTCAAGGGAGAATGGGACATTCTCAACAGAGATGCCTTTGGGGTAACGCAAGGGACATGTATTCGAGGCAAAATATAGGTCACCTTTAGAAGGAGAGACAGTTCCAAATAACCTTTTTCTTCTTTAGGTTTTTCTGGTCAGGAATTTTGGTCACAGTGAGGTAAAGCTGACTAACATAATACAATTTTCATTTTTTTCTTTTTTCTGAGAGAGTGTGTCTCCATTTTGCCCAGGCTGGCCTTGAATTTATAATCTTCTCATTGTTCCTGGCTTGTTTGATCTTGTTTCCTATAAGTTATTAGTTCAATGGATTTTTTTGCTGATTCCTTATGATTTTCTATGTAGATCTTTGGTCTGCAAATCAAGATAGCTTTAATTTTTTTCCTGTTCTGAATAATATTGCAAGTTCTACCTCTCCAATGTATGTTGTAGTTCCAGTGTCCTTTCATTTTCAAGATCTGTCTTGCCTTGCTTTGGGTCTTTGTTGTCCATTTTCCACACAGGAAGAAGGCAGAGAATTGGCGGGTATTTCAAATCTTATTTGAATTTAGAAAGACTGCTTTTCTGATTTGGGTGTGTTCTGTATGTGTGTATTTTCTTGGGTGAGTTTCAGACTTTTGTAGGTTCTTTTATAGATTTTTTTTTCGTTTTTTTTTTTATTGGTTGTTCACAACATTACAAAGCTCTTGACAAATCATATTTCATACATTAGAATCAAGTGGGTTATGAACTCCCATTTTTACCCCAAATACAGATTGCAGAATCACATCGGTTACACATCACATTTTTACATACTGCCATATTAGTAGTGACTGTTGTATTCTGCTACCTTTCCTATCCTCTACTATCCCCCCTCCCCCCCCTCCCATCTTCTCTCTCTACCCCATCTACTGTAATTCATTTCCCTCCATGTTTGTTATCCCATTCCCCTCATAACCTCTTATATATAATTTTGTATAACAATGAGGGTCTCCCTCCATTTCCATGTGATTTCCCTTTTTTTCTCCCTTTCCCTCCCACCTCATGTCTCTGTTTAATGTTAATGTTTTCTTCCTGCTCTTCCTCCCTGTTCTGTTGTTAGTTACTCTCATTATATCAAAGAAGACATTTGGTATTTGTTTTTTAGGGATTGGCTAGCTTCACTAAGCATAATCTGCTCTAGTGCCATCCATTTCCCTGCAAATTCCGTGATTTTGTCATTTTTTAGTGCTGCGTAATACTCCATGGTGTATGAATGCCACATTTTTTTTTATCCATTCATCTATTGAAGGGCATCTGGGTTGATTCCACAGTCTAGCAATTGTGAATTGTGCTGCTATGAACATCGATGTGGCAGTATCCCTGTAGTGTGCTCTTTTAAGGTTTTCAGGAAATAGTCCGAGAAGGGCAATAGCTGGGTCAAATGGTGGTTCCATTCCCAGCTTTCCCAGGAATCTCCATACTGCTTTCCAAATTGGCTGCACCCGTTTGCAGTCCCACCAGCAGTGTACAAGAGTACCCTTTTCCCCACATCCTCGCCAGCACTCGTTGTTGTTTGACTTCGTCATGGCTGCCAATCTTACTGGAGTGAGGTGGTATCTTAGGGTGGTTTTGATTTGCATTTCCTTGACTGCTAGAGATGGTGAGCATTTTTTCATGTACTTGTTGATTGATTGTATGTCCTCCTCTGTGAAGTGTTTGTTCATGTCCTTGGCCCATTTGTTGATTGGGTTGTTTGTTTTCTTATTGTCTAATTTTTTGAGTTCTTTGTATACTCTTGATATTAGGGCTCTATCTGAAGTGTGAGGAGTAAAAGTTTGTTCCCAGGATGTAGGCTCCCTATTTACCTCTCTTATTGTTTCTCTTGCTGAGAAAAAACTTTTCAGTTTAAGAAAGTCCCATTTGTTGATTCTTGTTATTAACTCTTGTGCTATGTGTGTCCTATTAAGGAATTTGGAGCCCGTCCCCACAATCTGTAGATCGGAGCCAACTTTTTCTTCTATCAGACGCAGTGTCTCTGATTTGATACCTAGCTCCTTTATCCACTTTGAGTTGACTTTTGTGCATGGCGACAGTAGGGGATTCAGTTTCATTTTGTTGCATATGGATTTCCAGTTTTCCCAACACCATTTGTTGAAGATGCTATCCTTTCTCCATTGCATGTTTTTAGCTCCTTTATCAAATATAAGATAGTTGTAGCTTTGTGGATTAGTCTCTGTGTCCTCTATTCTGTACCATTGGTCCACCCGCCTGTTCTGGTACCAGTACCATGCTGTTTTTATTACTATTGCTCTGTAATATAGTTTGAAATCTGCTATCGCTATACCACCTGACTCACACTTCCTGCTTAGAATTGTTTTTGCTATTCTGGGTCTTTTATTTTTCCATATGAATTTCATGATTGCTTTATCTATTTCTACAAGAAATCCCATTGGGATTTTGATTGGCATTGCATTGAACCTATAGAGAACTTTTGGTAATGTCGCCATTTTGATGATGTTAGTTCTGCCTATCCATGAACAAGGTATATTTTTCCATCTTCTAAGATCTTCTTCTATTTCTTTCTTTAGGGTTCTGTAGTTTTCATTGTATAGGTCTTTCACCTCTTTTGTTAGGTTGATTCCCAAGTATTTTATTTTTTTTGAGGATATTGTGAATGGAGTGTTTTTCCTCATTTCCATTTCAGAAGTTTTGTCGCTGATATACAGAAATGCCTTTGATTTATGCGTGTTGATTTTATATCCTGCCACTTTGCTGAATTCATTTATTAGTTCTAGTAGTTTTTTTGAGACCCTTTTGGGTCTTCTAGGTATAGAATCATGTCATCTGCAAATAGTGATAATTTAAGTTCTTCTTTTCCTATTTTTATGCCTTTAATTTCTTTCGTCTGTCTAATTGCTCTGGCCAGTGTTTCGAGAACTATATTGAATAGAAGTGGTGATAGGGGGCATCCCTGTCTTGTTCCAGATTTTAGAGGGAATGCCTTCAATTTTTCTCCATTCAGAATGATGCTAGCCTGAGGCTTAGCATAGATAGCTTTTACAATGTCGAGGTAAGTTCCTGTTATCCCTAGTTTTTCTAATGTTTTGAACATAAAGGGATGCTGTACTTTGTCGAATGCTTTTTCTGCGTCTATCGAGATGATCATATGGTTCTTATCTTTAAGTCTATTGATGTGGTGAATAACATTTATTGATTTCCGTATATTGAACCATCCTTGCATCCCAGGGATGAATCCTACTTGATCATGGTGCACAATTTTTTTGATGTGCCTTTGTATCCGATTCGCCAGAATTTTATTGAGGATTTTTGCATCTAGGTTCATTAGAGATATTGGTCTGTAGTTTTCTTTCTTTGAGGTGTCTTTGTCTGGTTTCGGAATCAGGGTGATGTTGGCCTCATAGAATGAATTTGGAAGAGCTCCCTCTTTTTCTATTTCCTGAAATAACTTGAAAAGTATTGGTATTAATTCTTCTTTAAAGGTTTTGTAGAACTCCGCTGTATACCCATCCGGTCCTGGGCTTTTCTTGGTTGGAAGTCTTTTGATTGCTTCTTCTATTTCATCTATTGATATTGGTCTGTTTAAGTTGTGAGTTTCCTCCTGACTCAGTCTGGGCAAATCATATGACTTAAGGAATTTATCGATGTCTTCACTATCTTCTATTTTATTGGAATATAGGTTTTCAAAATAATTTCTCATTGTTTTCTGAAGCGTCTGTTGTAATATTGCCTTTTTCATCCCGTATGTTAGTAATTTGAGTTCTCGCTCTTCTTCTCTTCGTTAGCATGGCTAGGGGTCTGTTGATCTTATTTATTTTTTCAAAGAACCAACTTTTTGTTTTGTTAATTTTTTTCAGTAGTTTCTTTTGTTTCAATTTCATTGATTTCTGCTCTGATTTTAATTAATTCTTGCCTTCTGCTACATTTGCTATTGTTTTGCTCTTCCTTTTCTAGGGCTTTGAGATGAAGTGTGAGCTCATTTATTTGTTGGTTTTTCCTTTTTTTGAGGAATGACCTCCAGGCGATGAATTTCCCTCTTAAAACTGCTTTCATTGTGTCCCATAGATTCCGATATGTTGTGTCTGTATTTTCATTTATCTCTAAGAATTTTTTGATTTCCTCCTTTATGTCTTCTGTAACCCATTGATCATTCAGTAACGTATTGTTCATTGTCCATGTTTTGTAGGATTTTTCCTTCCTTCTTTTATCATTGATTTCCAGTTTCATTCCATTATGATCTGATAAAGTGCATGGTATTATCTCAACCCCTTTATATTTACTGAGGGTTGCCCTATTGCATAATATATGATCTATTTTTGAGAAGGTTCCATGTGCTGCTGAGAAAAAAGTATATCCACTTGATGATGGTTGATATATTCTATATATGTCAGTTAAGTCTAGGTTATTGATTGTGATATTGAGGTCAATAGTTTCTTTATTCAACTTTTGTTTGGAGGATCTGTCCAATGGTGAGAGAGGTGTGTTGAAGTCACCCATGATTATTGTGTTGTGGTCTATTTGATTCTTGAACTTGAGGAGAGTTTGTTTTATGAACGTCACAGTGCCATTATTTGGTGCATAAATATTGGTAATTGTTATGTCTTGTTGGTGAATGGTTCCTTTTAACAGTATATAATGTCCTTCCTTATCCCTTTTGATTAACTTAATCTTGAAGTCTATTTTATTCCATATGAGAATGGCCACCCCTGCTTGCTTACGAGGAGCGGGTGCGTGGTATATTTTTCCCCAACCTTTTACCTTGAGCCTGTGTATGTCTTTTCCAATCAGATGTGTCTCCTGGAGGCAGCATATTGTTGGATTTGTTTTTTTAATCCATGTTACCAGCCTATGTCGCTTTATTGGAGAGTTTAAGCCATTAACGTTTAGCGTTACTATTGATATATGGTTTGTACTTCCTGCCATGTTTGATTATTTATCTCTTTTTTTCCCCTAATTTAGTTTGTTTCTCCATGATTAGCTTTCCCCCCGTCCTCTGTCTTTACCGAGGCACTTCCCGCTGATGGTTTTGGTTATCGTTTTCCATTTCTTCCTCGTGTAGAGTTTTGCTCAAGACGCTTTGCAATGCTGGTTTTCTGGCTACAAATTCTTTTAGCTTTTGTTTATCATGAAAGATTTTTATTTCGTTGTCTTATCTGAAGCTTAATTTTGCTGGATACAGAATTCTTGGTTGGCATCCATTGTCTTTCAGTGTTTGAAATACGTTGTTCCAGGATCTTCTCGCTTTCAGCGTCTGTGATGAAAAATCCGTTGTAAACCTTATTGGTTTACCCCTAAATGTAATCTGCCTCTTTTCTCTTGTAGCTTTTAATATTTTCTCTTTGTTCTGTATATTGGATAGCTTCATAACAATGTGTCTTGGCGTTGGTCTACTGTGATTTTGTGTGCTCGGTGTCCTGTATGTATCTACAATTTGTATATCTGTTTCCTTTTTTATTTCTGGAAAGTTTTCTGTAATTATTTCCTTAAGCAAGTTACTCATTCCCTTGGCATGAATCTCTGTGCCTTCCTCTATCCCGATGACTCGTAAGTTTGGTTTTTTAAAATTATACCAAATCTCTTGGATGTTTTTCTCGTGATTTTTAACTAGTTTATCTGAGTTGGCTAGACTCTTTTCAAGATGATGTATTTTGTCTTCATTATCTGATGTTCTGGCTTCTACTTGCTCCACTCTGTTAGTGATACTCTCGATTGAGTTTTTAATTTGGTTTATCATTTCCTTCATTTTTATAATTATTGTTTGATTTTTTTTATAATCTCTATCTCCTGATAAAGATGCTTAACTTCTTCTTTTATCTGTTTATGTAATTCATTTTCAATGTGCTCTTTAAGGTTCCTTTCCATCTGTCTAAGGTGTTCCTTGAGTTCTTTATATGGCCATTTTTCTGATGACTCCAGGTCCTCCTGAATATTTAGGCTGCCTTTCATTGTTTGTACTCGTTTTCTTCCTTGCTTTTTTATGCTCATGATACTTCTTGTTCTGTTTGACTGCTGAGTTACTGTTTACTCTTATAAATTTATTTGATGCTTGGGAGGAGAGGTATTAGAAGGGAAGGGAAGAAGTGACTAAAGAGAGTGAGTGTAGGCAGGTGGAATTCAAGAGAGGGGGAATAAGAAAATTGAAAAGAAATGAAAAGACAAAAGAAAAAAAAGTGAAAAGAAAGAAAGAAAAAACGAAAAAATAGAAATTTAAAACAAACAAAAAAATTATAATGATAATAAAAAATGGAAATTGAAGTTTAAAAATAATAATAATAATAATAGAATAAAAAGAATTAAAAAAAATTGAAACCATTAATAAGAAAGTTAAACAACAACAACAACATCAACTACAAAAAGTGGGAATAAAAAAAAATACTAATAATCATTAAAAAAAAAATAATAATAAATGCAGTCATAGAGCTCGATTAACTTCTCTTCCAGTAGGTGGAGCTATGCCCACTGGGCCAGGCTTCTCCTCTTGATAGGTGGGAACCAATCACTGTGCCTCAGCTCTTCTTCCCAGACTGTGCGAGTCTCCAGTCCTGAGTGCCTAGGTCCTTCTCTTGTGGTTCCTCAATCCAGGCCCCACTCACCTGTGACGCTTATCACATTACTGGCTACACGCTGGGTCTGCTGCTCCTGGGAGCCCTGTTTTCACGGATGCCTGGGCACACCCTTTCTGTTTGCCTCCCTCGGACCCTAAGTTTGTAGGGCTTGGGGCTGAGGACCCCCAGCGAACTTGTTTGCCCTCAGGTAGCAACTCCCCTGGTAGCTGGTGCAAGGGACCTCTGTTGTCAGCCCTGGTGGGAGCGATAGCCGGGGGTTCTGTGTCGCTAGTCCCACATCACTCCTGATTCCTTGGGTCTGGCTATGGTGCTCAGTTGGCTTTTACCTCTGTGAGATCAGGTGGGCCGACTAGTTATTTCAGCAGGATCGTTAGTGTTGTTGAGTCACGAGAAGCAGGCGATCCGGGGCTTAAATGCAGCAGATTCGTGCTCAGTGTGTGTTTTCTGAGGGGCCCAAAGTGTACGCCCTAGCTCCACGTCAGCTCAGCATTGCCTAGTGATTCTGAGCAAATAGGCTTTAGATAATTTACAGCTCCCTATGCCCGCGCAGTTGAAGAGGTCAGAGACTTGATCTCTCCGCGCCTGCCGCCATGTTAGACCTCGTCAATGATATTCATGTTACCCTTACAGTTTCCTGGCATAAGCAAGATCTTGGGATTATACGAACTGCTGCTTCTGTTTCCAGTCCAGTTTTCTAGAACTGAAACCCTGCTGCCGTCGCCTCCACCTCTGGTCCGCGCTCTTGGGCGCCGCGCTTGTCCGTGACCTTAGCAGCGCTGCCGCGGAGGGCCGAAGCGGCTGGCGCCGCGGAGGGCCCAAGCGGCTGCCGCCGCGCCTCTCCAGCCCCGTCCTCTGGAGCACGAGTCCCCTCGCAGGGGGATGCCGAACGACCCCAGAGCAGGCTCTGCCCCAAGGTGCAGCAGGGAACAGGCGACCGAGGCACTTGAGGCCGTGGTCCACCCTTTGGAGGACAGGGCTCGGCACGCAGCCCAGTTCCAGTCTCTAGATGCGGCAGCTGGACCGTGTAGACATGGCCATCAATACAGCATGCAGAAAGCAAATGGCGGCTCCCGCGGAGTGGATTTTCGGCCCCGAAACTACAGCCCCGCCAACAATTCCAATCCACTAACTCTCCCTGTATAGACAATATTCAAAAAAAAAAAAAAAAAGGGCGGGGTGTACTGAGCTTTCTTTGCCTCAGGTACTTACAATCCACTGCTGATTACCCATTCAGCTTCTCTGCCGGGAGCGCTGCTGTGAGCAGGAAAGCGTCTGGGAGCCAAGCGTCTCTTTTTCAATCTCTTTGTTTTTTCTGCTGCTTCTCCGGGTGGTCCACTACAGATTAATGGTGAAAGGAGCTCTAACAAGCTGGGTGAAGTCTCGATTAAAGCCGCTGTTCTGAGCACCAGGCTCAGCACTTCAGCAACCCCCTTACGCAGCGGCCATCTTCTCTTTTATAGATTTAGAGGATCCTTCTCCTCTGTTCTCATCTATCCCCTGCTCCCTTCTAGGATGTATTTTCTAATTTCTTCTAACTAGAAACAGTGTTTCTCAAAACTTTGGCCACCTGAATTTCTAATATCCAAGTGTGAATCCAGAGCCTGCTTTTTGGTTAGATTCAGAAGAGAAAAGAAAAAGACTTAGACCCTTGTCTCCGTATGTGGGATTCTGACTCGTAACTCCCCTATACAATGCACCTGCTCTTTTTAGTCTTTGTAGTGCTTTGGTGATTGTTTTTTTATTCTCCCCTGTAGTTTTAGTTGTAATATTCAAGACAGAAAGGCTTTATTTGTCTTATTCTATGTGGTTGAATGAAAATTCCCTGTTGATTTTTAAAATTATTTTTTATAAGTGGTTTCACAATCTTATATTCTCTCCTTTTATCCTGGTGGGCTTTGTTTATTATTTCTCTTAAGGCATATCTGTAGCAATTAACTTTTATACTCTTTATTCATTTGGGAATACTTTTATTTGCCTTCATTTTGGGAGGATACTTACGTTGGATAGGAAGTCTTAATTTATGGTTTTCTTCATATTAGCACTTGACTGCCATTCCACTGACTTTTGGGCTTTGTTGTTTTCTGAAGAGATGACAGCTATGAATTGTGTTGTTGCTCTTCCTGTATGTCTTGAGCCATCTTTTTTTTTTCTCTCAGAGTTTTTTTTCTTTGATTTTCAGCAGCTCAGCTATGGTTTGTTTAAATATGATTCATTTTGTTATTATTCCTTTGTGGAGTTAATTTATCTCTTAAGTAGATGCTTTTCTTTATCAAATTGTGGGAGTTTTTCCCATAATTTCTGCAGATGTTTTTCTGCCTCTTTCCTGTTTCATTTTGTTTTTGCACTCTCATTACACTGAAATTGGCACACTACATTGTCTTATAGGTCTCTAAAGATTGGTTAAGTTTTCGTACACACATTTTTTTCTCTTTGTTCTTCAGATTGGATAATTTGTTTTGGTTTTTCTTCAGGTTCACAGAATCTTTATTTTGCCTCCTGAATCTGCAGGTGAGCAACTCTGAAGTAAATTCCTTGTTTGCTCTTGTTGAATTTTTCATTTCTAGGATTTCCATGTGGCTTTTATTAATAGTTTCTCTTTATAAAGATACTCCAGTTTTTAAGTCATTGTCAGTTTTTTTTTTGGGGGGGGCATAGCATTTTAAAATTTTTCGAACATATTTATTATACATCTTTGAAAAATGTCATATTCAGAACTTAAGAGAAAGTTTGATTATTTTTTCTTTTCCTGATTATGGGTTATACTTTTTTTTTGTTTCTTTGCATATGTAATTCTTTTGTTTGAAAACTAGGCATTCTGGGTAAGTATCAGAGCAACTCTGGACTCTTTTTTTCCCATAGTAGTTAGGTTTTTTTTTTTTTTATTTTTTTATTTTTTTAAATAACTTGCCTTCTGTCTTCTCCATGGTCCACAGCTTGATTTCTCTGTGCTCCATATTTTTTTTCTTTTTTTTGTTTAACACAACATGCCAAGGGTTTATTATGCTTCAGTATTTCTTATAGGTTAGTTAGTGATTCATGTAGAGGTTGTGATCGATTTCTTTCAGCCCATAAGGTCCACATCCTCTCTTGATCCACGGTGTTTGGGGATTGCATTCCAACTCATAGCTACTTCTCCCTTCTCCCTTGCTTTCTCTTCCAATCTGCAAGAACTGTGGGAGCACGTATCTCAGTCCTTCGGTGGCTTTTTCATGTTCAGCATCTCCCTGTTAAATTTCTGACAGGTCTGCTGTTCACCCTGAATTGTGACTGCAGCCTTGGTCTAGCAAAGCTGCTGTTTTTTTCCCCATTGACTCATAACCAGATCTGCCACTTTCAGCTGGTAACTGTGGTTTTCATTCTTTAAGTCAGGCTTGCCCTCTCAGAAAACAACACTACTGCTTTTTGTTGCTGGTCCAAAGTTGGTAAAGCGACAGTTCTCCCTGGCTAACCCAGGTGGTAGTGAGAGCCATAACCCCAACAATATGCCACTGATTCTTGGCTTTTGTTTTTTTTAACCTGATTTTCTTGCAATTTCCCCAGAATAAATACTTCCCAGCTTGTTGTCTTTTCATAGTCAGTTCCAAATGCCCTGAAGTGGTTGTATCTGAAAATCTTGTTCAGGTTTCTGTTTGCTTGTTTGTTTTTTGAAATTTTTTTTTGTGAAGGAAAAGTGCTGATCTCTACATTAGCACTGATGGAAGTTATTTCCTCTATTTTATTTTTATAATGTTTCAAGTTTTGCTGCTTTTCTCAATCTTCTATTTATTTTATGAAGAAATAAAAATTTTTCTGATTTGGACTGATATTTAGAGAGGTAAAGAATTAATTTCATTTCAGTGTAGTCAGTTTACTTTCAAACAATAGATAAAGAGATTTTAAAAATATTATATTGATTAAAAATAACTTTTTAAAAAAATATTTTTTTTAATTGTAGTTGGACACAATATCTTTTTTTTATTAATTTATTTTTATGTGGTGCTAAGGACTGAATCCAGGGCCATGCACGTGCTAGGCAAGCGCTCTACTGCTGAGCCACAACTCAAACTCATGATTAAAAATAGCTTCTAAAGGATGAATATTCCTTTAAGTCTGATTTATCTCATATGGTACTATTCCTTGAGTCCAAAAAATTTATTATTACATTTTAAAATGGTGGATTTTTTTGATTATTTTTTAGAGGGAGGGAGGGAGGGAGGGAGGGAGGGAGGGGGAGAGAGAGAGAGAGAGAGAGAGAGAGAGAGAGAGAGAGAGAGAGAGAGAAATCTAAGCTGGCTGTTGATATATAATTTCACTGGAATATAAGTACCATATTGTCCAAAGAACAACATGAAACACTTAAAGGTGTATTTAGTGAAGTTTATGTGTTAAGTCGCAGTTAAATGCAGGTATAAACATACTCTTAAATGGAGAAGATCGGAAAATTGAAGGGGGACTAGTCTTTATTTTTTTAAATTTTTTAATTTTTTTATTATTAGTTGTCCAAAACATTACAAAGCTCTTGACATATCATATTTCATACATTTGATTCAAGCAGATTATGAACTCTCATTTTTACCCCTTATACATATTGCAGATTCACATCGGTTACACATCCACTTTTTTACATACTGCCATACTAGTGTCTGTTGTATTCTGCTGCCCTTCCTATCCTCTACTAATCCCCCCTCCTCCCCACCCCTCCCCTCCCATCTGCTTTCTCTACCCCATCTACTGTAATTCATTTCTCTCTCTCGTTTTTTTTCCCCTTTCCCCTCACAACCTCTTATATGTAATTTTGTATAACAATGAGGGTCTCCTTCCTTTACCATGCAATTTCCCTTCTCTCTCTCTTTCCCTCCCCCCCTCGTCCCTGTTTAATGGTGATCTTCTCATGTTCTTCCTCCCTATTCTGTTCTTAGTTGCTCTCCTTATATCAGAGATGACATCTGGCATTTGTTTTTTAGGGATTGGCTAGCTTCACTTAGCATAATCTGCTCTAGTGCCATCCATTTCCCTGCAAATTCCATGATTTTGTCATTTTTTAGTGCAGAGTAATACTCCATTGTGTATAAATGCCACATTTTTTTTATCCATTCATCTACTGCAGGGCATCTAGGTTGCTTCCACAGTCTAGCTATTGTGAATTGTGCTGCTATGAACATCGTTGTAGCAGTATCCCTATAGTACGCTCTTTTAAGTTCTTTAGGGAATAGTCCAAGAAGGGGAATAGCTGGGTCAAATGGTGGTTCCATTCCCAGCTTTCCAAGGAATCTCCATAATGCTTTCCAAATTGGCCGCACCAATTTGCAGTCCCACCAGTAATGTACAAGTGTACCCTTTTCCCCACATCCTCGCCAGCACTTGTTGTTGTTTGACTTCGTCATGGCTGCCAATCTTACTGGAGTGAGATGGTATCTTAGGGTGGTTTTGATTTGCATTTCTCTGACTGCTAGAGATGGTGAGCATTTTTTCATGTACTTGTTGATTGATTGTATGTCCTCCTCTGAGAAGTGTCTGTTGAGGTCCTTGGCCCATTTGTTGATTGGGTTATTTGTTATCTTATTGTTTAATTTTTTGAGTTCTTTGTATACTCTGGATATTAGGGCTCTATCTGAAGTGTGAGGAGTAAAAATTTGTTCCCAGGATGTAGGCTCCCTATTTACCTCTCTTATTGTTTCTTTTGCTGAGAAAAAACTTTTTAGTTTAAGTACATTGTAAAAGCCTCAGGCTAGCATCATACTGAATGGAGAAAAATTGAAGGCATTCCCTCTAAAATCTGGAACAAGACAGGGATGCCCTCTATCACCACTTCTATTCAATATAGTTCTCGAAACACTGCCCAGAGCAATTAGACGAAAGAAGTTAAAGGCATAAAAATAGGAAAAGAAGAACTTAAATTATCACTATTTGCAGATGACATGATTCTATACCTAGAAGACCCAAAAGGGTCTACAAAGAAACTACTAGAACTAGTAAATGAATTCAGCAAAGTGGCAGGATATAAAATCAACACGCATAAATCAAAGGCATTTCTGTATTTCAGTGACAAAACTTCTGAAATGGAAATGAGGAAAAACACCCCATTCACAATATCCTCAAAAAAAAAAATACTTGGGAATCAACCTAACAAAAGAGGTGAAAGATTTATACAATGAAAACTACAGAACCCTAAAGAGAGAAATAGAAGATCTTAGAAGATGGAAAAATATACCCTGTTCATGGATAGGCAGAACTAACATCATCAAAATGGCAATATTACCAAAAGTTGTCTATAGGTTTAATGCAATGCCAATCAAAATCCCAGTGGGATTTCTTGTAGAAATAGATAAAGCAATCATGAAATTCATATGGAAAAATAAAAGACCCAGAATAGCAAAAGCAACTCTAAGCAGGAAGTGTGAATCAGCTGGCATAGCGAAAGCAGATTTCAAACTATACTGCAGAGCAATAGTAACAAAAACAGCTTGGTACTGGTACCAAAACAGGTGGGTGGACCAATGGTACAGAATGGAGGACACAGAGACTAATCCACAAAGTTAAAACTATCTTATATTTGATAAAGGGGCTAAAAGCATGCAATGGAGGAAGGATAGCATCTTCAACAAATGGTGCTGGGAAAACTGGAAATCCATATGCAACAAAATGAAACTGAATCCCCTTCTCTCGCCATACACAAAAGTTAACTCAAAATGGATCAAGGAGCTTGATATCAAATCAGAGACTCTGCGTCTGATAGAAGAAAAAGTTGGCTCCGATCTACATATTGTGGGCCCAGGCTCCAAATTCCTTAATAGGACACCCATAGCACAAGAGTTAATAACAAGAATCAACAAATGGGACTAGTCTTTAGTGGTAAAAGATAATTTAAAAGTGCCAAACTGGGTTGTAATAGGCAGTGGCATTTCCAAAATATGATTGGCCATTTAATTTTCATCAAATAAATGTCTACATTTAGATTTTAAATACAAAATTTTTTTCTACTGTCAAATTATTTAACTTTATCTCTGATATTGAATTTAATTCACTATTTTGGAGCATTTGGCGTTTATTAGAAGCGACTGTTTTTAAATTCGGTGTCATTCTCATCATATGTCCTGCTTCAATTGTGAATTTTGAATTTTTGAGTCTATTTTAATGAAGTTTTTTAATATCTATGATGAGAATGAAATAATGTTACTATTTAAATTTCCCTTTCATGTATTTGTTACTTGAATTTTATTTTTTTCATTGAAAATGTCATGATATATATACTATAATGTTTTCCAATTAAAAATACATGTAATATCCATATGCATTTATTTGAACATAGCATCAGAGTAAAGCCATTGCATGAAAATATTCTCAGATTTTAATATTATTTATCATGGGTTACTTTTGTTATCTTATACTTTCCTCTGTTTTGAAATAGGGCAGTGTACATGTGTTTGTAATTATTTCATGAATAGATAAAATTATAAGTGATGCACTACAGGGTTTTTCCCCTGTGTCTAATGTGTGAGGTACTTTTATGTGTGTATGTGTGTGTGTATGAAGTAGTAACCAAACTTTGATTAAAAAGCAAAATAGGCCTGTTTAACAAAATCTACTGCTTAAATTTAGCAAGTTGAATAAAACCAATTGGATTGTGATTTGGACAAAAATTCTCTATGTTAAAAATTAGTGTATATAAATATTAAGTGCAGATGCAGTTCATGTTATTTTGATCTCCTCATGTTCTTTTTTTTTAAATTAGTTGCTCAAGACAATACAATGATCTTGACATATCATACATTTGATTCAAATGGGGTATGAATTGTCATTTTTCCACGTGTACAGATTGCAGGATCACATGTTCTTAATCCTTACAAACATTATTTAAATGTTATTAATAATATCTGAAGTTTATATCTTGATTAAACCATTGTGATTTTGACCAAAACTATGTATTACTTTATGGGAAGCATAGTTTTTAATATGTTAAAAGCATCTTAGTATATTGTTTTTTAAACCAGTATTAACTGTATATCAATTTTTTATAAATCAATAATTTTCATTTTCCTTAGTTTAAATCACTGAAGAAGAGAAACTTACAGAACTATTAGCGTTGTCCTCATGAATGACAACAGTAATCATTCTGTAAGTTAACAGTTTCTGTAGTAAGATTTGTATTAAAAAATAACTAATTTGTGATATCTCATGAGATAATATAAATTTAATGGAATTTAAACAGAATCAAGCTAATCCTACATATACTTTTTATTCATCACTAGAGGTTGAAGAATTTTCCTCTTTGTTCAGAATTTTGTTTTTCTAAGACTTATTTATTAAACATTTAAATTTTAGGAAGATACTGATAATTTTTAAAAGTAATCACAAAAATTTCTTATTTTTGTCTTTGTTCTAAATGTTTATGAGGAAAGGAATGCTGTAATAAATCAATTCAATTTCACTTTTAATATACTTTATTTATACTTATATTCGAAGGTCCTCAGAGTTTTTGAAAAATTAGATTACTATGTAATTTTTGAGAATTTAATGTGATATTTATCTTTAGTGATCATTTCGTTTTAAATCTTTTTATTTATGTAGTTTTAAAATTTTTAAATTGAGACATCATATTTGCACATCTTTTCTCATTATCACTATTTAAAAAATATTTTTTTAGTTGTAAATGGACTCAATATCTTTTTATGGATTTATTTTTTTTGTGGTGCTAAGGATCGAACCCAGTGCCTCACATCTGTGAGGCAAGTGATCTACCACTGAGCTACAGCTCCAGCCCTCTAATTATCATTCTTTACTAGCCTGTTCACTTGCTTTCTATGGTGACAATCACAAATTTAAATGTGTACCACTAGTCAATGCTTTATTTGTACTGACTTTAAACTTGTTTGGGAATTTTTAGAGGATGTTGATAAGCCTGTGTGAGAGGAAAAAAAAGTGTCTGAAAACCAGCTTGATGCATTTAAATTTGCCTCTGTGTATGCATGAAAAGTTGCCGCATTTCCTGAATTCTAATTCATTTTCATTTCTTGGTTTTGAGGAAAATGAACTCTATAATGTGCCTGAACTTATCAAGTTTTTAAATGTCAGAAAAGTATATTATATTCATGTATATATTACTTGAAATATGTGTGTAATAATAATATAAATAAGTATCTGTACTTTAAATCTTTACTTTTGAAAATTATACTCAGAATAGTTTGTTTTTAATTTTTATTCATTTAGTGTTATTTACAAACTTCTGGCATCAAAAAGTGAAGGGATACGAGTACAAGCTCTCAAGGCAATGGGCTATTTTTTAAAACATCTGGCCCCAAAGTGAGTATGCATGAAAACTAAAATGGACTATTATTTATTAGTTATTTGTTTTATAAGCTTTTGGGAATAGTGCTTTTGTTCTGTGTTCCCTTTGGTTTCTTTTCTTTTTTTTGGTGCTAGGGTCTTGAAAATTTTTATTCATTAATACATATACTTTAAAAATTAAAAAAAAATTAGTTGTCAATAGACCTTTATTTTATTTATTTATATGTGGTACTGAGAATTGAACCCAGGGCCTTACATGTGCTAGTCAAGTGCTCTACCACTGATCCACAGCCCCAGCCCAAATACATATACTTTTAAATCCATAGTGCATATTTAAAAATAAAGTTGTACAAAAAGTATGTAGTTTTTTAAAAATATAAAAAGCATTTATGTTATTACTATATTTTGGGTTAACTATGAAAATTAGTTTGAGAATTAGTATGAGAATTACTATTTTAATTAGTATGAGAGTTACTATTTCAATTTTAGAAACTGTGAAGACTTCATTCAGTGACTTGCACCATCATTTGCAGTTTCTGAGCTATAAATCTGAAACATAACCTTGAATGTGTGTCGCTTAGTGTGTTCTGAATACTTGGGCTTACGAAAACTTGAAACTGCCACATTTAGTTTCTTAGTGGAATGCAGATAATCTATTCTGTACATTGTTTCTCTTATGAAAAGTAGTTGATTATAAAAATTTAAATTTTATAGGTTTAAGAAGTGCTGTAAAGTTCAATTTTTAAGGTTTTGTTGGAACACAAGTACAGTCATTTATTTGCATATTATCTATGACTGTTTTAATGATATAAGGACAGTGCTAATATGTGACAGAAACCATATGGTCCAAAAGCCTAGAATATTTACTGTCCAAATATTTTCAGAATATGTTTGCTGATCCCAGGAATGAAATTAAAGTTTGTGATCTTTTAGTTTGAAAGTTTATGCTTGAAATGGTAATTTTGGTCCATGTGTTTTTGTAGTATTTTTTCTTTTTAAATTATCTTGACATTTCTTCTGTCTTTTCCTCCCTGTTGCTTTTCTCTTATAGTGTGTAATTGTACTTGAGATGATCATCCCCTGGAGAGTCTGTCTCAGTGCTGACAGATAGTAGCAACTAGCTAAATAAATAATTACTCTGAAGATTGTGGTGAAAGGTTTTGTAGTGTTGTGGCATAACCAATCTTACTGTTTTTAACTTTAACTATGCCTATATTGTAGTTAGCATTTCTCTAGTTAAATGTTTTGTAGCTTTAAAAGTACTAGGTTAAAGAACATGGGAGAGTAACTGAGGTGGAGTTTGTAATCTGGAAAACATTTTTATGTTTCCTTTATACAACTTACATACTAAATAGTGTGTAATAAAACTTGCATTTGATGATTTCTTTCTATAGGAGAAAAGCAGAAGTCATGCTTGGGCATGGATTGTTTTCATTGCTAGCTGAGAGACTCATGCTTCAGACAAATCTAATAACAATGACCACATATAATGTTCTTTTTGAGGTAGGAATTTAGTTAGAATTTTCTGTTGCTAATTTCTTATTATTTTTATAATAAGAAATAATAATAAGTACCTGTGTAATTGAGTTTTCAGTGTCTAAATAAAATTAGACCATTTAGGTTTATAATGCACAATTTTGAAATTATTTATATAAAGCAGATATGGCTGCACTTTTATAAAGCCATTAATTCGTGAATTACTAAACAAAGTAGTTATCCCAGTTTACTTATTTCCTCCATTGTATTGACTATTTGATGTTTCACTTTATAAGTAAAAATAGCATGTTGAAATGATTTATTTTATGTGCTTTAAAATATTCATCATTGAAATATTATATACTAGATTTTGATGATCATTGTACTTCGAGTTCCTTAGTAGTTATACTAATATTGTGATTATGCAAGTGCAGTGTATTTCTTTTATAGATTATTTTTATTTTTTTAGTTCTTTTTAGATGTACATGACAGTAGAGTGTACTTTGACATATTATAAGTACATGGAGTATAACTCATTAGGATCTCATTCTTGTGATTGTACATGATGTGGAATTACACTGGTTGTGTATTCATAGATGAACAAAGGAAAGTTATGTCTCATTCATTCTACTGTTTTTCTTTTGTAGATTCTTATTGAACAGATTTGTACTCAGGTGATACATAAACAGCATCCAGATCCTGATTCTTCAGTAAAGATTCAAAATCCTCGTATGTATTTTACACACTTTAAAAACACTATTTTTGCTACTTAAAGAGAAAGATACTATGAAAAACCCTAAGTTGATGTTGCTGAAACAGATTCTTAGATGAATATTTAATTCAGGGCATATAATACTAGTTTTATGTTGGATTTAACATCAAATTTACCTTTAGTTATTTGGCTTTTATAAAGGTTTTGAAGAATTTTATTCCTCAGATCTTGACTTAATGTATGATCAGATTTTCAGCAAAGTTTCAATGTTAGTATTTTGTGAGGCTAATAACTTTCATGAATCACAGAGGTAGTTTTCATTTTAAATTACTGTCAACATAAGAATACTAAATTTGGAATGGGAAAATATGTTTATTCTTTATTGTATATGAATGTAGTCTGGACAGTCTTGATATTTAGAATTCTTAAGTACTTGAACAAAATGTACATTTTTCATCTTGTTTTTAAGAGGATCATGGTGTAAAAATAAGTAGTTTGTAGGGTTTTGAAATTTGATTACTTTTTGTTTTGTGAGGTGTTTATGGAGCATGCTACTTCATGCAAATTTTAAAAAGATGGCTCTGAAGTTTCCCTTTGCTTTCAGAGAATATGATGTCATTAGTTTTGAGAGTAAAAATAAATGAAAATCTTGAATGTACCAATTTTAGAATAATATAACATTAGCCCATTTTGTGTTGCTATAACAGAATATGGATAATTTAAAGGACCAGAAATTTATTTTATCATAGTTTTGGAGGCTGGAAAGTTTAAGATGAAGATTACAGTAGTTGGTCTGGTGAAGGTAAAGAAGGTAGTAGAGCAAGCTAGCCAGAGTCTATGTGAAGCCTTATGAGGGCCTTAATCTCATTTAAAGAACCCTCAGGGCCTCATCACCTCTTAAGATCCCGCTATTGGTATCACATCAGCAATACTTGGAGGGAATACATTCAAATCATAGCAGTTCATCTACCTAAGACTAATGCACTGGCACAATGGAGGCCACTTGGATTAACTCCTGGTTACATATCTTACCAGTTTTGTGACTTTTAGTCTATTAATTTTTAACTCTAAAAGAGATGATAATAGTATCAACTTCTTATTGTGTAAGGATTGGATTAACTGTATTTTTGTAAAACTGTCCCTTGTGGTAGTGTATTCTCAAAATTAGTGCAATTATCATCTTTTTTTATTATGATTATCATTGCTTAGTTAGAAAACTTTCGAATCAGTCATTAGAATTCAAAAGTTGCTCCCCAAATATCATTAATTGTATGAAAAAGGATGTTTTGAATTTACTGTTTCAGTATCACCTGAATCATTGGCAAAAGTCTGGTTTAGAATTCTTAAATTTTCAATTGGATAAAAATTGGATATATTGTTTAATTTTAAATTCAGAGTTATTTTTTTTAAATCTATAAAGTGCTGGATTAAATGCATATTTTTAGCATATATTTTTCTTTAAGTTAAATTCTGGAAATTTTAGTTTTACACTAAGATTATCACAGTAGCACTCTTGTTTGCATTTGTTGGGGAGGTTAGAAGTGTTGAATAGATTTTAATTTCCTTTGGAATTTTTGTCTCTAATTTTACTTTTAAAATTATAGAGGAAGATCTTCACAGCTTTCACTTTTGAAAGGAATGACTATGTACATACCATAAGTTGTTTGCAGAATCTGAATGTATCTTTTTTTTCCTGAAATTTTAATTATAGTGCTTTTACTTTTTGTTTTTAAAATCAACTTTACTGTTAGGCAGAGACTAAAGAGAGTTGCCAGCAGTTTTGCTTTCATTTCTTCATTTATAATTTGAACTAGTTTTATTTTATCCTTTTAAAATCCAACTGTGGGGCTAAGGGTGTAATTCAATAGTGGAGTGTTTGCCTAGCATGTGCAAGGTCCTGCTGGGTTTGAGCCCCAGCATTAGGGTGGGGGGAGAAATTCAACTCTGCTTTATATATTCAAGTCATGGAATAAAATCCTTCTCTTGTTTATCATTACTTTCTAATGAATATATTATTATTCCTTATGTAAACTTTTTTTTTTAGTTAACAGAGGAGGATTTTTTCAGTAGATATTTATGAAAAGGAAACTAAAAAATATTGTAATACATTAATGACCTTCCTTCATGAATTTTTTTATTGTGTTTTGGTTTTTACTAATTAATGAACTATCTTGCAGAGATACTAAAAGTAATTGCGACCCTACTTCGAAATTCTCCCCAGTGCCAAGAGAGCATGGAGGTTCGCCGAGCTTTTCTTTCTGACATGATTAAACTTTTTAATAACAGTAGAGAAAACAGGAGGTAAGCTGGATCAGAAAGCATTGATTTGAAACGTTCAAGTCTAATTTTGTATGAGCCTGTTATTGTCTTAGCAAAATTTCTTAGGAAATACTGTGAAATGAATTTCCATATTTTTTCCTTATTAAAAGCATGTGAATAATGTACCAGAGTTAAGAGTTGTTAGTACCACATTGTTTGTTTTGTGTTAGTGTTTTTTTTTTAAACCTGTACTTTCTCAAAAATTTTCAGATGATTTTATTTTTTTCAATAATTTGGTATACTTTTACAATTTTCAGGAGCTTGCTACAGTGTTCTGTGTGGCAAGAGTGGATGCTTTCTCTCTGCTATTTTAATCCCAAGAATTCAGATGAGCAAAAGATAACAGAAATGGTATATGCCATATTCAGAATCCTGCTTTACCATGCTGTCAAATATGAGTGGGGTGGCTGGCGTGTGTGGGTAGACACCTTATCAATCACACATTCAAAGGTAAGTTTCATTATTAAAGTATATTTTAGTACTTTAAATATTTTATAATTTTGAATTTTACTGAATTAAGAAATTCATATAATAACATGGAAAAAATGAAAGTTATTCTCTGAAAGTAAAGTGAAAACTAAAAAAAGAATCAATAAAACAAAATATTTCCAACTTAAGAATCCAAATAACTTCAAATGTCAATCTTCTGTGCGTTTAACTTAATGAAGTCAATGCTACTCATGTAGCAGCATTTTGGAATTAGTAAGTAAACGCTTTTTGTGAATTTTGCAGTTGTTCAGAGCTTTTGAACACAAGGTGGCGCACTATATTCAAAGATGGGAATTTGTTTTAGTAGTGTAAGGTGGTTGAGATTCTGCTAGGCTGTTTTTGTTTTTAAAGGTAAAGCTAGGGTAAATTATTCATGTATAGCCTTTTTTTTTTCTTCTTCTTTTTTTTGTGGTGCTAGAGATTTAACCTTAGGGCCTTGTTAAGTTTCTCTACCAAATGAAGTACCCCAGCCTTATGTGTACCTTTTAAAAACAATAATTATGAAATATTATAAACATACTAAAATATACAAAGAACAGTATTTCTACCAACATTTATGAAATTGGGTTCCCTTTTCCAAATGCGTTGTCTGCCATTCTTTGTTCCACCTCCTCTCCCCACACTGTGATTTGGTATTGTCATTTTTGTCTCTTTTCCATACTTTTACTTTTTATTGTTGTGTTGGGGATTGAATCCAGACCTTTGTGCGTGTTGGGCAAATGCTCTACCAGTGAGCTACAACCTTTGACTCTTTAAAACTCTCCACAATAAGTTAATTTTATTTTTCATATTTAAACTTAAGATATGTGCTATCACACTAAATGCATTTCCTATAAACTATTGTTTTTATTTACTATTGTTTGAGATTCACTGCCATTGATCCCTGTAGTAGTATTCATTTTCTCATATTGTCTTATGTGGTGTGACCTTATCCGTTTATTCATTGATGAACAACATATCATACATATTCAAGACTTTCTCTGTATATATTTTTAGAAGTGGAATTGCTAATTCATAAGGTTTAAGTGTTGAACTTTAGATGTGTTGAACTTGAGATAATGTAAAAGTTTTTACAAAGTAGCCTTACCTGTTTATATTTTCACCAGCAGTGTTTAAATTCTCAGTGCTGCACATCACCTCATTGCTTGGCTTGTCTGGCATTTTGAAGATTTGTTCATTGTATCATCATACTCCCAATCTGCATTTTCTTGCATTTGGGGATTTCTTTATATATACTTGGTCTTAATATTTTGTTAGATGAATGACATCTCCCAATTTGTGGCTTATCTATTTATTTTTAGAGTTTTATGTTTGTATCGAGAGGGAAAATTTCCCATTTCAAATAATTGGTACAATTTATGGTGTAGGCTATTTGTACCTTATTTAAGAACTTTTTTCTTATTCAGAAGGACTATAATTATTTAGATAATCATAAACTGAAAGGAAAAACAAAAATGAAAAATTTTGGCTTATGTTAAAATACCTTACTGACTTTTAGGTTCTTATTCTGAAATATTTTTTCATTCTATAAGAATGTATTGCTGTTTCCTAAAAGTATATGTTTTAAGTCTTTGAATAACCTTTAGTTATTTGAAAGTACCTAAGAATTATTCATTTGCCTCCTCTTTTTTCAGTGAGAAGAAGGCATGCAACCATTAGAAAGGTTTCTGAGGATATTTTGGGTTGGAGGAACCACCCTACAAATTTTCATTTCAGTTAATCCAGTAGTAAATAAGAAAAATATGCGATATATAGTGTAGCTCTTCTTTTTATTTTTTATTTTTATTTTATTTTTTAATTCATTTTAGTCGCTGATGGACCTTTATTTTTTATTTATATCTGGTGCTGAGAATTAACCCAGTGCCTCACACATTCAAGGCAAGTGCTCTACCACTGAGCCACAACCCCAGCCCCCTATTTTTAATTTTTTTAATATTTATTTTTTAGTTGTAGTTGGACACAATATCTTTATTTTGTGTATTTATTTTTATGTGGTGCTGAGGATTGAACCCAGGGCCTCACAGCGCTGGGCAGGAGCTCTACAGCTGAGCTATAACCCCAGCCCCTATAATGTAGCTCTTTTTAGTCACTACGTTTTTGAGACTGATCAGTTTAGTTCAAAGAAGAGTTCAGCTAATCATAACCTAAGGACCAAATTCTGCATGACCTGTTTCTGTAAATAAAATTTTATTAGAACATAGCCACTCCCATTTATTTTTATGTTATATATAACTGTTTTTCATTTCAAGAATAAAGTTGAGTGCTACAGAAATGACCTGGCCCTCAAAGCCTAAAATATTTAGTGTTTGACCCTTTATAGTAATTGTTTGTCACTCCTTGTGTAAGTTGATTTAGTTTGTACTGATATCAGCCATCCTGGTTTCTGTTGTAGAGGGCTTGTACATTTGGGACTGATTCTCTGTTAAGGCCATTTTGATTCTTTAGGATTGAACTTACAGAATTCTAGGTTAGGGAAATGCCAAGTATAAAACAGATTTTTCATAATTAGTTCTAAAGAGTATATGTCTGTTCCTTTAGTTTCTTTGCATCTTTAAGAAGGATAGATAGAGGATATATTCTGTAGAGCAGTAATTGTTGATGTGTATCCTAAATGAAACTTTTACAGAGGTAGCATGCTCGCCTGGCATGTGTGCGGCCCGGGTTCCATCCTTAGCACCACAAGCAAACAAAGATGTTGTGTCTGCCGAAAAAACTTAAAAAAAAAAAACATAAATATTAAAATTCTCTCTCTCTCTCTCTCTCTCTCTCAAAAAAGAAAATAATTTATGACAAAGAGTTCTAACCAGTCCATTTGTATGAGTAATGAATGAACATGAAATTTGGAGACAGGACATTTCTAAGTTAAATACTGATTTATAGCAATTATTAGCTCCTTTTTTCAATTAAAAAAATTTTTTTAGTTGCAGATGGACAAATACAGTTTTTTTTTTTAATTTTTATGTGGTGCTGAGGATTGAACCCATCGACTTACACTTGCGAGGCAAATGCTCTACTCCTGAGCCACAATCCCAGCCCTTATTAGCTCCTTTTTAGTAATATATTTTATTTGGTGCCTATATCAAAAATATTTTTCAACATCTGATTAATATAGAATTTTAAGATGTTTTACATTCTTTTTAATGATATCTTTTAAAATTTTTATATCTTTTTAATTAGTGCTATATAATTAAACATAATAGTGGAATTTGTTGTTGCATATTTGAACTTATGCACATTTTTAAACTTCTTCAACCATTAGTATCTAGGCTAGAAGTAGAAAATGTGGTTGTGAGTGTGTGTGTGTGTGTGATGTTGTTGAACGTTGTTACAGCTGTTTCATTATCCTATTCATTCTTTTTTTCTCATTTTCACTACTTCTGCCTTAACTCAGGTTCCTGTCACTTCATATTTTTATTTTAATACAACTTTTAAAAAGAAGAATTAATTGTATCTAAAATGATTTATGTAGTATGTATGCTATGAAGTGTTGCAATAGAAGAATTTTAATTATGCTACCCAACTTAGGAACATACTGTGTGGTCTTCCCAGTCTAACTTCACCCCACCTCACCCCAAAGGTAATCACTATTTTAAATTTTAGTTTTGTAATTCCCATCTTTTAAAAAATGTTTGGAAGTATATTTTAAAACAATGTCTAGTTTTTTCTTTAAATCTTTTGTAAAAATGACATTATATTGAGTGGACTTTTTTGTTACTTTTTCTTCATCAAATCTTTTATTTCTCTAATTGTTTTTATTCTTACCTGTATCTTTGCTTAATTTGTTTTCACTGCTGTAACTCGGGTGCTGTAAAGCAGAGGTTTCAAGAGAGCTGTTATTTTTCTAGCTTCTTTTAACTCTGATCCACACATAGTAAGAAATTTATTATGACTTAGAATGTATAATGCACCTGCATGCCTGTGTGTGTATTCATAATATAGCAGTTCCATGAAATAAGGTTTACCCTTACAAAACTTTGGCATATAGTGATACACTCTGATGTTTTCTGTGATTTTTTTTTCACTTAAAAACTGCAGATAATGATCCCCGTATGTTGATTGTAGGACATGTAAGCTTGAATTTTCCTCAATTTGAAAATTTATTGCTGAAGCAAATGTAACTAAGCAACGGAAGTCAGGAAGTGATAAGACCTGTGATTTTCTTCCCTTTAACATTTGATACCTTGATATTGCTAGTTTTCTTTCTTTTTCATGCTTTTGTCTTTTGCATATTTTTCTGTTTTTTCTTTTTCTTCATGATGTTCGTTCGTTCTTTCGTTCCTTCCTTCCTTCCTTCCTTCCTTCCCTCCCTCCCCCCCCCTTTTTTTTGTGGTTATGGAGACTGAACCCAGGGCCTGGTACATGGTAAGCAAGTGCTCTGCCTAGAACTACACCCTCAGCACTTTGTATTTTATTTGGAGATAGGGCTTTCGAAGTTGTACTGTGTAGTTCAAACTGTGATCCTTCTGCCTCAGTCTCCTGAGGAGCTGAGATTGTACAGGGATGTGCCACCATGCTTGGTGATTTTTAGTTCTTTATACATTCTTAGATTACTTTTGGTCTGGATATTTCTAATAGTCTCTAACCTTAGATATTCTTTTCTTATGCAACTCATTAAACTAAAGTAACATATGATGTTGCTCCCCTCTATAAATACTTTGCTGTTTCTTAAAAGAAAAGCACATAAGATTTTTTTTAACAAAATAATTTTTGCCTTGTCTTTCATTGTTTCCATCGGAAAAAAAAATTTCTACCTATCTTTCACTATTTCACTTCTCAGAAATCCCCTGTCTAGCCGTATAGTTTTAGTCCTTATCAGATTTACTATGCTTTATTAAATCTTCCACTTTGTTTACTTATTTGCCCCTTTGTATTTACCCAAATATTTTATATTTTTTTAATAGTTAATTAAGTATCTGTGTCACTTCAAAATGAGTTTTCTTACTTTAAGGCTATGTTAGTCTGTGTGAATTCATAGCATGTAATTTTCTCTTATTGTTTCCTAAGTCATTCTTTTGCAGATGCTCTTATTCTCCTCTTTCCTTCACTTTCTCCTCCTACCTCCCAACCTCCAGATAATTAGTCTCCTCCATCTCGTGCCCTGACAGGTATGAACTCTGGTACTGGGTGTCTGCACCCGCAGTCACTGCCTGGTTAACACTCTCCCTCTGCCTGTCAGCATCTCTTTTCCCTTTTTAGTCACCATCTCCCTTCATCCTTCTCGTTTTCTGTTCTCTCTAGTGTCTCTGTTCACTGTGTATCCCTGCCTTCTGCTTCCCCCAGCTTATCTCTTTTCTCTTATTCTCATGTTAGTGAATATGTATCTGTTTGTGCCTTCTCTTCCCACCTTCTGTTGTTAGTTAGATACCTCACTGGTCTTTCTCAGTGATTCTCAGTAATTTTTTGTCTAGGTCTCATTCTAGTTGTCTACTTTTTTTCTTCCTCTTCTCACTTTTATCTTTCCTCTTCTTTTTATCCTTATTCTTCTTCCTCTTTGTTCTTTCTGTCTTATATTTGTACTTTTTAGTAACGATGAAAGATTGAAAGATGAAATGAGAACAGATCTTTTCCTAAAATTGTTTTTTAATATAGGAGGTAATATGTGTATAAAAATAACTAAACTACAAGGTTGGAGGCCATAAATACCCCATAAAAGATATACACTGTGCACGAGAGACAGTTGCTACCTGAGGGTGTATGAGAAGTTTTTGGGGCAGATGTCATTGATACAGCTCTGAGGAGCAATAAGATTGAGGCATGTAGAGACTGGGATGACAGGAATCATTGGTAGAGGAATCAGCATAAGCAAAGATATAGAGACTGTGTCATTGAGGGAAAAGGTGGTGACTTTGGTTAGCTTGGAGATGTGTGGCCAAATGAAGAATAGTAATGGGTAAGGTAGCAGGTGGACTGGCATTTAAGCACATATGATCTTAATATCTCTCACGTTCTATTATTAGCTAAAAGTGGATTCTTGTACTTATCTTGACTTCTGAATTGATATATCACCTCTCATCAGTAGAGATGAGAGTTTTTACTTTTTCTTTTTTTTAGAGAGAGAGAGAGAGAGAGAGAGAGAGAGAGAGAATTTTAATATTTATCTTTCAGTTTTTGGCAGACACAACATCTTTGTGTGTGGTGCTGAGGATTGAACCCGGGCTGCATGCATGTCAGGCAAGCGCGCTACCGCTTGAGCCACATCCCCAGCCCAGAATTTTTACTTCTTTAAATTTTTTTTAACTTGTAGATGGACACAATAATACTTTTCTTTTATTTATTTACTTATTTACTTATTTATTTATTTATTTATTTTTATATGGGGCTGAGAATTGAATCCAGTGCCTCACACATGCTAGGCAAGCACTCTACCACTGAGCTACAACTCCAGCCCCGTTTTTTTTTTTTTATCCTTTTATAGCTTCTATGGGAGATATTTTATATCTCCCATACTTTCATATACTTCTATGGGTGATACTTTATATCTCCCAGAGAACTGTGTATAGTGCCAAGTTCTTGGCAGTTGCACATTAAACATTTGTAGGAAGAAGGAAGAACTGCACCATCATTGTTTAGTGCTATTTGGTTCAGCTGTCATGTGCCACTCTTTATGTGATCCTAGTGCCACTTTTTGTGTGATCCTAGTGCCACAGTCTTCTCTTATTAGGGATCTATGAATTAGCTGCAGTAGCTGTCCATTAAAGTATCCATGCTGCAGCCATTCCCAGTATGATTTGAGCATCACCTCTTCAGAGTAATTTGGGATATACATTTTATTCTGGTCTCCTGGGCTCCATCTTAAAATCTTAATCTTGTAGGATGGTTCCTTTTATTCCTGACTCTTCCCCCGCCTTTGTCCTTCCTATCTTCCATTTGAGTACTTTTGAGTAACTATGAAAGATTGAAATCTATTTTATTCCCTGTGCTGGGACTTGAACCCAGGTCTTGTGTTTTCTAGGCAAGTGTTGTACCACTGAGTTTTATCCCCAGCCCTTTTTATTTTATTTTGAGTTAGGGTCTTGCTAAATTGCCTGGGCTGCCCTTGAAGTTGTGATCCTCCTGCTTCAGGCTCTTGATTAGCTGGGATTATAGATGTGTATCACCTTGTCTGGTGAAAATCTATATTTGTTACAAAGTCTAGGCCAGGAGTAGTGGCATGTGCCTATAGTTCCAGCTACTTGGGAGGCTGAGGCATGAGGATTATGTGTTTGAGACCAGCCTGGGTAAGACTTGAGAGATCTTGTCTCAACAATAAATACATTAATTAAGTTAAATAACCTCTTCTGGAATTTAAATTTTGATCACTCCTCTGAGTATATAGGATTTTTTTAAACTTTCATAAAGTTTTCTTCTTCCTACCTTTATACTAAGCTGATGATGTAATATATTGTGCTTATTAGAAGGCATCACAGAGACAGGAAGATTCTAAATGAATTGAATGTGGACCTCGGTTTATAAACCTCTTAGTACATTGTTTTTGTTATAACAAAAAATTGGTTTTGTCTTTTTAAGAGCACATATTCAATGCAGAAAATGTTAAAGGAATATTTATTATTCTTATGTAGTATGTGAGATCAGTTTTTTAGAACCAACTTATACAGAAAAAACCCAAAGTGGTCTTTACATTTGTGTGTGTGTGTGTGTGTGTGTGTGTGTCTGTGTGTGTCCAGTTTATATTTTTCTTTACTTCAATGGCTTATGGTTTTGAATGAATCTTAATGTCTTTGCAAAGAAAATAGTTGCTTTAAAGAGAGGTCTCTTGTATCTACTTTCACATAAGAATCAATCCCTGACTCAAGTTTTAGGATTACAGTTATAAAATGAAAAAGAATAAAACTTAATCCATCACTTTTTTTTCTATAAAAGTATACTTTAAAAAACAAATACTAAAGTATTACTTAAATGCCAGGATGGCAAAGGAAAAGTTTTAAGTTGGTTCTTGTAGTTTTCCACTTTTTTTTAATGAGGTAACTTTTTTTTTCATAGCTTTTTAAATTCATTTATTTTTTTATGTGGTGCTGAAGATTGAACCCAGGGTCTCACATGTGCTAGGCAAGTGCTCTACCACTCAGCTACAACCCTAGCCCTGTAGTTTTCACTTTTAAATTTAGTTTTTGGTACATGTCTTTTAGTTTTATTCGTTTGTGTGGATTTTCTTCAATGATAAGAAGGCTTTTTTTCTCTTTCATAAGGTTTATCTGAAGTAATTTATTTGAATACTGCTATGTTTATTGTTTTGGAATTTCAGGTCTTGACATGTATTTAAAAAAAAATTTGGTAGTGGTTGTAGATGGACAGAATGCCTTTATTTTATTTGTTTATTTCTGTGTGGTACTGAGGATCGACCCCAGTGCCTCACACATGCTAGGCAAGTGCTCTGCCACTGAGCTACAGCCACAGCCCTTTGACATTTATTTTTAAAATAAAATGGAAACTTAAGTCTTTTCACATCAATATTTAATAAAATTTGGGCAGAACTGGAATAAGTTTGTAAGTTGGTAAACAATTTATAGCATGTTATGTCAAGAGCTTTGTAATGTTGTGAACAACCAATAAAAAATAAAAATAAAAAATAATAAAAAAATAAAAAAAGAATAAAAGAATTAAAGAATTAAAAAAAATAAAATTCTACTGAATTTGAACCAAATTTTCGCTCTTTAAAAATAGTCATTCTGAAACATTTAAAATGCTTTCATATATACAGTATTGAAGTGATACTTACTTTTTCTTTTTGTAGTAATTTTGAATCTCAATATCACAAATTTATAACAGGGTTGTTGATAAAGAACTGGTGTGTAAATAACTAATGTTGCAGAATTGGATAGCTTTTGCAGAGTTACATCAGGATACATGCAGCTGCTATAAAAAGCCAAAGAAACTCAATTGCAATTTTATTGTCCAGTTTGATAGATTTCCTGCCACCTTTGTAGCAGGGAAGCTGTTTGTCACTGTATGCAGCTCCTCCAACAGCTGAACTAGGGTTTATAAGCAGTAATAGGCTCTTCTAGTGTAACTGCGCTATACTGGCTTCTATGGTCTCAGGGTTTCAGATATGCACCTAGTAACCTTTTTTAAAAAAATCTTTTCTTTGTTTTAAGTACTCAAGGTAAGCACTATAATACTGTTAAATAATACTGTCTTTAGTTAGGATGCCAAATGCTTCTACTCTTTGATTAACATTTAAGTAAGTTGTTCAAACTATTTTGAAATATGAGACTTGTCCAAAAACATCCTTTTTCTGAACAAATGAAATTAAAATCTTTTGATTCTGTATTTTGTCTGAACCTATATTGCCATAAAGTAGAATGGGTCTATGAGATAAAATAATAATACCACTCTTGAATTAAAAATGTATTCTGAAATAGATCTCCCCCAAAATGATGAATTTGGGTGAAGTACTTAATTATCTTAGTTAAATTATTTTAAGATTTTAAGTCTTTTCACAATCTGATAAAATGATTTAAGTATAAATTCTGTCACTTTACAGAAGAAAGTGCTGTTTAGGTAAAAGCATGTAGAATCTAGTTTTAAAAAAGTTTCAGGTGATTTCTTAACATTTTTAAAAATCACAAGTTGTAACTGGTGTGTGTGTGTGTGTGTGTGTGTGTGTGTGTGTATATGTATATACATATATTTGTATATGTGTTCTTATGGTGGTTGTATGATAAGATTAAAAGCTACCTATTTTAAGAAATTTCAAAAGTTGTAAAATTTCCATACTTCATGGATTGCTAGCATTTTATATTTAATTGCTCAAGTATTCTTTTCTTTCTATCTTCTTCTTCATCTTCTTCTTTTTTTTTAAGAACCTTTTGATTTTGAAATAACCATAGTACATATCAAAACCAAGAAGGGCTGGGGATGTAGCGCAGTGATAGAGTGCCTGCTTAACATGCGCCACTGCTCTGGGTTCCATCCCTAATATCACAAACACACACACAACCAGGAAACTGACATTGGTACAGTCCACAGATATTTCACTAATTTTACATGAACCCAATGTGTGTGTGTGTGTGTGTGTGTGTATGTCTGTACATTTTTATCATATGTAGCTTCCATCACATCAAGATATTTAATTTCATCACATCAAGGTAATTAATTTTGCTATTAACACAAGGCTCACTCAGGTTATCTTTTTTAGCTACACCCACTTTCTTCCCCAGTTCCTAACCCCTGGTCACACTAAGCTGTTTTCTATCTCTAGAATTATATTATTCAATGAATGTTACATAAATAGAACCATATAATACGTATCTTTTTGAGACTAAATCCCCCAAATATGCTTTTTTTTGAAGATCATTCCATGTCCTTGCATGTATGAATAGTTCATTCCTTTTTATTGCTGAGTAGTGTTTCATAATGTGAATGTACCAATATTTGTTTAACCACTCACCTACTGAAGGACATTTGGGTAGTTTCTAGTCTTTGGCTATTATAGATAAAGCTGTTGTTAACATTTGTGCAGAAGTTTCTGTGTGAAAATAAGTTTTAATTTGAGATAAATGCTCAAGAATCTTAGTGCTGGGTCATATAAAAGGAATTATCAAACTATTTTCCAGAGTGGCTATATCAATATTCCTTCCCACTAGGATTGTGTGATTCAGTTGCTCCACATCTTCATCAGCATTGGGTCTTTTTTTTTTTTTTCTTTTCGCCATAGCTGGGTGTTAATATCTCATTGTGGTTTGTTGTTGTTTTGTTCTGTTTTTTGGTACAGGTGTTTAACCCTCATGCATGCTAGGTAAGCATTCTATCACTGAGTTATAACCAGCCCTTCATTGTGGTTTTAATTTGCATTTATCTAATAATTAATAACATTGAACATCTTTTCACATGCTAATTTGCCACCTATATATCCTCTGTTGTGAAATTATCTGTTCATAAATATGAACAGCTAAAATACTACTACAATTGTGTCTTTTGCCCATTTTCTAATTAGATTGTTTGCTTATTACTTTTGAGGTTTGACAGTTCTTTACATAGGCCAGATACTAGCCCTTTGTCAAATATATGATTTGCAAATATTTTTTCCTAGTCATTGTCTTTTCATTCCAACAGGGTCTTTGCAGAGCAAAGGTTTCAATTTTGCTGTGGTTTTATTTTAGTGTTTTTTTTTTTTTAAATAATTATCTCTTGGCCTGCCTAGTCATTCATGTAGAATGAGGGCACATACATATTCTATCCATCTACCTATATATTCATCCCCTCCCTCCCTCCCTCCCTCCCTCCCTTCCTTCCTTCCTTCCTTCCTTCCTTCCGTGTTTATTGAACACCTGTTATGTTCTAGATTCAATATCTTGCTAATGATTGGAACATGAGTAAAATACAGTTGCCTTCACGGTCTAGAAGGGAGCCCAGGACAGAGTAACTGCTCTGGTGTGGGGAAGATGGGTAGGCTGCTTCTTACTTGGCAGTTATGAACCAGTTGTAATTGTAGTAGTATTTTAGCTGGATATGGGTTAAAATGCTGGCAATCAGTGGGTGACTTTGTGTGTGTGTGTATTCTATAAAAACAGTTCCGTCCATTTTTAAAAATATTTTTTACTTGTTGATGGACACAATACATTTATTTTATTTATTTCTATGTGGTGCTGAGGATCGAACCCAGTGCTTCACACGTGCTAGTCAAGCACTCTACCACTGATCCACAACCTCAGCCCACATTTCCATTCATTCTTTTCATCATAATTATCACTTGTTCATTTTCTAAAAGATTTTTTTCCTCACTTCCCCAAATACCTAATACCAAAAATGAGATTCTGTGAGATTAATGGAGAATTCACACATAGAAGTGATCATTTTTTTTTTTTTTTTTATAAAACACAGTGACATGTTAGTTTGACAGGTGGTCTTTGTTGTGAAGTGCTGGCATCAAGAAAAGGTGTAGCTAGGTCTTCAGAGCTTGTTTGGAGATTCTAGCAGTGGAGTACAGCTACTCCTATACCCTTGAACCAAGAACAGTTCTCCTCTGTCAGGGAAGGTTGTCCTCTTTGACCTAGGATGCAGCTTTGGGTAGGATGCACATGGAGTGGTGAGGGAGGAAGGGGACCCCTGCATAGCCAGCCAGGGCAGCCCAATCAATGCTGGCGATCATGGGGTGACAGTTGTTACAGCCAGATTACTGTCACATCCGTAGGTAGATCTTATTGCATAACAGTCCTTGGCACTAATATAGCCATATTCATCTGAGAAGCTTAAAGGCTTGCCTCACATGGCATGCTGCCTCATTTTGCAGTTACTCCTCAAGGAAGACAAGATGACAGTGGCCTATATTCGGAGTAGAGTATGATGTTCCTGATCCAGGCAACCAGAAAAGTATATCCAGTGACATATTTGGGAGGATCCTGGAGATCCATAAGTAAGACAAAAAGATCGAACCTTTTGGTTTAGAATGCTCTAAGAATGCTATAAATGCAAAGCCTGATCATACTTGTATAAGGCTGATTAAATCTGGGGGTGTAGCTCAGTGGTAGAGCATTAGCCTAGCATTCATGACACTGGGCTTCCACCCCCAATATCTCTCTCTCTGTCTTTCCCCCACTTCCACACACATGATTATATTATCATTTTCATAAACATTTGAGCTGCAAATCTTAATAACAGTGGCACATGCCTATAATCCCAGTGACTTGGGAGGCTGTGGCAGAGTGATTGCAAGTTTAAGACCGGCTTTGGCAACTTAGCTTGATCTTGTCTCATACAAAATAAAAAGTAAAATGGGCTGGGTATGTAGTTCAGTGGTAGAGTACCCCTGGTTTCAATCCCCAGTAACATAGACATACTCAAAAACAAAAACAAAAACAAAAAAACTTTGACTTAATACTTTCACTTTCCATGGTTTTCTTCTCTGACTTAGAATAATTTTCTATCTATGTGAAACTCAGAGCCTTTATTTTGTAACTGGGAAAAAACGGAGGAACAGAATGATGAAGTAACTTGTTCCCAGCTGCTTCATGCAGTATGCAGGTAGTACAGTTTTGGAACTGAAGACAACTGTATGTCCTTGGTACCAGTATTTTATATCTCTCTCTTAGAGACTGAGGTCTTAATCTTGCCTAGTATCCTCATGATTGTAGTCTGTTTTCTGTTGCCATAACCAAATACCAGAGTGTGGGACATTAATAAAGAATAAAAGTATATTTAGGCCATGGTTCTAGAGGCCGGGAAGTCAAGAGCTTGGTGCTGGAATGTGTTCTGTATCTGTGCTGCATCATAACATGGTGGAGGCATTGCCTGGTAAGATAGAGCAAGTTAAAAGTTTTAAATCAAATAACATTTATTATCTTTTAAAAAATTTAAAAATAGATGCACATTACAGGAAATTTAGAATCCAATATAAATGCATATACAAAAACAAAAAAATATACCTCATTACCAGATATCTGTGTATGACTTTATATTTTGGGAAGACATTCCAGTCTTCTGTTCTATATACATATATACAAATATACATGTAATTGTTTTCTTATGAAAGTGTCATTGACTTTATGCTATTTTGCAATCTTATTTAATGAAATTCTTACATGTATTTTAATGGCTCCATATTATTTGGTGTATATATTATGGGAAAATAAAGTTAGAAGCAAAAGCTTCAGCTTTGATGTTACATCTGAATGCTGTTAGACCACATCATTGTAAGAAGGAGTGATTGTATGAATAACTCAAGGTGACTTTTCATAATCTGCCATTTGCCAAAACTTTATTTGGAAAAACTGGTAGAAGTGATGCTTGAAAACTCTATTGTTTTATAATATAATGCATTGCGTATACATTAAACTTTAACTTTCTCTTATTGTTCAATAATAATGACCCTGTTACTATATACATATCCCTTATTTTGTGGGATTAATTTCCTAAAAGTGGAATTTTCAGTAGTCTTTATGTTTTAATAGATATTGCTAAATTGCTCTCTAAAAATATGTTCTAGTTTATCTTCTAGATTTGCATAAGAGAACCTGTTTAGGGCTCGGATTGTGGCATATGTGAAGCCCTGAGTTTTGATTCTCAGTACCACATAAAATAAATAAACTAAATAAAGGTATCATGTCCACCTACAACTAAAAAAAATTTTTAAAAAGAGTACCTGTTTAGACTGTTATTAAGGAAATGAAATTGATCAGAATGACTTTTATTAAAACAAGAAATTAGTAAGTTATTTACAATATTATTTTATGTCATTATTCTTCTTAGCTTTGTCTATATGAGGATAATACCTTAATCTTTTAGTGTTTCTCTTAAGATTAAGTTGTCAATAATGACAGATGCTTAGGAATTTAAAGAAAGATATATCTAGAATTGCTTACAAAAATGAGCATATTGGTGTGCGTTTTTTTTTTTTAATATGTTTTTTTAGTTGTAGTTGGACACAATACTTTTATTTATTTTTATGTGGTGCTTAGGATTGAACCCAGGATGCTAGGCGGGCACTCTACCACTAAGCCCCAGCCCCAGTATGTTTTTAATCATGTTGTGGAGCTGGGGAACAATTACTGACTATATAGAATTCTGGTACTTTAAGGAAATTTGAGGGCAGAGTTTATTTTTACTTTCAAATAAATTCTGGAATATTTCCATGTGTAGTATCAGATTTATAGAGATTAGGAAAATACTAAGTGGTTGGAAGGCTTCTATTTAAATTACATTCTCACTTGGTATTCATAAGGAAGTGTTGCTTAAAAACGTTTTCTGAAAGAAAGAAATTTGTTTCTACATTTATTATGGTTGCTTACTAAAAATGGTGAACTTTGGAGTAAAAACTGCAACTTTGATGGTGTAAATATAGAAAAAAGAAATCTTTTCCTTTTAGCCATCGTAGGTCCATTGACTATGTCCCAGGAAATTAGATTGAAAAATGATTAATAATACAAACATGTAACAATTTTAAATTCCTCATAAGAAAATGAAGACCTAAAGAAATCATTAAGCTTGCTGTTTTATTTTAGGTGAGGTGGAGAGTGGAGAGTAGAGAGTTGTGGAATAATTGTGACAGGTTAAAGAAGTGTGAGCTAGGAAAATAAGAATCTGGGAAGCTTAGCCAGACTGATTCTCATTGCCAGACCTACTCATTGAGAGGCCTTTCTTTGTCTCCTTGTTTTCAGAAACATGGTTATTTCTTTCCTCCTGGTATCAGGGAGAGAATCTCTCTGCTGGATCATTTTATGACTTGTTTCAAGAATGAAGGGCAGGGAAATTCCTGCACCTACCATTTTTCAAAATTCTCAGCTCAAAATATTTAATATGGTGAGGCTTCATGTTTTATAGCAGTATGTTCTAAGCCCTGTCAATTAAATAAAAACAAACACTTCTGTTGCCAAAAAGCAAATGCAATTCCTAAGCAAAGTCAAAGGCAAATGAGAGATTCAGATAAAACTGCTTAGACCCAGAGTAAAGCTAGTATTCTTAACTAGAAATTAGTAAGAAAAGACAATACAATGGAAAAATGTATCTGATTAAACATCTCACAGAAGACTAACTCAAAATTACCTTAAATGTGAAAAAAGTATGCTTGCTGACTCTAGTAAGGAGACTGCAAATTAATACTATCTTGAAACAGTTTACCAAGAAAAATTAAATGAAAAACATTGTACATAGTGGTATATATGAATAAAATAAGTCATGAAATAAGACTTTATATCTGTGTGTATTGCAAAAATACCTTTGAAGGATATATATTATTGGCTAATTAATTGCCTCATTATTGGCAGGATATTTGCAGGTGAGATCAGTGGTGGGAGGGAAACTTTTATGTTATATACTATTTTATCTTTGAACCATGCGAATATAACCTATTAAAACTTTTTTGAAGTTCACGGCCTGAATAATGTATAATGATTATTGTGTATATCACTTGATTTCCTTATGGGATAGTTTTCCTATGTTATTGAACCTGCAATGTTGTTGTCATAATTCCTGGTAGTTTTCTTGGGGTATTTAATATGGTGAGACTTCATATTTTATAGCAGTATGTTTTTATCTCCCAGGAGAGATCCATTTGGGCAGTATTTATCTTTGAGTCTGGAGTGTCTAGATTAGTAATCCAGGTGCTTTGTATAAAAATAGATCAGTAAGTATTTATAATTTGATTTTGCTATATTACATCTGTTACCTTATACTATTGTTGTTGCAAGCTGTAGCATCAGTCTATAAAAGATCTCAGGTGTGGTTGTAATCATTGTGACCTCTGCCCACTGGTATCTCATATGGAATGATTTAGCTCTTTTTAAAGTTATATCTCATTTATCAACTGTAGAAAACATTGATAACCTAAGAGTTAGAAACTAAGATATTATATTTATCTGATATTGCCATTCAAAAATATTATACAATGAAAAAGATGCATTTGTTTGAAAATAAATCACTTGCTAAACATTGCCTACCATTTCGTAAAGTCTAAATTTAATAGGTTAAACATGTTACATTAAAGAAATAATGTTTATTTCTTAATATTGTAGTCATCTTTTCTTTCCTACTTAGTAAATTTGAGTGCCAATTAAGTTGAAAGTAATGGCAAAAGAAATGTTGTGGTTATTAGCTCATAAGTATCTTTAACTAGTAGTTTGTAGAAGTGCTTTCCAAACATTACAAACAGCTATAGATTAGCTATCAAATGATTGTGAAGATTAATGACTAGTCTGTTAGCTGAGTAATTTACAAGAATATCTGGTAATTGGGAATTATTACTTTTAAAGTCACAAATACCTTAAGGAAAATGGAAAAAAAAGGAGTCAAGAATGATAATTGTTCATTTAGCTTTTGAACTGTTAAAGAAAATTAAAGGGAAATTTGAAAATCAACCAAGCGGAGAATTTTGAAAGTATTTCATATTCAGAAGGTAAATGCTTTCCAACCTGCGATTTATTTATTTATTTATTTATTCATTCATTCATACATACCAGGAATTGAACCCAGGGACCCTTAACCACTGTGCCACATCCCCAGCCCTTTTTATTTTTCATGCTAAGACAGGGTCTTGCTAAGTTGCTTGGGGCCTCTCTAAGTTGTGAGGCTTCCTTTGAACTTGTGATCCTCCTGCTTCAGCTTCCTGAGCCACTGGGATTACAGGCGTGCGCAACCATGCCAGACTCCAATCTGTGATTTTTATACTCACTCTGTATATCAACTATGAAGATAGAATACAGATATTTTCAGATATTTGTGGTCTTAGTTCATGTGCCATTTCTCAAGAAGGCACTGCAGGATATACTATACTGAAAGTGAGTAAAACAAAGAAAAAATAAGGGATACAAGAAGAAGGAAAAACAACATAGAAGACAGATGAAGGACATCTATGGGATTAGAATAAAGGGAGATTTCTGGATGATGGTTTTATGGCTAACAGATGCTAGACCATTCAGACTGGAGTAGCTTGATTCGAGACACACAAAAGGGCTGGCTGTTATCACCCAAATGCCAGCAACCTCTATCACTTTTCTTTTTGAGTCTTGTCCACACAAGGTGACCCATATTGCTATGAGTACTTTTCTTGTCTCGATCATGTGCTGAGTAATTCCTGCTTGTCCTTCCACCTGTACCATCTGAAGATCCTAATGTCCCCTCTCAAAAACATATTCTGCTTTGCCCTATTTCTCAGGGTAGAGGTTGACCATGTGAGCTTAGAATTGGAAATATATAATAGTCTACTTCCTAACCCTTATTCATGCAAGATACACATTGCTTTACTCATACTACCTCTGACAGATGTTCCGGTTTTTTTTACTTCTGTATTTCCCAATGACCTTATCTAAAGACTTCCCAAAAATAAGCAGAGAATATTCTCAGAGAAGCTAAAGGCTTGCTATGACTTATAGATTTGGTGTATCTTGTCTTCTCTTGCTTTTCTGAACCTTTAGTTGGCTGTGGCAATTTATGTATTAAATTTTGCTCTGGCTAGATTTGTGCTAGTTTTAGTATTAAAAAATAAGTAGTAAACAATAGAAATGTGGGGACATTGATTTCCTCCTAATGGAGGTGGGGAGATCAGGGAGTACAATTTGCAAAGGACCCCTAGGGGAATTGTGAGATACTGGTAATATTCTGTTTTTTAACATGGTGGAAAGTACATGGGATTAAAAAATATTGTTCTTTAACCTGAACATATAAATTGCATGTACTCATTTTTATTGATACATTTAATTCAATTCCAAAAACTCTTTATTTCAATAAAATTAAAGCAAGCAATTATTGAAAATTAAACTCAATTCTATAACAAAATAAAATAAAATAAATTGTTTTCAAAATTAATGTAAGGTTGATAGTATGTAACTTGGCTTTCTTAATGATAACTATTGTATCCGTGCAGAAATAATTTCCCTAAAGTCAGGTTTCCAGACAGTGATTTCTTTAAGATAGAAATCAGATTGTGTCTTCTTTCCACTCTTTTCTCAAGTGGCTCCCTCAGAAATAAAACCAAAATCTTTAACACAGTCTCTGATGCTCTATAGTCATGTCTAGCCGACAGCTACTCCTCTGATCTCATCTTCTGCATTTTTCATTCTACTGGTTCATTGTTGTTCTTCAAACATATCAAGTGTATTTTTGGCTCCAGGGCCTTTCCATCTTTCCTTTTCACATAGCTTTCTCTCTTTTTTTATTCTTGTCTTTGTTTGAATATAACAGGGAGACTTTTCTCAAATACCCATTAAAATACACCCTTGCCTCCTAGACTTTCTTTTGCATTTACTCTTTGTCTTTTTTTCCCTTCAAAGTTCTTATTACTACTTGTCATTGTCTAACATATTTGTTTATTTTCTGCCTCTTCCATTAGAACATAAACTCCATGAGGGCAGGAACAATGTGTTGTTCATCGTAGAGTGCCTGGCATGCTATAGATGTTCAGTACATTTTTGATGAATAAATGTGAGTCATTGAACAATTAAAGAATGAATTTCAGAGGCTGGGGTTGTGGCTCAGTGTTAGCATACTCATCTGCCATGTGTGAGGCACTGGGTTGATCCTCAGCACCACATAAAAATAAATAATAAACAAACAAACAAACAAATAAATAAAAGGTATTGTGTCTATCTTCAACTAAAAAAATATTTTAAAATAAAAAATGAATTTCAAAGTAATTGTGGCATTATGGGTGTAAAAGAAATTGATTTTTAAAAACTGCTATTGTGTCACTTTACTGTTCAATGTGAAATACATGCATTTCTTTTTGGAACATTAAAACACTCCCTAATATTTATAACTAAGAAAATATTTTAATTAGGAAAATGTTTATAGATAATATTCTCTAGATGTTTTCATCTCTAGCTATGTCCCATTATGGCATGAATGTTATGTATATATCATAGGTAATGTCTAGTTAGTATGTATAGGAGGAAATTTTTGCATTGTGCATTAGATAGTCTTTTGTTTGCCTTCTACTTATGTGATTCAAAAAGGCCTATGAAATTTTGTGTATTAAGAAAATCAGTTTTTCTTCTTTTGTTATCATCTACCATCCTCCCACACTAAGGCTCAATAAAAATTTACTGAATGAATATTCAGTGTGCCATAAATATAATATTAGGTTATAGGACACAACAATTTTAGCCTTAATAAATTATAGCTATGCTTATATTTTCTGCATGCATTGCACTTTTTCCTTTGTGTGTTTGGAGGATAGGGAAGTGGACATTTCCTTTGAAACACAAGTAGAAATCACATAATGGTGGCTATAACCTCTTAAAGAGGTTATAAATCTTATGACATTATACTCACACTACTCTAGTTTTTACTTTTTTCCTATTCAGTTGTTTCTAGTTACTTGGGTAAAAGGCAAAGCATAATATGGAAATATTCACAGTGCTGAATACATAGTTATCACTCACATGCAAGTAGAATGAGTGTATGTATGGATGGACTAACTGGAAATTTCAGACCATTTGCAACCAATTGGTTTACCTTTGGGGAAGGTTTGGATTTTATTTTTTTGTGTTTTAAAAGAATTTGTATTCTTTAACTTAGTAAGAAAATGGTCTGTAATTCATAGGTGCGTTAGTTTCTCATCGCTGTGATCAAAATACCTGGCAAGAACAAATTTTATGCCACACTATCTATTATCATTAAAATCATTTTACCAAAATAAGGATATTATAGGAAAAGTTTATTCTGGCTCAAGGTTTAGAGGTTTAGTACAAGGATGATGACTCTATTCCTCTGAGCTCAAGGCGAGACAAAATAAAATGGCAGAGGATGTGAAGGAGGAAAGCTGGTCATTTTATGGTAGCTGGGAAACATAGAGAAAGAGCAGGAGGAAGGCTACAGGGAAGATTAACTGTTCTAGGGCATTCCCCCGTTAGCTACCTCTTCCAGCCATGTCCCACCTACCTATAGTGACCACCCAGATAGTCCATTCAAATTAGTAATTCATCGAATGGATTAATCCACTGACTAATTTACAGCTCTCATAATTTAATCATCTCACCACTGAACATTACTGCATTAACACAGAAGCTTTTAGGGGATGCCTTGTATCCAAATCATAGCAGTAGGTATATGGAGAGCTGCTGTAATAATGAGCACAATTAATTATTATTATTATTTTTTAAAATCTCTCCTGAAGACAAATCTTGGGGAAATGAGTTTTCACTGCACTTGAAGCAGTGTATTCTTCGGTGTATAACACTCTTCCCAAGGGTGTAGACTCAGTTTTTGGTACAAGTTATAGTGACCAGTAGAGGGTGAATTCTTTTTCTATATACATTTTAAAGAATGGGCTAATTATGTTCTTATTGTGGCTTTATGCCACATTATCTATTGTCATTAAAATCATTTTACTGGGACTGGGGATGTTGCTCAAGCGGTAACTCGATCACCTGGCATGCGTGCGGCCTGGGTTCGATCCTCAGCACCACATACAAATAAAGATGTTGTGTCGGCCGAAAACTAAAAAATAAATATTAAAGAATTCTCTCTCTCTCTCTCTCTCTCTCTCTCTCTTTTAAAAAATAAAATAATTTTACCGAATTAAGGATATTATAGGAGAATTTAAATTTTACAGTGTTGTGTAAACTGTGCACTTGAAAAGTTATTAAAAGTATTTTAATGTTATATTCTGTATGCTATACTCATTATTAATGTATATTTAACTGATTGTACTTTTAAAATATAGGTCACTTTTGAAATACACAAAGAAAACCTTGCCAGTATATTTAGGGAACAGCAAGGAAAAGTTGATGAAGAAATAGAGCCATGTTCCTCAAGTTCAGTCCAAGCCATCACTGGCATTAGCAGAGATGTGGATATTTCATTGGGATCTCAGCAGTCAGACATGAAGGATTCTCCTCTCTCTCCTCATTTCACCACAAATAGTGCTGAAAACTCAAGTATTGAGAAGACAAGTTCAGTAGACTCTGCATCCAACATTGAACTGCAAATGCAAAATATATCTAATGAAGACAGGAAAACTGAGCAAGGAAATCAGGAGTTACTGGCTGAATTCACTTTGGAAGAAATAGCAACAAATGAGACAAAGAATGCAGGTGATTTAGAAGCATCTTCTGACATAGCAGAATCTGTGACTATTTTCTCTAATTCTTTTAAAACAGTTGACAAAGACACAACCATCATCAGTGAAATAACTGCTTCTCTAAGTTCCCCCTCAGAAGAGGATGCTTCAGAGATGCCAGAGTTACTGGAAAAATCTATAGCAGAGGAAGAGGAAGATGATGATTATGTGGAACTGAAGGTAGAAGGTAGTCCCACTGAGGAAGCCAGTCTGCACACAGATCTTCAAGATAATAGTTTGTCTCCAGTTGCTTCTGAGGCCAGTGAAAGACTGGACACACTTAGTAATGACTGCAAATCAATATTTAAAGAGGAAGAACCTGTTACTAAAAAGCAAAGTGAAAGTGAAGCTCAAGATTCTAAAGATTCTGGGTTCTTGGCTATGCCAGCATCAGGGTCTTCTGATACCTCACCAGAGATCACTGTTTCCCAAACAACTGTACAATCAGACGTTGAACAGATGCTGGAGAAAGGGCAGAAAACAGCTGACCTTGCTGGAGAAACCATATCAACTAGTGATTGTCATGGTAATATCTTTGAGGCTCCTGCTACTTCTGAGCAAAAGATTGCCAAGTTGGATGTTTCTACTGTTGCTACAGATACCGAGAGACTGGAATTAAAAGCCAGTGCGAACACAGAACCACCTCAACCTCAGCGCCATGTGCTTGAGGTGATTTTATTTTCTTCTCAAGTCATATTTGCACTGAGTTAAAATAGAGCCAGTTTATATGCTTATATTTTATTTTTCTTTAAATTTGGTTCATATTCCTGTTTGCTGTTACATAAATGCAGTGAATGTAAAGATTGTTTCAAATTGTTAGCGCAGTATTTGACAGTTAGTGTGTATTTATTAATTTTTCTTTTTATGACACTGGGGGTCAAACCTAGGGCCTCACACATGTCAGTCAAGTGCCCTACCAATGAACGACATCCTTAGCCCCAGTTTTGTAAATTGCAGCTTTTATTAATATTTTACCACAGAATTATCAAAAGTTACTATTTTCAAACTTCAGGATTGACATAATTTTAGTTTATAAAATAAATATTGGAAGTACTTATATTTCACCCTTCATTTGACTGACCCCATTTTAGCTCATTAATTTTCCAATGAAGTCTAGGTCTACAGAAATACTAGTGTAGATTTTAGTTGTAAAATTCATGGTTTAAATTGAACCATGAAGTCTGTGGAGAGAGAAAGAGCTTGTGTGCTATCTAGAGATGTAGTTTTCTCTTTTGTCAGTATTTCTGAGTGACAAAGTGAGATAGATACTGGTTGCATGTTATCATTTGCCTCTTTACATTCTTGTCTTCCTCTTTTTTTTTGTTGGTTTGTTGTTCATTATGTTTTTTTAGTGTATTTTTTATTTTAGCTAATTTGTTATCCAGCAACTGCCTAGATTAAAGATTCTAAGATTCAAAACTAAGAACTGATTGATTCCTTTATAAAACATCACATAGTAGAAATTCTTAACATGGTTCTAAGTTAATTACTGTTGAATTGTAGTAGTTTAGAAGTTTTGATAACTTTGCTTTAGAATGTACTAAAATACTAATGTTATTCATTTTTCTAATGATAATTTTTTCTCTCTAATTTGGTTCTTTGGTGTTTTAACATTTGAATACTTGTTAGATTAATTGCATGATTTTTACTAATGTTTTTGTTTGAAGTTGAACTCATTATATTACTTTAAAAATTTTCTGTATTAGATGTCAAGGCAACAGGAACAGCCAGGACAAGGAACAGCCCCAGATGTGGTTGATGGACAAAGGAGAGATTCCAGATCTGCTCTATTTCGTATTCCTGAGTTCAAGTGGTCTCAAATGCATCAGCGTTTGCTCACTGATCTCTTATTTTCCATAGAAACAGATATACAGATGTGGAGAAGGTTTGTCCATATGTTTACTATTGAAGATATGTATAAATCTTTGTTTTTCAAAGAAATTTATATAAATATTTTGCAATTAATTTTAGACTTTCGGTTGAAAAAGTAGAATATAAAATATTTTATGGTAAGGTTTTATTGAGTAAACTCTTATTTTCCATTATAAGAATGAAATCCCTCTCTGAGAGGATTACAAAGATACGGCAGAGAATTTTCTTTAAAAAAAATTGCTGAAAATTTCTTGTAGAATATTTTATAGCATGCAATTTACTAGAAGGTAGGCCTACCAAGTGGGGTTATTACTAGATGTACTACAAAATAATTAAGATTTACGTATAATATTTTCCATGTCTCTCTCTAGTAGAAGAAATCTGTATATTTCATATTGTCTTCCATTGTATGATTTATAATTTTATTTATTTTTTTAATGTTTTTTTTAATGGTACTGGGGATTGAATTCAGTTGTGTTTTACCACTGAGCTTTTTATTTTACCACAGCCCTTTTTATTTTTGAGACAGGGTCTCACTGAGTTGCTGAGGCTGACCTCCAACTTGAATCCTCCTTCCTCAGCTTCCTGAACCACTTGGATTACAGGCATGTGCTACCATGCCCCACATGTTTATAATTTTAACAGAGCCTGATGTGATTATTTTTATTGTATATGAGTCTTATTCTTTTAAAAGCATTTTGTGGATTTACTTAAGAAAATGTTTGTTGAAACTAATTTTTAGAACACATTTAGCACCATTTACCTCCTTATTTTTGCCACATCAGTAAGGATAATTTCATCCAACTTTTTAAGTCAAACATAAAATGAATAGTGTTTGTTTCAGAACCAAAGGAGGACATGTATGGTACCTGCTGCCATAGAATGGTTTACTTCTTCTGAGGAAGGTTATACCCCCAAATACTCACTACATCATTGCCTTTCCTCAGTTTTGAAGATGAATCAAAGCACCTTCTTATCCTTCCTCTCCTCAAGTAGGCAAACTGTGATTTCCTTTGTTTAGCTTTATCAGTAAACATCATTTATCTTTGGACAGCCATTCAACAAAGACAGTTATGGACTTCGTGAATAGCAGTGATAATGTCATCTTTGTACACAACACAATTCATCTCGTCTCTCAAGTGATGGACAATATGGTTATGGCTTGTGGGGGTATACTGCCATTGCTTTCAGCTGCTACATCGGCTACAGTAAGGACCTAACTACTACATACAATTGGTGTGAAAATATGAGTGTTATACAGCCTTATTGATTAAAACTTGAATGTGGTGGATTACTATGCATAATAGCTTCTATACGTCAAAAGCAACAAAATCTTTTGCAGTTACCTGGAAGGATTTTTAGAATTTGTTCCAGGAATGAAAAGATTAAAATGAGTGTTGATTTTAGGGATGAGTCAGCTAGTGAAGAAAATGATTGACAGTGTTTCTCCCTAATGTTCCCATTGCCCTTCTTTTTTAGATGAAATAAGTAAATCACTCTATTGTACTGTATTTCTGAAAGCCTGACTGACTTTTTAAAAAATCAAATTTAGAAATTTGGGGAATATAGCTGGTAAAATTAGATTTTTATCAGAATTTTGATGTAAATGTCAAACTTTATTCCTTACAGCATGAACTGGAGAATATTGAACCTACTCAAGGCCTTTCCATAGAAGCCTCTGTGACATTTTTGCAGAGGCTAATTAGCCTTGTGGATGTACTTATATTTGCAAGTTCTCTTGGCTTCACTGAAATTGAAGCTGAAAAAAATATGTCATCTGGAGGTATTTTGCGGCAGTGTCTCCGACTAGGTGAGCTATTTCAAATCATTAGGAATTTATAGTTTTCGGTAATCCAGATATTACTTTGAAAATCATCTTTCTTTTGTTGGGGGAAGATATGTGCCAGCCAAGTTGTATATGTTGACTTTTTAGTGTGTGATGCATAGTGGTAGTTAGCAGGTTAGGTATTAGGGAGAGGGGCATAATTTGAACAATTTGCTAAGGTGATTCTGAGCATTCCTTCTTCTCCTTCAACCCCTTTTTGCTTCAAGAGTAGTGCTTCTCAAGTTTTAAGACTCCAGCAAGCATCTTGGTAGAGATTTAGATTAGATCATATAGACTGAGGTACAGCCTCAACTTGTCTCCCAATTCCCATGTGATGCTGGTTTCTCCTTTCTTGCAAAAACACTTCAGTAACAAGTAGGTTTCTAAACTGGAATCATTCAAGTACAGCCTTTCTTCAAATAAACTCTGGTAATTTGTTAAAGCAGTTAATAGAAGCATAAAATCCCTATTTACCTGGAAGCAATTCTTCTTTAGGTGACAGTAAAAATATGCAAATTGACGTTTAGTCTTAACTAGCCTTCTTTAGGTAAAGCAAAAAATATTTTTCTTTGCACAAGATTCCTTGTATCTAAGTATAAATAATAAACTAAATTGTAAATACTTAGACTTTGTTGAATTACTTGTTTATTAAATGAAGAGAAGATGATATAGTGAGGCAGTCCAAGAAATGGAAGCAGAATCTTAGGAAGCATGACCATGTGTAAACAGATCAGAAATAAGGTACCTATGAAGCAGCAGAAAACCCAATTAGTTAATGAAATATTTTTCCATGTTTAGCATGTTATTACTAATAAATACAATTAGAGTTTTTTGCGCAATTACTATTTTTATTCAAAATGCCATTGAAAGTACTTTTAAATAGGATTCTCTAAGGAAATAATAATTTGTTAAGGTATAACAATTTATAAAAAATAGTTTTCACTTTTTAATTAAGAAATTCAAATTTGTGAGCATAAAATGAAAGCTGTCATTTATTGGCTTGTGATTAGTTCTGATTTTCAAATTGAGCTGTCATTTTGTTGTTTTTATTGAGAAAATTATAGACCAGAGAAATTAGGAAACTTAAATTTGAAACCTACATTTGGTCAGATTGGAATTTGAATATATTTTTGCTGAACTAGTGTGGCTATTCTTTCTGTTGTAGTATGCTTCTTTTTAAAACTTTCTATTATCAATATAATTAAAATATTTAGGCTTTTTTTTTTTTACTTTTGCATATGCCATTTTAAAAATGTTTCCACTTCCTACATTTCTTTCTTTGTTTTCTTCTTCTTCTTTTTTTTTTTTTTTTTTGTACTGGGGAATTGAACTCCGGAGCACTCCATCACCCAGCCCTATTTTGTATTTTATTTTTTATTTTATTTTATTTTTTTTTTAATTGGTTGTTCACAACGTTACAAAGCTCTTGACATATCATACTTCATACATTAGACTGAAGTGGGTTATGAACTCCCAATTTTACCCCAAATGCAGATTGCAGAGTCACATCGGTTACACATCCTATTTTGTATTTTATTTAGAGAAAAGGGTTTCACTGAGTTGCTTAGTACCTACTGTTGCTGAGGCTGACTTTGAACATATGATCCTTCTGCCTCAGCCTCCTGAGCCAATGGGATTACAGGCATGCGCCACTGTGTGAGGCTTTTCCCTACATTTCCACAGTTAAAAATACAAGGCTACACTGGCAAAGCTTCATTCTACTCAGTAGTCTTTTAAATTCAGAAACTAGGGAAATACTTTTTCTCATTTTCATAGCTTTAGAAAAGAATCAAGAGATGATTTGCTGGACTCCAGCACCATGTCTTCTTGCACGTGGTTTGACATGGAAAGGGACTTGTCCAGGGTCACTTAGTAGAGTGTGGTAAACTAGGGAAACAATTCCGATGGTTTTTTTTTTTTATTATTGGTTGTTCAAAACATTACATAGTTCTTGACATATCATATTTCACACTTTGATTCAAGTGGGTTATGAACTCCCATTTTTACCCCGTATACAGATTGCTTTATCACATCAGTTACACTTCCATTGATTTACATATTGCCATACTAGGATATCAAATCAGAGACACAGCGTCTGATAGAAGAAAAAGTTGGCTACGATCTACATATTGTGGGGTCAGGCTCCAAATTCCTCAATAGGACACCCATAGCACAAGAGTTAATAACAAGAATCAACAAATGGGACTTAATTAAACTTAAAAGTTTTTTCTCAGCAAGAGAAACAATAAGAGAGGTAAATAGGGAGCCTACATCCTGGGAACAAATTTTTACTCCTCACACTTCAGATAGAGCCCTAATATCCAGAGTATACAAAGAACTCAAAAAATTAGACAATAAGATAACAAATAACCCAATCAACAAATGGGCCAAGGACCTGAACAGACACTTCTCAGAGGAGGACATACAATCAATCAACAAGTACATGAAAAAATGCTCACATCTCTAGCAGTCAGAGAAATGCAAATCAAAACCACCCTAAGATACCATCTCACTCCAGTAAGATTGGCAGCCATTATGAAGTCAAACAACAAGTGCTGGCGAGGATGTGGGGAAAAGGGTACACTTGTTCATTGTTGGTGGGACTGCAAATTGGTGCAACCAATTTGGAAAGCAGTATGGAGATTTCTTGGAAAGCTGGGAATGGAACCACCATTTGACTCAGCTATTCCCCTTCTCGGTCTATTCCATAAAGACCTAAAAAGAGCATGCTACAGGGACACTGCTACAACGATGTTCATAGCAGCACAATTCACAATAGCTAGACTGTGGAATCAACCTAGAGGCCCTTCAATAGATGAATGGATAAAAAAATGTGGCATTTATACACAATGGAGTATTACTCTGCATTAAAAAATGACAAAATCATAGAATTTGGAGGGAAATGGATGGCATTAGAGCAGATTATGCTAAGTGAAGCCAGCCAATCCCTAAAAAACAAATGCCAAATGTCTTCTTTGATATAAGGAGAGTAACTAAGAACAGAGTAGGGACAAAGAGCATGAGAAGAAGATTAACATTAAACAGGGATGAGAGGTGGGAGGGAAAGGGAGAGAGAAGGGAAATTGCATGGAAATGGAAGGAGACCCTCAGGGTTATACAAAATTACATACAAGAGGAAGTGAGGGGAAAAGGAAAAATAGGAAAGACAGCACAATTCCGATGTTTTGATCCCTGGTCTTCTCATTCATGGTATTTCCTGAGCTTTGTGGTTAGAAGGTGGGATGGCAATAACAAGAATAACCTGTGCTCCTGAGATTGGTTGAAATGAAGAGATCTAGTGTGGTTTTTAACTTTATAATAATACAGACCCAAGTTTGATTTTATGTAGTCTGTGCCTAAAGTACAATTTTTTTTAAAAAACTGGGCCTGATAAGCAAATTTGACCAAAATTATATTCATATCTTTTCCCTTTCTTCCCTTTCTTCCTTTCTTCCTTTCATCCAAGTTTTGTTGCTCTCTTTCCAAATACTTTCCTTTTTAAATTTTTGTCTTCTAGTCATGTGTGATAGTGATATTTAACCTTCCCCACTTAAGTTTGCTATTTTGTCTCTAATTTGTTTCCCTTCCCCATCTTAATTTCAAATACCTTGAGTATTACAGATTTGTTTGAGAATTGAGATGATTATATGATATCAAGTAAATCATAGTCAAGTGTACATGACCTAATTCATCACTGAAAATTCAAAATTAATTTCTGAGTACTCTGTGTAACTGATCTGTTATAGTGGTGCATGCCTGTATTCCCAGCGACTTGGGAGGCTGAGGCAGGAGAATGACAAGTTTGAGGCCAGCTGTAGCAATTTAATAAAGGTCCTACACAACTTAGCAAGATCGTGTCAAAATTTAAAACAAAAACAAAAACAAAAAAAAAAACAAAGAATAAAAAGGGCTGGGGATATGGCGCAGTGGGAAAGCATCCTTGGGTTCAATCATTAGTACCAAAAAAGCCACAAAACAAAACAAACTCCCCCCAAAACACAAGCCAACCCCCAGATAATCTGAGTAACTGATTGGTGGTAGGTCTAAAAAGGAGCTGTAAATTTTAGGCTCTGTATTAAATCAAATTTGCTTTTCTGTTTCTCCACCTTCTAAGCACTATTAATGAAAGCCAGTAGATCCTATAAAGCCTAAATATTACACTATCAGTCTCTGTTAATATCATATTCCAATGATACAATATAGGAAAAACATAAAAATTTCCAATTTAATAATTTTATTTCAATTAAGGTAATTGAAGATTATTACAACAAGTCAATAGCAATGTGGCTTGCTCTGTTTTCTTCCACTATTATTTCAAATATTTACTTTCCCATTTCTTAATGAAAGGTCGACCCAGCTAGCTTAGGTGAGATCTATGAAAGAGTAACCTATTATTAAGTTTCCTGAACTTGGCTGGGGAGTGTTTCTCTGTGGTAATGTTTGCCTAGTATGTGGGAAGCCCTTGTGTTATTCCCATACCACAGTTAAAAAAACAAGCAAGCAAACAAACAAACACGATTTACTGATTTCCTTTCAGCAGACTCAAAAGTACAAATTACTACGGTACATTTCCTTCCTAGATCTTAACTGGGCCTTATGACAGAAAACAAAATCAAGACACTAAACACTGAACATGCAGGGATGTTTTAGGAATTTGCTGAAGGCAATCCATTTCAAGTAAAGTCTTATGTAAATCATGTTATGTAGAAGATGATTTGTATTAGTTCCATAATCTTAAATATGATTTTCTTTTTTTTTTCTAAATCTTTTTATTAAAACAAATGACAGTGTGTGCAGTGGCAGTAAGGAATTGCTTAGAATGTCAACAACATTCACAGCTGAAAGTCAGGGGAGATACAGGCAAAGGCCTGAAAACAACCTCAAGCATTGTTCTCTTGGGGAAATCTGCAGCAAAGGTGAGTATACAGAATTGTCATTTTCAAAAAAGCATACTCATATTTCATAGTTAAAATCTTAAATTAATTTGTTCATTTCAACCTGAAGTTAAATAAATGTGACAGAGATTCTAAAATACTTATGTTACTCTGTGAACATAACATTCAAATGTTTGTGTTTAAATATACAGTACAGATTTGCTTATACTTAATCTTGTCTGCTTTTCCAAATGTTTACTTTTCTTATTTCTGTGATAGCTTTTCCTTCAAATATGTCAATTTTCCCACATAATTTCCCCCTGTATACGCTCTCCACCCCCTCAAAAAAAGGAAAAAAATGTATGGAAAAAAGAATGTTTTAGCATGGTTTTCTCATTCTTAGAATACTTGTTTATTTTTTTAAAAATCTGTGTATTGTGTGTGTGTGTGTGTGTGTGTGTGTGTGTGTATGTGTGTGTGTGTGTGTATTCACATATATAATGTATTTTTTAAAAAATTTCTTAAATAGAGTCCAGTGGACATTGTGACTGGTGGTATATCTCCAGTAAGAGATCTTGACAGGCTCCTGCAAGACATGGATATTAATCGACTCAGGGCAGTTGTTTTCAGAGACATAGTAAGTTAAAATATTTCTTTCAAGTACTCTCTTAGCTGATACATATTTTCTTCCTTCTGAGCTGAAAGTGCTAGAGTAAAAACTCTTTGTAATATAAAATAGTCCAGTAGAGAAAGGAAAGCCAGATCTCTTAACAATGATTTTAGAATCTTAGACTATTAAGAAAGAATTGTCTAAATAAATGGAGCTAGCGTATCAGAGTAATGATGCTAAAAAGAATAATGCAGCATTTCACTGTAAGCAGTGTCATGGCTTTACATATTATCAGGAAGCCCAGCAACTTCTTGAGCTGTCTGTTTCATTATTTTCATTTTATAGATGAGGAATCTGAGTTACAAAATGCTTGAGTAACTTGGTCAATTGGTTAGTACATTATACGGTCAGGATTCAAACCCAGCAGGCTTAATCCAAGAATCCATGCTCTCAGTGTAATGAAATATTCAATTTCTGAGTATTATATTATTTTACTGAGTAGTGTATATTTTCCCCCCAGAGGTATATTAATATGATTAAAAGGTACATGATGAAATGTTGCTCTCAATGTGTTTTTAATTTTTCAAAGATGAAAATAATTTTGGTTTAACTCATTTTGACATAGAGAATGACTGGTTTTCATGTAGATTAATTTATTTTTTCATGGTATTAGGTACTGAATGCAGGGGTGCTCTACCACTGAGCTACATCCGCAGACCTTTTTATGTTTCATTTTGAGATGGGGTCTCTCTAAGTTACTGAGGGTCTTGTGCTAAATTGTTAAGGCTGGCCTTGAACTTGGGGTTCTCCTGCCTCAGTGTTCAGAGTTGCTGGGATTATAAGTGTGTTCTTCCACACCTGGCTTTACATAGAAAATATAAAGTTATATATAAGGTATTAGGATGTAAATAAAAATCATTTGTAATCTCATTCCCTAACATTGGGAATTTTATCATTAGTTTTTGTTGAACTAATCTACTGTATATTTAATACTGGATGCTCTAAGTATATACTATATGTATTTCTTATGAACTTTATAATCTTGATTTTTCATTTTCCTTTCTCATCATCTGGTATTTTAGTTTTTTCTTGTTTTGTTGAGTAGGTTTTTATACATCTATAGAATATGGAGTGCTATCACTGCTTACTTACTAAATATTTGTGAATTTGCATAGTACTGAATATTCCATGTCCATCATCCTATTATGTAATTCTCATAATAATCATATGAGTAGGATTGCCACATGAGGTTAAATTTTTGCTTAAGATCATTCAATTAGTAAGAGGTAGAAATGAGTTAAGGACCTAGGGAATTTGATGGGATAAGTAAGGATTTAAACAGGTATATACAGTTCATAACTGATTAAGAAGTTAAGACCCAGTAAATAATTTGCTTACATTTTTCTAGCCCACATATTTGTAATTAATTAATTTATTTTAATTAGGTATATATGACAGCAGAATGCATTTTTATTCATTATAAAAAATTGCAGCACAACTTTAGATTTCTATGGTTGTACATGATGTAGTGTTGTACCATATGTACAGTCATACGCGTACCTAGCTAGGGTAATATGTCCATCTCATTCCACCATTTTTCCTGCCCCCATGCACCCTTTCTACCCTCTCTCCTGTTTGCCCAACACGCCTCCATTTTTCCCGTGCCTCTGGATCAGCATCCACTTACGAGAGAGAACATTTGGCCTTTGTTTTTTTGGAATTGGCTTACTTTGCTTAGTGTGATATTCTCCAACTCCATCCATTTACCTGCAAATGCCATAATTTTATTCTCTTTTAATTCTGAGTAATATTCCATTATGTATATATACCAGAGTTTCTTTACCCATTAATCTACTGAATGGCATCTAAAAATGTTCAACATCTGTAGTAATTAGAGAAATGCAAATCAAAACTACTCTAAGATATCATCTCACACCAGTCAGAATGGCAGTTATCAAGAATACTGACAACATAAATGGTGGCAAGGATGTGGGGCAAAAGGCACACTCATAAATTGCTGGTGGAACTGCAAATTGGTACAACCAATCTGGAAAGCAGTATAGAGATTCCTTAGACAACTTGGAATGGAACCACCATTTGACCCAGCTATCCCATCCCCGGTCTATGTCCAAAGGACTTAAGATCAGCATACTACAGTTGTATAGCCACATCAGTGTTTGTAGCAGCTCAGTTCACAATAGCTAAAGTGTGGAAGCAATCTAGGTGTCCACATTTTTTAGTGGCAATTTTAGTAGCACTTATGGCAGAATTGTATGGTAGAGAAATATAGGCATAACTTCAGAAAAGGGATGTTATTTAAAAAATAAAAATGTTTTTTTTTTTTTTGACCAAGACTAAGAAGTTGTTACACATGGACCTACAAAGTACCATAGATTTTGTCAGATTACAAATGTGACTCACATTACTTCAAGCATTTAAGGGAGAACCTGATATCTAATTTTTTTTTTCCTGAAATTGATTATGTATAAAAGTTTTTGCAGCAGTTAATAAGTTTTAATCAAATTTGTGCCATTAATTTGTATCTATGAGAAAACAAAACTTGTAGCCTTGTATGTGCTAGGCAAGCACTCTACCATTGAGCCACATCCCCAGCCCTCTGGTGCCTTTAATTTTCAGGATTTAATAGACAAATTTGAAATTTTTTGTTTAAAATAATTAAGTTCAAACCTATTTTGAAATGTTACCAGAACAGTGGTGTACATAGGGTCCTCTTGAAGATGGAGAATTGGATTAGATACAGAAGTTGTTGATAAACAGAGGTGGGTGATCAATAGAGCTAGAATCAATCCTGGCCTCTTTTAGAGGTCAGTCTAGTTTGTTCTTTTACTTTTTTTTTTTTTTAGTTGTAGTTGGACAAAATACCTTTATTTTTATTTGTTTTTATGTGGTGCTGAGGATCGAACCCAGTGCCTCGCACGTGCTAGGCGAGAGCTCTACTGCTGAGCCACAACCTTAGCCCCTAGTTTGTCCTTTTTCTGTGGCAGATATTATGTTTTCAGTGCTGGGCACGTGGATGTCTGCACCACTCAAAATACTCTCAAGAATTCTTTTGGCATCCTGCTTTGTATCTGAGAACCTCACTTTTTTTTTTTTTTGTCTCTGTGAGTGAGTCTTTTAGTGCAGCTTGTACTTGGCTGTTTTACATATTTAAATATTTAAATATTGAGTAAAAGTAAAAATATTAATTATCCTTGTAGTTATAATTACTACTTGATTTATCTCATAAAGTATGCTATGACATATCTCTTCAGATTGAGTTACTTAAATTTTAAAGGTGAGACTGGTTTTGTCCTTGTTTACAAAGTATAAAAGCTCTCACTTAAAGGCATAGTTCCAAAAGTCTGCCTAATCCTTTCTCAGGTAAGTTTATTAATACACTTATCACACAAATAAATAATAATATCTTGTTCTCTGTGATATTACAAGGTATGTGAGCATGTTTATATTTAAATATTGTGATGTGAAATGAAATCAAAACATATTATATAATAGTGTCATGAAAAACTACCTTTATTTTTTCCCAGGAGGATAGCAAACAAGCTCAATTCTTAGCTCTGGCTGTTGTATATTTTATCTCTGTCCTTATGGTCTCAAAGTATAGAGACATTTTGGAACCCCAAAATGAAAGGTGTAACCAGTCATTTAAGGAAACTGGTAATGAAAATGAGAATTCATCACTCCCTGGTAAGTTTCCATATTTTATTCCCTGGTAACAAAGTTCAAGTGAAACTTTACCTAGTTAAAATATTGATTTAAGAATTTAAATCCATTTATGTATAAAATGAGAGCCTACATTTCTTTTTTATTAATAAATAAGTAAATATTTTAATGTTTTAAGTATTATAATTAATTGCAATTAGAAGATAATATTTTGTTTTTAAATGCGCCATCTAATTAAAAGGTAAGTGGCTAAATGTTATTCTTTACAAATAGTTATAATTTGTTAAGGACTAATTCAAATTCTTTTATAAGACTAACAAGATGGATTTAATGAATACTGTTAATAATTAGAGTTTTGAAAATAGCTGTCAGTGAAATAAGTATAATTAGATAAGTAGCCATTACTAGTTATAGAACAAGATACCACCCTAAAGGAAATATTTTATTTATTCAACATATACTCATTCTGTATCTCCTGTGTACTTGAGTATATTAATGAACAAAATAGGAAAAAAAATCTTTGCCTTCATGTGTCTTATTTTCTAATGGGAGGAGATAAAAATATGTATGGGGGCTGGGGTTGTGCTCAGCGGTAGAGTGCTCGCCTTGCACTTGCAGAGCCCTGGGTTCCATCCTCAGCACTACATAAAAATAAACAAAATAGAGGTATTGTGTGCAACTACAACTAAAAATAAAATAAAATAAATGTATGTACTAAATAAATTATATAGTATTTTAGAAGATTGTAAGAATGCTAAAAATAAAAAAAGAAAAGGAATAAGATAAAAGTATCTGGAGTAACTAAGAAAGTTAATGTGTAAATTTTTTCTCTATGGGGAAGGAGGAATCATTGGAGGATTTTGAGTATAGCAGTTAAAATTTTCAGGCTTTTAAAAGTAATGCTTTGGATTCTGCATTGAGGATAACCACTAAAGGGCAAGAAAAAAAATTAGTATTTTTGGCTATTTACTGCTATGTAACACATTATCTTGGATCTTAGTAGCTTAAAACTTATACTACCTTAGTCTTGTCTTCATAATCCTGAGCATTAGATTTGGGTAGGACACAGTGGGGAGGTTCATCCCTGTTCCATATGATGTTTGCTGGGACTGGAAAGTCTAAGATGGCTTCTCTATTCATCTATTTAGTGTCAGACAACTCCAATAGTTAGAGCTGGCTGACTGAAGCCACTGAGCTACAGCTGTAGCTGGGGCCTCACACTGTTCGCTTAATTCCTTGTTTTCATCCATCAGTCTGGAAGGCCTTTCTATTTCTGTTTGGTCTTTCCACATGTCCTTTCCAATAGGATAAATCATTAGTCAACAGGGATTCTGGGATTACTAACACTGCCAGACCTTCTTCAAACTTTGGCCCAGAACTGACCCAGTGCTACTTCTGTCACATTCTGTTGGCTAGAGTAAGTAAGGCCCTGCCTAGATTTAAGGATTTCTCAAGATGGGGAATACCAGAAAGCATGGGGTAGTAGGATCATTATAGTAATTGCCTTCTGGAATCAGTGAGGAGGATAGTACGGTAATCCAGGCAAGAGATTATGGTGGGTTGAACTGAACTGTAATGGTAGTTGTGGAGATGATAAGTAATCAGAGTGTGGATATATTTTGGTGACAGAGGAAACAGAATTTTAAACCATTAGATTTGTGTTACGTGAAAGATAAAAAATATTTAAGTATGTTTACTAGGTATAGTTGTGTAGACTAAAGATGAAACAGATTTTCAGGGAAAGATAAGAAATTCTATTTTCAGCATGTTGAGCTGAGATGTCTTTTGATATAGAAGTCGTGGAATAGGCAGTTAATATATAATACTCTGAATTTTTTTTTTTAATGTGTGTGTGTTGGTAGTAAGATATAGAGGTATGAGTGGATGTTGAGAGAGGATGAGATCACTAAGGGAATATAAGTAGATAGGGAAGAGTACCAAGAACTTATGATCAATGAACTGAGCCCTAAGTTCCTCCAGCCTAATATGTGTTAGGGAGAAAAAATAAGTGAACAGTGTTAAGAAGGACGAACTAGAGAGTCGTAGAAGGAAAACCAAAAGAGTATAGCATCCTGGAAGACAAATGTAAAAAGCATTATCTAATTAGAGCAATCAGATACTTGTTTTGACAAATGAGAACCAACCACTGGATTTAGTAAGATCTAACCTTTGGTGATTTTCATAAAAGCATTTTTGTTGGAATGGTTGGAAACCTGACTGGAGGGATAACAATTTATTTAGTACATACATATTTTACCACAGTGGAAACCACCCATGAGTTAGAGGTTTTTATTTTATCCCAAGGATTTTGGACTTTTTCTTAAATATCAATGGCTTTCAATTTTGTGTTGCTTCTCATTGGTATGTCATGATCACTTTGGAGGAGTTTGGCATATATTTTGTTATCCCATCTGTTGTGATTATAGGTGCATTCATTGAGAATATTTCATAGATTTTATAATTAGTTTTTGCTTTATAGAATGTGACATATTTTATAACTTAAAATAACAGATGGCTATTGGCACTGAATATGCCTTTTTAATAGTAGTTCTAATTTTATAAATTTGTTCTTTTTCTCCTGTTTCTGGGTAAGATGTAGAAAACACACCTGCAGCACTTAGCCCTTTAACTCCATCGTCGGTTGAAGAATCAGTGGAAAGCACATCATCTACTCGAAGGAGAGACTCAGGCATTGGGGAGGAAACAGCTGCTGGTTTAGGAAGCAATGTGTATGTAACTCCTTCAACAGCACCTCTGGGTGTTAGTGCAGGCCCAGATGCAATCAGCGAGGTGCTATGCACTCTTTCATTAGAAGTCAATAAATCTCAAGAGACCAAAAATGATGGAGGAAATGAATTGGATAACAAAGTGACACCCTCAGTTCCTATTTCAAAAAATGTCAATGTGAAGGACATTCTTCGAAGCTTGGTTAACATACCAGCAGATGGAGTCACAGTGGATCCTGCCCTTCTGCCACCAGCCTGCCTTGGTGCTCTTGGTGATCTGTCTGTTGAACAACCTGTGCAGTTCAGATCTTTTGACAGGTACTGTAAATAGTCTTTTATTTTGATATGCTTACATTTATAAATTTTAAAAGGTAAACAGGTGCCGCAGTCTTGGCTAGGCACAGAATCACGAGCCAATCAAGCAGGAACAAAACTTTATTTTGAAAAAGCCGCTAACACTCTCAGCGCCAGCAAGTCAAAAACCGGTCCTCCCACGAGGGTGTCCGACCGGAACCCCGCGCCGACCGGAACCCCCCCGTCTCCTCCCACCTCCTCCGGAATTCCCTCCTACTATCCTTCCCCAACCAATGGGAACTCTCCAGCAGTCCCGTAAAGTCCCGTAACTTGAGTCCGGTAGCAGGCCAAGGTGAACAGCGGGAGTCCAGTTTGCATATGAATGTAAATTTTAACATAATCATCTCAGTGGCTAGCTGGCGTCACTTTACAACCAAAGGTGCCATACATCGTATATATGCTTGTGGCTCCTAGCATCTGCCCCCTTCTGTTTAATTAAGCAACAAGCAATGTGGCTAGGGACCGTGCCTGGTAGGTTGTCCAATTTAACATATGGTTCTTACCCGTCATGGGAGAACTGACCTTTAGGCGTCAGCTTCCTGTCTTAGGTTGAATCCACTGTAATCAGAGCAACCCGTCGCTGACTACCGGTCCAGCATTCAGCCATGCTTGTGGATAGGCCTATGCACCAGTGGGGGGGTGAGGTTCTTGCCTCACCTCTGTTGGCCCCCAAATTTAGCCTTGGTGCCAGTGGGGGGGTGAGGTTCTTTGCCTCACCTCTGTTGGCCCCCAAATTTAGACCATCACTAGTAGAAGGGAGGAGGATACAGAAATGCCACGACACCAAGCCAATTGACGGCTCCTTTGGAAAAATTGCGTCACTGGTGACACCATCAGCAAAGATATGCCAGTATTACCACAATAAACATGGGGTGAGCTGGCAAGGAAATTGCATCACTGGTGACACCATCAGCAAAAATATGCCAGCAGTACCACAATTCGGTGCACCAGATGATATTTCACAATGTATGCAACTGATATATAGTCCAGGCAAGTTCTGCAAGCAGTTCAAATTGGAGGAGTCTATCAATATGTCCATATCCTCCCAAAGTAAATCAAGTCCTTGATAGCATTACTTGTTGAGTTATATTCATTGATGCATCAGTTTATACAGTTTACTGTGATAGCTATCATAGAAGCTGTAGTTTGGTTTTATCTCAGTCTTCACTGGAATTGGGATGGAGATGGAAATTCTGGCAATGATGGTAAAGAGACATTATCCTGAACAGAATTATTAAATATAATAAAAAGAAAAGGTGAAAGTAAACAAACAGATCTGTTAAACTCCTTTAAAAACAATCCTTAACAGCCGTTTACCAAATTTAAATTAGTAAACAAACAGATCTGTTAACCATCTTTAACAACAATCATAAACAGCTGTTCACCTAATTTAAATTAAACCATATAAATCACGTGAATAAAGAAAAAATTCGGATCCATTTTTTCATGAGCGCTCCTCATATAAGAAATATGGACATACACACATACAGACATACAACACAAAACAGAAGTGTGCACACAACATACAACACATAAGACAATAGTAAATAAAGGCCTTGTAACTATACTTAGGTGAAATCTCCATTGCAATGTTTAAAAACTCCACAGTCAAAAAAAAAAAAAAAAAAAAAAATAAATAAATAAATAAATAAATAAATAAATAAAAAATAAAACACAGTCAAAAAATAAAACTGATCAGAAAAACATTAACCTAGGTTTGTATGAGCTCAAAAATAAAATAGAACTTTATGATGTGGAAAAATGCAATAATAAAATAGATACTGAAAAAAAAAACCTTGGTTAATCACTGTCGCAGATGTAAGAATAGCCAAGCTGGAGCTCTGGATGTCAGCTGTTATGGATTTGAGTCAAATCATCTTCTTTTTCTGTAGAAATTGTTTTAGTTAATCTCTCTGGAATCCAAATCGGTTGCTGTTCATCCTGTGGGAAAACACAGACAGCGCCCCGATTCCAGACTATCACTGGATCCGGGCCTTTCCATTGTCCTGTTAGAATATCTTTCCAAAGTACCTTAGGCTTATGTACATTTTTGGGGTACAAATGTCTTTCCGCAGCACTAAGTCCCGATGAATCTAAATTTAAAAAGTTTAGAGTAAAAAGGGTTATTTTAAGTTTATCTTTGGGGGATATATACCCCTTTCCAATTCCCTCCTTTTGTTTTAATAAGTACATTTTAATAGTTTGATGAGCTCTTTCAACTATGCCTTGTCCTTGTGGATTGTATGGAATTCCTGTTATGTGAGTAATACCAAATGATGAGCAAAATTGTTTAAAAGAGGAGGAAGTATAACCAGGACCGTTGTCCGTTTTTAACTGTTTTGGAACGCCCACAGTGGCAAAATTTTGTAAGCAATGAGCTATAACATCTTTAGTTTTTTCTCCGGCATGAAGGGAGCCCATCAAAAATCCGGAAGAGGTATCAACTGTAACATGTAAATATTTTAATTTTCCAAATTCTGGCAAGTGTGTGACGTCCATCTGCCAAATATGGTTAGGTATTAGTCCTCTAGGATTGACTCCAAGATTAACTTGTGGTAAAAATGTCACACAATTTTGACATTGTTTTATTATATGTCTGGCCTGTTCTTTAGTTATTTTAAAACGCTTTTGTAAAGTATTAGCATTGACATGGAACCTTTTATGAAAATTTATAGCTTCTTCTATTGTGGAGAAAATATGTATGTCATGTGTAGATTTATCTGCTAGTTCATTGCCCATACTAAGGGCTCCAGGCAATCCTGTATGTGCCCTGATATGACCTATGAAGAATGGATCTTTTCGGTCCCAGATTAGACTTTGTATAGCGGAAAACAAAGAGAAAACAGTAGAGGAAGGGGAAATCCTACCAGCATCTTCAAGGGAATTAATAGCATTAACTACATACTGACTATCAGAAAATAAATTAAATACAGAATCTTTAAACATCATAAAAGCTTGTAATACTGCATTAAGCTCTACCTTTTGAGCTGATTGTTTGGGTACTAAAAATGTAAAAGTTTGATCAGGAGTAACTACTGCTGCTGTACCATTGTTTGACCCATCAGTGAATATATTTGGAGCATTTATGATAGGGGTTTTTCTTGTCATTTTTGGAAAAACTACAGGATGCTTAGACCAAAAAGACAACAAAGGATTAGATGGTAAGTGATTATCAAATGAAACACTAGTTTTACACAGGATTATTGCCCAAGTATTTAACTCATTAGCTAACTCATCAATTTGATCCATAGTATATGGAGTAATAATTTTATTGGGAGAAATCCCAAACACTCCCTTAGCTGCTTTTATTCCTTTGAGTATTAATTGTCCTACAGCCTCAGGATATCTAGTAAGAATAGTGTTAGGGGAATAAGATAAATGTATCCACAATAATGGACCTTCTTGCCAAAATACTCCTGTAGGAATATTTTTTGTTGGTAGTACAATAAATAATAAAGGCAAACTTATATCAATTCTATCCAAATGCATATTTTCCATATATGTTTCAATGATTTTTAATACTTTTCTTGCTTCAGGCGTTAACATGCGGGGTGAATTTGGATCTGATGGACCTTTTAGAATATCAAATAAAGGTCCTAACTCTCCTGTTGGTATGCCTAGATAAGGCCTTATCCAATTTATGTCTCCCAATAACTTTTGAAAGTCATTAAGTGATTTGAGTTGATCTACTCGTATTTGAATTTTTGGTGGACGGACCATGGTTGAGGATAATAGAACTCCTAAATAATTAATTGGAAGATTTAATTGTACTTTATCTATTGCTATCTCTAGATTATAATTTTTCAATAAATTTGTAAGTGTGGCATAACATTCTAGTAATGTGTTTTTATCTTTATGTGCCAGTAACACATCATCCATATAGTGAAATATTTGTAGTTCAGGATTTTGGTTTCTAAGTGGCTGGATTGCTTTATTAACATAAATTTGACACATAGTTGGGCTGTTAGCCATCCCTTGAGGGAGTACTTTCCATTCATATCTCTGATCAGGACCTTCATGATTCAGTGCAGGGATAGTAAATGCAAAATGTGGACTATCCTCGGGATGAATTGGAATTGAAAAGAAACAATCTTTAATATCTATAACTAAAACATGCCAGGTTTTTGGTAAAGCAGACAATTGAGGAATCCCTGATTGAGCAGGTCCCATAATAACCATCTCATTATTAATGGCTCTTAAATCTTGTAATAATCTCCATTTACCAGATTTCTTTTTAATGACAAAAATGGGAGTATTATAGGGGGATACGGAAGGTTGTATATGTCCTTCCGCTAACTGTTGTCTGACCAAGTCATGGGCTACTTGTATCTTTTCTTTAGTCAAGGGCCACTGAGGAACCCACACTGGTCTTTCTGATTTCCAAGTAATTTTGATTGTCTCAGTGGCCCTTTCTGAAAACCCAATTCATGTCTATTTATTTCTTGATCTATTTGAATAGGTGCTGTCATACCTTGTTCTTGTTCTCTTAATCTTTTTTCTTTCCTAAAGCCTTGTTTAGCCCTAGTAGTGGGCGCGTTAGGATTGATGTTATTTGTTAATGTCAATCCTAATTGATCTAGGACATCTCGTCCCCATAAATTTACAGGAAGATGATCCAATACATAGGGCTGTATAGTTCCTTCACATCCTTCAGGATCCCTCCAATCTAATACCATAGCACTTCTATGGGGATTTGTTGCCACTCCTAGGCCTCGAAGCGTTTGAGTGGCTTGTTGTAATGGCCAATGTTTTGGCCATTCTTGACGAGATATGATGCTGAGGTCAGCTCCTGTGTCCAGCAGCCCATTAAAGTCATGTCCTTGAATTTTTAATTTTAGCATTGGGCGAGAATCTAAATTTAAAGACAGCATAGCCCAATCTACACCTGTGGAGCCTAATCCCTTGGAACCTCTTTCTACATTACAACTGGAAAATTTATCATGCAGGCTGGGTATTATTAATAACTGTGCTATTCTATCTCCTGGTGAAATTACTGATATACCTCTTGGAGAACTAGCTATAATTTTTATTTCACCTTCATAATCGGGATCAATTACCCCAGGACTTATCATAAGTCCTTTTAGTGTAGAAGAACTGCGTCCCAATAATAAGCCTACTGTTCCCTGGGGAAGAGGTCCTTTTACTCCTGTGGGAATGATTTGAATTCCCATCTCTGGGGTTAGTACTGCTCTGGCAGAGGCGCAGATGTCCAGCCCTGCGCTCCCTCTAGTTTGTCTGATGAGGGATTTAATGGATAATGCGTCCTGGGCACTACCTTGATGGGGCTGTTGGGTTCCTCCATTGCCCCATATATTTGTGGTTTGGGGCCCCGGGGCATTGGGCCCTCTAGTCCGTTTTTTGGCAATGGAGCTTGATACCTTTCTCCACGATATCGTGGGTAAACACTTGGTCCTTGTCCGTTTTTTGATAACGGAATACCCTCTATGGTGGTTTGAGAACGGCATTCATTAGCCCAATGTCTCCCTCTACGGCATCGTGGGCAAATACCTGGTATTCTATTCCTTTGATATCCAGCTTTGTTAAACCCTCCTCTTATGGGGCAACTCCTTTTAAAATGTCCTGTTTGATTACAATTATAGCATGTTCTTGGCCTGGCATCTAAAGCCTGTTGTACTGCTGCTAAGACTTGCCCCTGTTCATTAATGTCTCTACATAATTTAATATATGTGTTTAAATCCTCATGTCTCCATGGTCTAATGACCTCTCTGCAGCAACGATTTGCTTGGTCATAAGCCAGTTGTTTTATAAATGGCATTACCTGTTCTGTATTTCCAAATATCCTAGAGGCTGACTGAATAAGTCTATCTACAAATTCAGCATAAGGTTCATTAGTTCCTTGTATTACCTTAGATAATTGACCTTGTAAGTCTCCATGCCCCTGTAAAGTTTTCCATGCCCTAACTGCATCTACAGCAATTTGTGCGTACACACCAGGGTCATATTCAATTTGTTGTCTTTGACCCTCATAAGGTCCCTTCCCCAAAAGCATGTCCATATTTCTTTGAGGGTACCCAGCTTCTGCATTTCGCCTAGCTGTCTCCATGCAAAATTCCTCATTGGCAACCTTCCATAACAAATATTGTCCTCCGTTTAGCACAGATCGACACATGTTAGCCCAATCTGCTGGTGTCATGTCCAAGTTGGTAACAGATTCAACCATGCTTATTGTGAAGGGAGCTTGCGGCCCATAGGTCGTTACAGCCTCCTTTAATTGCTTTATTGTTTTGAAATCTAAAGCACGGTGAATTCGTTGCCCTCCTGCCTGCTCAAGTACAGGGCATGCTAATCTTTGGGGTCCTGCCTCAGAATTCCGTCCATCAACTACGGTAGTCGAGGGCCGCTCAGCGGTAGATGGAGCTGTTGGCTGAGTTACGCCCTCTGGTGATAGAACGGAGTTGGTAGCAACCTCCTGTTGTAATTCTCCACCTGATGGCTGCTTGTCCTCTAAGCTTGCTTTCTTTAAATTCTCCTCTGTCTGACTAGCTTGAGAGACCTTCTCTTTTGCTTGACCTAGCGTTTTTTCTACCATAGTCTGGACCTCTAACAATTTACTTAACAGTTTTTCGGTTTGTTTTTTATTGGATTCTAATCTACTATAACCTAACCCAATAAGGTAGGATAAAACAAAGCCGAAGCAGAATGAAACAAAGACGGAGCAGACAATGGTTGTATCAATTTTCTCTTTCTCAGGGCTGAATAACTTCAAACCTTGAGCCAACCATTTTTTCCAGTTCGCCTGAGAAAATTCTAGGGCTAGGGAGCTCGAAATGAAAACAAAATAAATCAAAACAAGAACACATTGTTTTCTGAGAAGGTCATCCATCCTGTCGCCTTCCCTCAGGGGCGAGCAATTTACTCACCTCTAAGCTTCAGGCGTTCCCCGCACGGGCCGCCAAATGCCGCAGTCTTGGCTGGGCACAGAATCACGAGCCAATCAAGCAGGAACAAAACTTTATTTTGAAAAAGCCGCTAACACTCTCAGCGCCAGCAAGTCAAAAACCGGTCCTCCCACGAGGGTGTCCGACCGGAACCCCGCGCCGACCGGAACCCCCCCGTCTCCTCCCACCTCCTCCGGAATTCCCTCCTACTATCCTTCCCCAACCAATGGGAACTCTCCAGCAGTCCCGTAAAGTCCCGTAACTTGAGTCCGGTAGCAGGCCAAGGTGAACAGCGGGAGTCCAGTTTGCATATGAATGTAAATTTTAACATAATCATCTCAGTGGCTAGCTGGCGTCACTTTACAACCAAAGGTGCCATACATCGTATATATGCTTGTGGCTCCTAGCAAACAGGAATTCAATTTAAATTTGCTAAATTTTGTAGCTTTAACATTAGCAGGGACATTTTGATCTGTTTTATAATAATTTTAAGGATATTTTTGTTTGTACAGCATTTCAAATTTTTGTTTATTTACATACCAGTAAGATTATTAGTTGTGTGTAAAATAACTTTTTTGGGGGGGCCAGGGGATTGTAACTTACACATGACTACCCATCACTCCTTTGCTGTCAGTACTAACCAGCTTGGCGGGGCCCGTAGATTGGCACTAAGTATTTGAGATACATGTTACACTTAAGTGTTACATTCCCTGTATATACATATAATACTAACAAATCAATAAAATGGAAATGTGACAAAACTGGACAAATGATAGGTATAGGCAGTTTATATAAGGAGAAATACTGGAGTTGGGGATGTAGGTCAGTGGTTTGCCTAGTATGTGCAAGGCTCTAGATTTAATCTCCCAGCACTGGAGAGAATTTACATTTTTACATATTTACATTACTAATATAGAAGGAAATCATATTAAAATAACCAGAAAATAATTTTCCTCATTTTAGATAAGAAGAGATTTTTAAAATGATACCTATAACTAATGAAGGTATGAAGAAACATTTAAAAAATATTTTTAGATGTTGATGGACCTTTATTTTATTCATTTATTTATGTGCGGTGCTGAGGATTGAACCCAGTGCTTCATGCATGCTAGGCAAGTGCTCTACCATTGAACCACAACCCCAGCTCCATTTCTGTTTTTGAGAGGGTATATTGCTATAATTTATTGGAGGGCAAATAGGCAGTGTTAATTAAAAATTAAAATATATAAGTTCTGAAAGCTTATTCAGAAGAAATATACAACTATAAAATTTTTCTGAAAGAGGAATTTCATAATTAAACTGATACTATTGAGCTTTTTCTCTATGGAAATCTTATTCTAAATGCATTAAATAGATAATTACTGTTTTTAACCCTTTGTACACATGAAGAAACAGAGACATAAGAAGTTAAGGAAGTAGCTTGCAGTTTTTATGATAGTTAATGGAAGAACTAATACTTGAACTTAGGCAGTCTGACCATGTTCTTGAGGTGCTCAATGCAGCATTACTTGTAATAGTGAATTTAGTTGCTGACCTATGAAAGATTGGTTTCATGTGTTATTTTATGCAATAATTAATACAGGTTGTACATCCTAATTAGGAAATCCAAAATGCTTTAAAATCCAAAACTGTTTAAGCACCAATTTACCACAAGTGGAAGATTCTACATTTGGCCTCATGTGATGGATCAGAATTACAATATAGGTGCACTAAAATATTTTTAAACATTGCTGTCTGGCTATGTATAAGATACACAGGAAACACAAGTGAAGTTTTTTTAGACTTGGGTACTGTCTCACACTATCTCATTAAATATATATAAATATTCAAAAATCCAAAATCTGAAATTTGAATCAATTTTAAACCCAAGCATTTTGGATAAGGAATACTCAATCTGAACTATGTGGCCATTATAAAGAAAAAGATAGAATACTGTGTATTGAAGTGAAATGTTAACAAAGATTAAATTATATATATATATATATATATATATATATATATATATATATATAGAGAGAGAGAGAGAGAGAGAGAGAGAGAGAGAGAGAGAGAGAGAGAATTTTAAAATATTTATTTATTTATTTTTTAGTTTTCAGCAGACACAACATCTTTGTTTGTATGTGGTGCTGAGGATCGAACCTGGGCCACACGCATGCCAGGCGAGCGCACTACCGCTTGAGCCACATCCCCAGTCCAAAGATATATTTTTTTAAACATTTATTTTTTAGTTGTAGTTGGACACAATACCTTATTTTATTTGTTGATTTTTATGTGGTGCTGAGGATCGAACCCAGTGCCTCACATGTGCTAGGCGAGCGCTCTACTTTTGAGCCACAACCCAGCCCCCAAAGATATATTTTTAAATGAAAGAATCAGTGTACAAAAATTGAGAGCTTATGATTTTTTAAAAAAGATATATTTATATATGCCTCATAAAGTACATATGGAAAATTTGACATGCCAAATTTATCATTGCTTTTATTTTAAATGGTGTTGAAATTAATTTCTATGCCTTCCTGATGCTTTAAGTGAAATTTTGAACTCATTTAGGAAACCATGTTTAGGAATACATTTCAAGGGGTTTTACTAAAACAAAATGAGAGAAAGTATTTTGGTTACCGCATTTTCCAGGATGCTGTATGGAACTTAACATATATCTGGTATGCATTTAAAATACTGTCTGATGGGGAGCATACTGCTGTTTTATCCCTTACTTTTCTTAGCAAGAGACACCTTTTGAAACACTTTCATGCAGCCATTGGTCAGTGGAATATCTTTGGGAATTTCAAAGCATCCCTCTGATCATGTATTTATCTCAGGAATGCTGTGTCAGAAATCACAACTCTCCTCATATCTTAAGAATTATCAACTTCCAAGCAATAGCTGGAAAGTTTAGAGTAACAGCTTCATGAGTGAAACCTTGCTGAAAGGCTGCCAGGTTGTGGGCCCTTGTGAAAGGAAAGGTGTTTGTGTTATTCCCATGCCAAAATTCTTGCTCTTATCTAATTTGAAGATCCTCTCTAGAGATTAGTGCATGCCAGGGATTTATCTTGATAAAGTTCAAGGGCTGGTCTGGCTTTTCAACTAGATCCTTAGGGACTAAAGTGCTGGACTAAAATGCTCTTTTCTCCTTTAGTGGACTAATTGCATGTTTAATAAAATAGCATTTATGTGAAGGTTTGTGGTATTTAAGGCTGATATAATTCAGAAATGGGACTTCTGATCCTTAGTTATCTAGAACATACTGTTGCTACTTGCCTGCTGTTAATAGGTAAAAGAAACTTAAAAAAAAAAAAAGGGTTCAGGTTTAAAAAATCAGCAGTATTTTTACTTGCAGTTTGAAGTGTCTTAGGAATACCTTCTTTTCATCTGTACAGTGGGGATTATAATATATAGCACTAACTTTCCAGGTTGTCATAAACATAAATGAAATAATTTGTGTGTGTTCTTAGCACAGTGCTCACGAATATTAAGTATTTATTAAAGTTACTGAAGAAAAACACTTAAGTGAAATTTTATCCTTTTATATGTAATTTTAAATTAATAGTTTGGAAAACCAGTTTCCTTAACTAGTTATACGTTTTCCACAGTCTTTATGACAAAAAATTGTAAGTACTTTTTGTTAAAATTGGTGGTGTTATTAAAACTTCAGATACTTATTTGTTCCTCAAACATAAAAAAAGGATTTCAGTTTGTCTCTTCGATAGAAATTTGAAGGCTGGGGTATAGCTCAGAGGTAGAGTGCCTACTTAACATGAACAAGGCCCTAGGTTCACCCAGCATCAAAAACCCCCAAACCAACAAACTTAACTGGGTGCCATTTTGCATGCTCATAATCCCAACTGCTTGGGTAGCTGCAGATCAGGCCAGCCTTGGCAATTTAGCGAAACCCTGTCTCAAAAGTTTTATTAAAAGGATTTATAAAAACAGCTAAGGATGTAACTCAGTAGTAGAGTGCCCCTGGGCTCCATCCCCAGTACAAAAACCCAACCCCAAAGCCCAAATCCAACCCAACCAACCCAACCCAAACAAACCAAACCACTTTTAAACTTTAGCTTGAGAATAGTACTGAAAATATCCCTACCACAATGCCCGATAGGCTCTCAAGATTTGGTGTAATGCATATTGCATTTTCTTTGTGTTTTTAAAGCATTTTATCAAAAGATAATGTGAGCTGTTCATTCTTTCATGATTTATGCAAAGTAGTGGTTTGCTTAAATTTCTGTATTATTTAAAGTGTAGGACATGCTTTACTATTTTAGATTTACACTTAACATTCTAGGTAACATGATGGGTTAAAGATACCTTCAGTTGAAGATTTTAGTCTTTTGCATGGTGATTTTATAATAATTATGAAAATATTCCCAAATTTGATAATTGTGACTTCAAATTTTCTTTATTTTTGTGTGGTCCAAAGCTGAAGTAATATTATGTTACTTCCTTAAAAGTGATTTGAATCAATCAGTGAATCTAAAAATTCCTTAATTTTATTTCTCTTTTGTATAGTAATTATAATGAGAGTAAAGAATACATTTTTTTTCCAATTTTGAACAGATTTTTTTGGTAATTTAATGGTACTACATGCATAATGTTATATTTTGATGATATTTGTTACCAATGCTTATAGATGATTATAATACAGAATTATGTTTAAATGTTAGTATAATTACTATGATGATTGGAAAATTTTGTGACCATGGTAGAACCTTTTAAAAAATATTTAAAACATCTTTTTTAGTTGTAGATGGACATAATACCTTTATTTTATTCATTTATTTTTATGTGGTGTTGAGAATGAAACTCAGTGCCTCACATGTGCTAGGTGAGAGCTCTATAACTGGGCCACAACCCTAGCCTCATAGTAAAAGCTTTCTGATTGTACACTTTGAGTGAATTGTATGGTAGGTAAATTATATCTCAATAGTTAACTTTTTTAAAAAGTCAGTATGACTTGAGGGAGTCAGTATGACTTGAGGGAAGGAGGCAAGGGAAGAGGAATTAAATCGAATACATTATGTACATATATAAATATCATAATAAAGAACTCACTATTATGTATAACTATGATCTACTAATAAAAGCAAAACATTTGAAAAGGTTGGTATGAGGAAATAGTTCAAATCGGAGGCTCTGGTTTTAGACAAATGTAGATTTGTAGACAGTTCAACTTATTTTGGCAAGTTACTTTACCTTATTGAGCTTTACTTTTTAAGTTTTAAAAACGAAAGTAATAGATGCCTTAGTATCATTTTGAGAATTATAATCCCTGACATATTGTTTGTCTTAATTAAATTATAATCATTGTTATCAATTTCAGCTTTACATTGCATGATAGGATTTTGTTGGAGCATAATGAATAGTAAATTATGAACTATGACTTGGTAGGCCTGGGGAGAGCAAGGTTTTGAAAAGTGAGAAGGAAATTTTGGGGCAAGTAGGAAAAAAGCAAGGCATCTTGGCAAAGGAATGGTACCTACCATGGGAAGAAGCTGTGGAATGATACAGCATGCTTAGTAACCATCAGAGCATTGGTGTTCAAATGTTTGAGTAATGCTGAGTTAAATACAAATGCATCTAGGATGCCATACTTCATATGTATTATTCCTAATATTGTGTACAAGATATTGGACAATATTTTCTGAACTGAATAAAATAATAGGTATTTTTGTCCAGCTGCATTGGCACACACCTTTAATCCTAGCCATTCTGGAGGCTGAGGCAGGTAGGAGGATTGCCAGTTTGAGGTAGGCCTCTGCTGCAGTCCAGCTGCAGCAAAATAATGGGGGGGGGGGTGACGAACAACTTGTGTACCTTGATACAGCAGTAGTAGGAGCCATTTATTGTAGGACAGGAGGGGTACATATACATTCCACACAGCTTATCTAATTAACATAAACTAGATACAGCAGTCAACCAATAAGGAATCTCCACACTTAATGGCTCACTGGCACCACCTCACAAACCACTCCCTCTGGCAAAATGCCAGGCGCCATCCAGACTTGTTTACAGACTCTAATAGACCTCAGCAACTCAGTGACACACACACACACACACACACACACACACACACACACTCTCTCTCTCTCTCTCTCTCTCCCCCAAAATATCTAATATCTAATATATAAAAAATATCTAATATATAAAAAAAAGTTATTTTCCATGACTGGAAGTGTTATTAATAGAAGTAGGCTAACAGATCAGAAATGAAGTTGTCAGGTCTTTTAGTTTGTTTAATTAACCATCTCTGACAAATAGGAATTTGTTCATATTATGAAACATCTGTAGGAAACTTTTATGTGTTTTCAAATATTTTGTATGAAAATGGTCTGATATACAGAGATGTAGAAAGAATTGAACAGTGACCACACACAGATCCATCATTGCAGTTCCATAATCAGCTCTAGCTGTATATGCTTTGGCATGTAACTTTCCGTATATTCATCCATAAATCTTATTTTTTGGATGCATTTGCAAGTGAGTTTCAGACATGCGTTTACTCTTAAACACTGAGTGTGTTAAAATATCTATTTAGAGATCAATGTACTTTTTTTTAAAAAATATTTTTTAGTTGTAGTTGGACACAGTACCCTTATTTATTTATGTTTATGTAGTGCTGGCCCATGCTAGGCCAGCACTCTACCACTGAGTCACAACAGCTCTCAGTATATGTTTTTAAGGTAAAATTTACATATGATGAAGGCTTCCCCTTTGAATCCAGAGCCTGTCATGCCCTAGGCAAACACTGAGCCACATCCCCCAGCCTGAAAGCCACAGACAAATTTATATACTTGTATAACACAAAACACTCATCATGGTATCATCAGTCCTAAAAATTCCCCTTTCCCAAATAACCCTTCCCTGTCCCAAGAGGCTACTATTATTTGACCTTTTTCCTATTATAGATCACTTTTGTCTGTTCTAGAACTTCTTGTAAAGGGAATCATAAAGTATGTGTTCTTTAGTATGAGGCTTCCTTCAGTCAGCATAATGCTTTTGATTCTTCTATGTTGCTATATTTATCAGTAGTATGTATCATTTTATTTTTGAGTAGTATATCACCATCTTAAAAATTTGTTTTCCTGCATAAAGAACATTTGGGCTATATCCATTTTTTGGCTATTATGAATAAAGCATTTCTGAACATGATTGTATGTTTCTGTGGATTTGGGTTTTCTTGGGAGTGAAATTGTTGGGCTGCTGGGGAGGTAAATGTCCAAAATTTTAATTATAGTAAAAGCAACTTCAGTATTCTGAATATTTTCTGTTGTGTCTATCAGTACCTATATGCTGTATGAGTAGTAAATTAGATTGTGATTGTTCTGTCTTTTGTAAAGAAAAGTGAAAATGAATTCTTCATATTTCTTTTTTGCTTCTCCAAAATAATGGGTTTGTAAATTTATGTCTAGAGAAGGAATAAACATTTTTTTGGAATGTACCACCATCACACATATATACAGAGGAGCATGTGCGTGTGTGCATACACACATGCCCCGAGGTCATATCTACTCCCCCTTAAGTCAATAATCTTCATCTGATATAAGCTGCTGTGATTTAAACACACCATTTTGGATAGGGGGCTCAGGTGGCTGTTGCTTCTATTTTTTAGTGTATAGTTAACATTGGCAGTCACCCTTATAATGATGTGACACCAGCTACCCCCAAGTACATTGAATAAGCCATGCCTAGCACAAGAGAAGTTGATTTAATTGGTAACACTGTTTGCCCTCACATGATAGTCACTGAAGTAAAACGGAACCTATTTTGCTTTGTGTTATCTCTTTTTGAAATAACAACAAAATATATTTTTAAAATACCAAAATTACGTAATTTCTACTTTTGAATGCATTCATTGGGATCAAGAACTTAACTTTGTTTAGAAACTGAGTACTTTAAAGCTATTAAGGGAATACTTGCAGCTTGCAGTTATAGTATTGTCAACAAAAGATGTGATTAAATAAATTGAATGTTGAAGACTTTAGGCTTATGGTTAACACCAGGTAATTAAAAGTAAGCACTGCTGTGGGAGTGCATTATATATCAGCTGTCCTTTTTACCTCATTAACTAGGTTTTTGCATGTTTATGGAGCTAACTTCAATTAAAAATGCTTTTTAAGTTATGTCTAACAAGGTCTTTTACTTACTCTTTTCATATAAAGTATTACAATTTAATTGAAATTGGTATATCATAAATATCTGTGTTTGAATACTACGCAAGATGAACAACTTCGATTATTTGATATTTTTCCATTTAGTTTTTTTCTTACTTGTACACTGTTTGTCAATAGAACATTATCAAAAGACATATTAAACCCCCAAGTCTTTGGGTTTAAAAACGTGAGTTATATACATGTTAGGAATTCGTTATAACATTGATAAGGTTTTATGATTTCAAGTTAGCAGGGCTTTAAAATTCTTAGAGAAACATTTTGAGTTTTCAGATTTTATTTGCAGGTTTAAGAAAAACTTAATTTTCTACTTAAGTGCCAAAATTCCTTTTTAAAATATATTTTTGGTTATATTTTATGTATTAGATAATTAAAGATGATCCTAAATTTAAAAAATCCTGTATAGTACCTTTGTTAAAGTGCATTCTTGTATTTCCATAGGATATTGTCTAAGTTCTAAAAAAATATTGAAAACAGATAAATATGAAGATAAATATGAAAAACAGATAAATATGAAGCAATGAAGAGAGTTCATATTGGGAGAATAGTCTATATTATACTACTAGAAAGTAGAAATGGGGTCCTGGGGTTGTGGCTCAGTGGTAGAGCTGCTCGCCTAGCATATGCAGGTGCTGGGTTTGATCCTCGGCACCACATAAAAATCAAATAAAGGTATTGTGTCCAACTACAACTAAAACAAAGTATTAAAAAAATAGAAATAGGAAATTATAAAAAGCTAGTTTTCTGATTTTTATTCTGTAATTCACATAATTAACTCAAGTGATCTGTATTTTTATATGTTTATTACAGAAGTGTCATCATCGCAACAAAAAAATCAGCAGCCTTACCTTCCACACTTACTCCAAATGTATCTGCCCATGCTGTCAGTGTGGTTTCTTCAGTAGATTCAGCTCAAGCTTCAGATGTGGGAGGAGAGTCTCCAGGTAGGTTAGCTATCAATGATTTCAACAAAAAAGTTTTTAGATCCCATTTTAGTAAAACTTAGGATTTTTGATAAAATTGTTTGTTAGGTACATTAGAAACAGTTATTATACTGTTGATTGTTTACTAGTTTTCTCATTTAATTTGAGTAAAATCAAACAAATTACATAAAATATTTCAGCATTTTCTCCACTCAAACCTAATAGTGTATAATAGATTAGAGATATGGTTGGTTAGGTGAATGGGTGAATGTATGCATAATTGATAGTTTTATAAAAATACTTTTTTCTTCTAATTTTTCCAGCACTTGAGAAGATATATGTAGATGATGGTTTAAATAAGAAAGTTTGGTAACATGTAGCTCTTAAAAATCTGGGTGATTGTCGAATGTTTATGGACTATCTACTGTGTTTTTTTCTGCATATTATTCTGAATTAGAGTCTCAGAAAAGGAGAGCTGCTCTGAAGAATGGCATCATTCTAGTATGAGTCATGCTGGTTCAAAAAAATTGATAGCAACCAATTTTATTTTGCCCTTTATTTTTGCCCTTCTACTACATTCCCTCTGGTATAAAATCATAAAAATACATGAGTACAAGAACCTAAATTCTTATATATTAACTGGTAGCTTAGTGATGATACCAGGAAAACTTAAAGTTAACATTATGTTAGGAAAATGGATGTAATTTTATGTCAGTAGTATTTTTCTCTTGTTTTATAAAAAAATTAATAACAAAATAACCTTGGGAGGACTCATATTGTGACTCTACGGTAAGGTTTATGAAAAATAAAGGAATTTTGAAGGAATACCATAGTGGATTATAAGAATTGAAATAATGTTTTTACTTGTTTTGGGACATTTTAGATAAGATTTTGCCTTCTATATGCTGTTCTATTTTATTTGGCAAACTAGTATGTCTTAGAGAGTTTGGTTCAAACTTGATGTTGCCTACTAGTGAGTAGTCAGGGTCTTTTTCACACTTTCTATATACTATAGTCATGTATCTCCAAAATGAATACTATGATTATTTGTCTTCTCTAAGTTGTTTTCTCCCACTTTTGTTATTTTACTGTATTAACAAAACTATCTCTTCCTAGTTTTAAATGCAATTAATTTTTTTTACAAATTTCATAATGTTTAGTGGTAACACAAAATGTTCACGGTATTTATGTAAAAATATATGCAATATTTTGTTATTTAAACTTTTTATATATGGTCAAGATTCTATAAAATTACTTGATTATCTCTGTGCAATTGGACTACTGACAATTTTGATTTTCAAAATTTACTATTTTTTTTCAGAATTACATCAGTAGTCATATTATTTTCATTCTTAGGAGAAAATAGGTGTGTTAGCTTTCTGTTGTGAGAAAATACATGAGGTAACCATCTTAAAGGGGGAAATATATTTTGGTTCATAGTTTCAGAGGTTTCAGTTTATGGTTACTTGGCCCCAACACTTTGGGCCTCAGGGAAGATAGAACATTATGGTGGGGAGCATGTGGCAGGGCAAAGCTATTCATCTCATGGTGACCCAGAAGCAAAAAGGGGTTAGGGATAGGATAGATACTTCAGGGGGCTGGGGTTGTAGCTCAGTGGTAGAGCACTTGCCTAGCACATGTGAGGTACTGGTATCAATCCTCAGCACCACATAAAATAAATAAATAAAGGTTAAAAAAAATAAAAAAGGTAGACCCTTCAGGGATATAGACCAAGTGACCTACTTCCTCCAAGTGGACCCCATTTTCAAGTTTCCACTACCTCCCAATAGTAACCAATAGGTGAGGAATAAATCTTCAACACATGAACCTTTAGGAGACTTTCCTGATCCACACATAGAATAGGTATAAAATAAATTTCCAAGTGGAAACTAAAAACTGTAGTAGAGATCAAACCCAGGGCTTTATATATTAGATAGCATTTTGTTATGCCTTGGTTTTTTATGTTGTAATTTTTTTAAACTAGTGGATTTTTTTGTTAGATCACTATTAGGCTTACAGAAAAATTGGATGGAAAGTATAGAGTTTTCATATACTCCGGCATCCCCCTCTTTCCAGAAACAGTTTGTCAATCTATTGTGTTTTAAGCATATGGATACCTGCTCCTTTTTCTCATTGAAAATCCTTAACAAAAGTCAACTGTGGAGGTTGGGGCTCTAGCTCAATTGTAGAGTGTCTGTCTCATACCTGAGAGGCACCGAGTTCGAGATCATTCCTCAGCACCACATGAAAATAAACAAATAAAATAAAGGTATTCGGTCCATCTACAACTACAAAAAAATAAAAAAAAATCATCTGTGTTTTTTCTAGACTAGTTCTTTATGAGAAAAATTGTATTAGTTACTGTTACCTATGAAACAGTATATTTACCATCTTTTTTATTCCATAGTAATGAATTCCTTACTCCCAGATTAAATGTATTAATTTGAGAAGTTCAAAATACACTGAGTATTTTCTCTTATTTTGAATGTATTGCACTTCAATCAGTTTATTGATCTGAGTAAATAGGACCCCTTTGATGACTTCTAAGTATATTCTTCAAAATTTAAATCACAGAGCTTCTAGAAAAGATAAGAAATAGAAAAAGCTGAGATATTTGGGTTAATTTGACACAAAACATCATTATATCTTTTTTTCTGAAGATTTTTTTCCCCAGTACATTTGTTATAGTGAAAACTGCATGCAGAATTATAAGATAATTTACTATTTTGAAGACTATTATATTTATTGGCCAGAAACTACAAAATTCTGTATTATTGATATGGCCTATAATGTACTTTTCCCCCTATTACTTAAATTATTTTGATAACTAAATTTTATTGAATATTTAAGAACATGCAAATTGCAATATATTATTTAGAAAGTAAGGCAGAAAGCAAAACTTTCAGAAAAGATTATTTTTATATGTATGAAAGAAAACTGTATTTTGGCTATTTCTTTTTTTTTTTCTTTTTCTTTTTTCTTTTTTTTTTCATTTTGCAGTACTAGGATTGAACCTAAGAGTTCTCTACCACTGAGCTACTATACCAACAGTACTTTTTATTTTTATTTTTTGTTTTGAGACAAGGTCTCACTAATATGGCCAGGCTGGCCTTGAACTTGCAATACCTTACATCAGCTTCCCAAATAGTTGTGTTTACAGGTATGGGTCATTTTGGCCAGCTGTATTTCTAGATTTTTCTACATCTGACATATAATATCTTTCTACAATAAAAATTAAGATTAAAAGATATTTTTTAAAAGTGCTCCTTACTAGTTAAGATAGTTACTTCTCCAATATAAGCCACATAAGGCAGTTGAAATTTTAAGGTTCTCTGGCTCACTGCTGCCCATCATTTAATAATAATCCCTTTATGTTCTTAGACTACAGATTTATTTTCTTCAAATGCTTCTATTATTATTATTGGACATAAAATTAGACTCATTAGACAATATTCCTGGATTGTCACAGATAAGGGTCCTACACTTTTGAACACACTAACAGACTTCTTTAAACTCTTCTCTAAACATCACCTACAATTTGAATTGTCTTCCTCTTTAGTTTTTAATACCAATGTCATCTTTGTTCCCTGTCTGTTTGCATTAAATAAATTATTGACTTTAATAGGAAAAAAGAACAGAAAATAGTGCAAAGGAGATTAATGAAATGTTATTAAAGTACATCTAATGCACTTGGAAATTTAAAATGTTATGAACCGATAGACTTGGGACCATAAAATAAACAAGTCAGTAAAAATTTGCCAAGTAATTTTTTTAATTCATAGAAAATCATACATATTGGTATTATACCCATTACTTAATTTTTGTATAATGTGGGATGTCACCTGTAAATTATTTGAGCTTATTTGAGCATCTTTACTAGGCTTTTCCCCAGGAAGATTTAGGTTTGGCATTGCAAACGATTTTGTGGCCCCTCCCACACAATGTATTACGCAATGCATGTGACTTTTTTCCAGTGTGGAAGCTCACCCCTAAAGTCGAAGAGCCATCCCATCCCTGCTTTCTAAAATTACTTCCTGTGTCCTGTGGTTTCTTCATGCAGTTTTCTCTTTCTTAGCTTTATTCTGTAGCCAGCATGTTATATGAAGAGGAAACCCAAATTTTATTGCCTGAGCGGGATGTGAGCAAGAGTATAATTTATGGTAGTAGTATTTCTCAATGTTCTCAATTTTTTCCATGTTGACCTGGAATTTTTAAAAATGATTTTCTTTTCCTTATTAATCTCCCTTTTTAATTTATTTTTATAATTTGATGCTGGGGATAAATCCCAGGTCTTACACATACTGAGCTATACTACTAGTCAACCTCTTATACTTTAAAATGGTTCATTTCTTTTCCAGTTATTTCAAATTTCTTTGTGATAATCTTCCTTTCTTTTCATTTATTTTGGTTTTCAAAACTGACTCTTTCCTTTTTTGTCTTTTTTACTATGTTCTTCTCACTGTTATATGATTTCTCAATTTCATTTTATTACTTATATTCTATTAATTAATACCATGAAGATTAGTGCCTTGATAAGAAAAAACTAATCATGTGTTTACAGCATCCTACTTCCTATTCCCCTGTGACACCACTTTATATCCTTTTGTCTACCACATTTCCATTTGTACCTTATTAGGTAGAAATCTGTTAGTCTCTTTGTGTTAGTCAACTTTTGATTACCATTACAGATATTTAAGAAAAAACAAGTTAGAGAAGGAAAGAGGTTTCAGTCCCTGGTTAGCTGGCTCCATTGCTTGGCCTGAAAAGGCAGTACCTCACTGTTGTAGGACATGGCAGAGGAAAGCTGCTCAGGAAGAAGAGATGGGGAGTGGGCAGTAAGGGAAGGATCAGTATAAGAAAATACACTTCTAGGACAACCCTCCCTTACCTGCTTTCTCTGATCCTGTCCTTCCACCTACAATTTCTATTGCTTCCTAGTAGTCCTAATTCAGCTATCAATAGGTTAATCCACTGATGAGATAAAAGTCCTCATGATCCAATCGCTTCTCCAGAAGCCCTGTCTTTCAACTTTGCTACAGTGAGGACCACGCCTTCAATACATGAGCTTTTGGGGGATATCTATATATTATAAATTAATTTTGCATTATATATTATAAGTATTTTCTCTTTTTCTTGGTTCTAGCAGGATTTGGAAAAAATAATTAGAGGATGGTTTGATTGTGGTTATTGTATGGTGAGCAGGACCGTTTGTACATCTGAGTAAGTTAGGAATTAGTCTTTGGTCTTGGATTATTTTATTTATATGAAAGTGCAATTAATATTTGTTTCTATGGGCTTTACCCTTTATACCTCGAAACCATGATAGCTTTGAATTTTATAGTGAATGAGCAACAAAAAAAATGAACTGCTCAAATTCAGTAATAATGTTATAATGTTATTGGTTATTAAAAATTTACTTAAGATAATTTATTAGTATAAGTGGGAATTTCCTTTTGTTGATAGAAAACATAAAATGTGAGTTTCATAGCAGAAAGATTTAAACTCTTTGAAAATTTTAACATAAAAATGGGATTTCTATATTTTACAACTGAAAAGAAACTAAGACTGGGGAGATTGATTCCAGAAAAAGAATTAATGCTTGTCAACTTTATGTGGAATCAAAGTTTTTCTTATTGAAATATTATCTTTAAAATAATTTTATAATTTAGCTTAAAAATTGAGGATTTGAACATTTTCATTTTGTAACAGTATAGGTTACTAAATCTATAATTAGTATATATAATGTCTTCAGTATGCAGATTTCAAATTTCAGTTGGAATAGCATACCTTAGTGTCTCCAATCTTGTATCAGCAAAAAAGCATAATCAAATAGCAACATTGGGAAATCTCCCTTCAAGTAGGGTAAAAGAAATTTATCAGAGGACAAGCTGTACCCTTTGTGTATGCTTAAAAAAAATAAAAGGAAAATAAACCCAGAATTTTAGTAAATACATAAAAATCTGGAAAAGTTGTGACCAAAGACTTAATTATCTAGAATGTTTTATGCTTATGTATATTAATTTGCCATTACCTTTTTTTATCAAATAAGCTATGGTGTTTTCCTACCATGCTGTAAAGCATTAATAATAAAGCAAAATTGAGCCTAACTCAGTAAAGGAACTAGGTGCACTATTCTTCAGTAATTTTATGCTGCGTTTTTGCTAATTTGCAAAACTTAGCTAGTTGACTACTTATTAAATATTGGATTCCATTCTGCTTATCAGAACCATGCACATTATTAATTAGTAAGTTCTTTGATGTTAGGGAAAATATTTGAGTCATAATAATCTTTGACTTATCTTTTTCTATTCAATAAAAAAGTTTCATTTATTTATTGAGTTTTTACTGGTCATATATACAATTCCTTGTAGAATTAACTGATCCAAGAGATAGAGACACAGATACACACACACACACACACACACACACAACACACACGCACACACAAATATAGAGTACCAGTCTTTAGGGATTAAAAATTGGCATTTGTTTTAATGATTCTTTATTGCAAGGAACATTAGTTATTTAGACCCTCAGGGATCTTGAATAAACAATTGACTACTCCCTGGATAGATACTAGACAGATGATCTATTTGCATTTTCCTTTTTGTTCTTTTGAATGTCTGGAAAACTGTCAGTTTGAAGGAGTCAGTTTATCAGTGTATGGATAAGGAAAAGATAAGTCCGTATTCTTCCACATGTTGGAAGTGGATTCTGCATTTGTATGTGTCACCACTTGTTAGGAATATTTAATTTTAAGTTAATATGAAACAAATTTTCCATAAGTGTATATTTTTATCTGAGTTGAAAAGATGTAGAGTGTATTCAGAAATTGTATTTTCTCTCTTGTGGGAATGAAGGATAATCTGGTGTGAAATTACTGATGTATTCATCTTATTCTTTCATGTGAATTTTTCTTTATAAGTATTAATGGTTATTTTATCTATTGTTATTGACCAAATGCCTTGTGACTTAAAAAGACCACTTTGTAAAAGTCTCTTTTTGCTATATTTTGTTTTTTTAATATTCTGCTTTAAAAATGAAAATTGACATTTTTTTCTAAAAAATATATTTTCTAAAAAAATAATTTTTGCCCTTTTATTTAGAGCTAACAATATTCTTCCTTTTAAAATATTTTTAATATGTATTTCAACTTCTTTAAAGTATGGTCTGTTAGAATAGTAAAAGCTAATTTTGTTTTACAATTACTGCATAAAGCCTTGTATAAACATTTTCTTGGTATTTATTACTTCCATCTCTACATTTAAATAAATGGGTCCTTATGTGTTCCTTTTCATCAACTTCAGAAAAGTCCAGGAAGAACTATCAATACATTTTTAGAGAAAATGAGATACTTAAAATAAAGATATTGTCTTTAAAAATTATGATTAGATAAAAAAATAAAAATGAGAAATATTATTAGTCACTGATAATAGAAGTCACTAGTCTACCATTGTTCAAAGATCACATTACTGTGAAGATTCTAGAAAACTGCAAGTATAATAAGCTGTTGTGTTCCTAAAGTACTTGTATGAATGGAAGGATTGGACCTGGTTCTCAGAAATGCCAAATTCCAAGGGGTGAAAAAATTTTCAGGTTTGCTTAGTTTTGCCCTCTTATTTGAAAGTCTGTTGTAAAAATGCAAAACCGAAAATATTTTTTGATGAAATAGGAGTTGATATGTGTACTTTAAATAATTGTAAGCTTGAAGAAACATGTGCTTCGATTTCAGTTTTAAATTAATTCTATATATTCTGAACACCAGGAACTTGCTTGGAGGTTTTTTTTTTTTTAATATTTATTTATTTATTTTTAGTTTTCGGTGGACACAACATCTTTGTTTGTATGTGGTGCTGAGGATCGAACCCAGGCCGCATGCATGTCAGGCGAGCGCGCTACCGCTTGAGCCACATCCCCAGCCCTGCTTGGAGTTTTAATGTAATTATTATTAGCTCTCCATTAAGCCAGCATGGCAAAGATGAGGGGAATGTCAGCAATACAAAATTCCCAGTAAAAAGAAGAGTCCATTCTTGTTGAAGGGGAGGGACGTATGTTGAAGAAAAGAAAAATTTTACTTGAATTCATTTTGTATTAGGAATATACTTACTGTCAGATTTGGGTTTAGTAATTACCCAGAAGTTGATTGTGGAAGATTGTGGCATTTCCTGTGTGAATATCCTAGAGGAGCCAAGCCTGGAGGATAAGAGACATAATTCAGAATTCTGGATCCTTATGTTTTTCTGACACTTGGTAATCAGAACTGATGATTATTGATCAAGTTAGGTCTAAAGACTAAGCATGTTTCAAGGAAGGTCAAGTTCCCCTTCTGATCCTTGCTTTCTTAATCACTTTAATCCATAAAACCTCTAAGTACATGCTGACTATGCTTATCTGTACCTAGAATTTAACTTATATTTGCCTTACCTAAAAGAGCAAGTTGAATCAGAATTCCTAGAGAAAATTTAAGTAAGCCTGAGAAAGTTCTAGGAGTGGTATAGGGCAATGGCAGGTTTTAATTAAACTGTTTTCTTCTAGAGTAGCAAAAATTGCCAAACATTTATGGCTATGTTTTGTTTTATACTAGTCTGGTAAATGAAAATGATGAAAATCTACTTTTAAAAAAATTTTAATTATAATTATTATCATTATTATAAAGATACTAGGGATCCAACCTGGAGTGTTCTACCTGTGAGCTTCATCTTCAGTTCTTTTAAAATTTTATTTTCAAGACAAGGCCTCACTAAATTGCCCAGGCTGGTATTTATTTTGGGATCGTTCTGCCTTAGCCTCCTAAGTTGGTGAGATTGTAGGCATGTGCCACTGTGGCCCAACCCCAAAATCTTCTTTTTATAATAGTTAATTCTAGATTTGATTCTTTTTTTTTTAAGTTTTTGTCAGAATTTGCCTTTAGTTTCTTTTTTTTTTCCTTTTTTTTATTGGTTGTTCACAACAGTACAAAGCTCTTGACAAATCATATTTCATACATTAGAATCAAGTGGGTTATGAACTCCCATTTTTACCCCAAATACAGATTGCAGAATCACATCGGTTATACATCCACATTTTTACTTACTGCCATATTAGTGACTGTTGTATTCTGCTACCTTTCCTATCCTCTACTATCCCCCCTCCCCTCCCCTCCCATCTTCTCTCTCTACCCCATCTACTGTAATTCATTTCCCTCCATGTTTGTTATCCCATTCCCCTCATAACCTCTTATATATAATTTTGTATAACAATGAGGGTCTCCCTCCATTTCCATGTGATTTCCCTTTTTTTCTCCCTTTCCCTCCTGCCTCATGTCTCTGTTTAATGTTAATCTTTTCTTCCTGCTCTTCCTCCCTGTTCTGTTCTTAGTTGCTCTCATTATATCAAAGAAGACATTTGGTATTTGTTTTTTAGGGATTGGCTAGCTTCACTAAGCATAATCTGCTCTAGTGCCATCCATTTCCCTGCAAATTCCGTGATTTTGTCATTTTTTAGTGCTGTGCCTTTAGTTTCTTAAGTGTTTTTTTAGTGACATTTTTAAAAGGCACTTCATTTCAGTAAGTTTACCTATGTTCTTGAATCAGGCCTGTTTTGCACACTATACAGAATGCCAGTCATTGGCAAAAAGTGAGAAATTTTGCTAAAGAGAATTTGTTCATGAGGCACCAATGATAACGTGAGCCCCAAGTCTTAAATCTTCCTTCCTAGGGATAGGGTTTAGGGATGTTAATAAAGTAACAGGGTGGCTCAGGCATGGAGAAAGAAAATTGGAGGCAGTTAAAAGTGAACTAATTTGTGGTCTGTGCATGTTTAGGAGCTCTTCATGGCACTTATGAACAGAAAAAATGATAGTATATATGATCTGAGGATAGAGTTTTGCCCCTCTGGTGTAAAAATGTCACTCATTGAATATCTACCCAGAACCAAATGACTGGCCAGAGAGTTCATCCAGGTTAAGATAGACAAAAAGAATAATGCTGGAGGCATCACAATACCCAGATTCAAATTATACTACTGACCCACAATAACAAAACAACTTGGTACTGCCATAAAAAAAGTTATGTAGACCAATAGAATGGAATAGAAGACAGACACAAACCCACACAGCTACATTTATTGATTCTCCACAAAGGTGCCCAAAATTTTCACTTGAGAAAGACAGCCTCTTTAACAAATGGTGCAGGGAAAACTCGATATCCATATGTTGAAAATTGAAACTCATTTCCTCTCATTGTATACAAAAGTCAACTCAAAATGGATCAAAGACCTAGAAATAAGACCAGAAACTTTGCAACTGCTACAAGAAAACATGAGAGAAATACTTCAACATATAGACATAGGCAGCAACTGCTTCAGTAGGACTCCTGTAGCTCAGGAAATATTTCCACTGGCATAATTACAGTTACCTTATATTTGACAAAGTCACCAAAAATGTACATTGAAGAAAAGATAGCCTCTTCAACAATTGGTTCTGGGAAAATTGGAAATCCATAGGCAACAAAATGAAATTAAGCACCTATCTCTCACCATGCCCCAAACTCAATTCAAAGTGGATGAAGGACCTAAGGATTAAACCAGAGACACTGCATCTATTAGAAGAAAAAGTAAGCCGAAATCAACATTATGTCAGATTAGGCTCCAGATTCCTTAATAAGACTCCTATAGTGCAAGAATTAATATCAAGAATCAATAAATGGGATGGATTCAAACTAAAAATCTTCTCAGCAAAAGAAACAATCAGGTGAATAGAGAGCCTACTAATTGGGAACAAATTCTTATCATATGCACGTCAGATAGAGCACTAATCTCTAGAATATATAAAGAATTTAAAAATCTTAACACCAAAAAAACAAATAACCCAATCAATAAATGGGCCAAGGAACCAAACAGACACTTCTCAGAAGATATACAATCAATTAACAAATATCTGAAAAAATGTTCAACATCTCTAGCAATTAGAGAAATGCATATCAAAACTACTCTAAGATTTCATCTCACTCTAGTCAGAATGGCAGCTATCCAATACAAACAACAATAAGTGTTGATGAGGATGTGGGGGAAAAGGCACACTCATACATTGCTGGTGAGACTGCAAATTGGTGCAGCCAATATGGAAAGCAGTATTGAGAATCCTTGGAAAACTGGGAATGGAATCACCCTTTGACCCAGCTATCCCACTCCTTGGTCTATACCCAAAGGACTTAAAAACAACATACTATAGGGACACAGCCACATCAATGTTTATAGCAGCACAATTCACAATAGCTAAACTGTGGAACCAACCTAGATGCCCTTCAGTAGATGAATTGATAAAGAAAATGTGGTATGTATACACAATGGACTATTATTCAACATTAAAAGAGAATAACATCATGGATGGAGCTGGAGAATATAATGCTAAGTGAAATTAGCCAGTCCCCAAAAAAACAAATGCCTAATGATTTCTCTGGTTTAAGGATGCTTATTCATAATGTGCTGTGGGTGTTGGGGGGATGGGAGGATTAAATGAACTCTAGATGGGGCAAAAGGGAAAAGGGGAGGGCAGGGAAAGAAAGGAGCACGGGGTACCAAAGACAGTGGAATTCAATGGTCATCATTACCCTACGGACATATGTGAAGACATGAAGAATGTGACTTTACTTTGTGTATTCTACCAGAGATATGAAAAATTGGGCTCTATGTGTGTAATATGAATTATAATGCATTCTGTTGTCATATGTAACAATTTAAAATTAAAAAAATTTAAAAATGGGATAGTGTTAAACTAAAAAGCTTGTATACACAGCAGAGAAATAATTAACAGTTCTATGAGAATCTACATAATGTGCGAAGGTCTTTGACAGTTGCTCTTCTGACAGAAGATTAGTATCTAGAATATATGAAGAACTCACAAATCTCAAGACCAAAAAAATTATAATCCATTGAATAAATGGACAAATGGGCTAAACAGACACTTCTCAAAAGAGGAAGTACAAATAGCCAACAATTATATAAAATGTTCAACATCTCTAGTCATCAAGGAAATGCAGGTCAAAACTACACTGACATTTCATCTCAGTCCACTTAGAATCGTAGTCATCAAGAACACAAATGATGATGCTGGTGAGGATATGTGATGCGGGGAGAGGATTCTTATGCCTCTTCTACACTGTTGGTGGTAGTGTCAATTTTTACAGCCACTATGGCAAAACCAGTATGGAGATTCCTCAAAAGACTGGGAATGAAATCACCATATCATTCTGCTGGACCAGTCCTTGGTATTTATCCAAAAGAATGAGATCAGCATACTATAGCAATAATTCACAATAGCACATCATGGAATCAGCCTAGGTGTCTGTCAGCAGATGAATGGATAAGAGAACATGGTATATTTGCAAAGTGGAGTTTTATTTATTTAGCCATAAAGAAGAACAAAATTAAATTATTTGCAGGAAAATTGATGGAACTGAGAAGCATTAAGTTGAACAAAATAAACCCGACTCAGGAAGATACTACAAATTTGAGAAGTATTTGTAATGTATGATAAGAGGTACATATCACTAATTAAATGCTGTAAATAAAAAGATTCTGGTAAAAATGCTCATTTATATTTTATCATTATATTTTTGCTCATTTAGTTTTGTAAATGAGCAGTAAATTGAGAAAATGCATTCTATTTCACCAACAGTAAAGGAGTATAAATTGTTGATTCTTTCCCAAAGGCAAATTTGTAATATGTATCAACCTTTACATTGTTTGTTTAATGACTTTTAGATGACATATGGAGAAAATAAAGGAGTGTTACAAACGTTTGTATGATCTTGTGAGAAAACATTGTTCTTTTGATGTGAAGGAAAAGCAGCTGGACAATATTTAAAGTGATGAAAATAGATTTTATTCAGGACTGTTGAAAGAGGGAAAAAGAAACCTCAGCATAGCATCAGGGTGAATTAGAATTATGAATGCAGTATGGGCCAGTGGGAAATTATAGCCAAGGAATGGGGTGGGGGTTGGCAGATGAGAAATACTAAGAGGAAGCATCAAGGGTCAGGGGGATTCTGGCTGAGTACAGGCCAAGGTATTCTGATATTGCCTGGTTCAGGTTGGAGGATAAGGAATGATCAGGCATGATGAGACAATACCTGGGGAAAGTTGGAGGGTAGATACCGAGGGTGGTCATTTATGGAGGATAGAATGGAGGCAGGGTTGGTTCCTGCTAATTTGACTTAGTGTTCTTGCTACAACTGGGTTTTATGAGGAAGTTCACAGATGGGCCTAGGAGAAGTTTCAGGAACTTAACTAAAGTTTGATTGAGCTAGAATCTTTGTCAGTTGTCTAAAATTGGAAACAATGCAAATGAATGTTCCTGATTTTGCTTAATCTTCTACTTCCTCATCATTAGAGAGTATTCTTTGATAGGAGTATTATAGAATTAGACTGAAAAGAAAATAATTCAGTCATGTGGTGGTGTTTTTTTTTGGATGCTGGAGATTGAATCCAATAGTTTTGAGTGTACAAAGTATATACTACCTAGTGAACTGAACCACCACTATTTATCCCAATACTGATGACAACTTTGATCACTTGATTAAAGTGGTAACTGCCAGGATAATATAAATTTACTCTGTATTTAATTCACAAGTGTTTTGTTGTGTTGGGGTACTTTGAAATTGTTTAAATATCCTATTCCTCAAACTGTCAGTTTATTCATATAAATATGCCCTCTGTTTTCTACTGTATTTAATGGGTTATTATTAATTACTGTCATTACTTATTTTCATTACTTATTGTCCACAGTTGGGAATCCCGTCAAGCTGACTTCTCATGTTCTTTTGACATATCTTGTGATTCCTTGGCCATTTACTTGTTTTCTAGAATGGTCAAATAGATGTTTTGAAGCTCATTTTTGTATTTTTCTGCACACATCTTAATCAGCCATTTCTTTCTTTTTATGAACAGTATTCAGAATCCAAGAAGTGGATATTGGGTATTAAGATGTTATTCTTTCCAGATCTTCTCAATGGCTAGAGTTGATATCTATAGGTATTTTATACAGATATAATATTAAAGTATTTGTAAGAATTAGTGCCTGCAAGCCTGTAATCCCAGCGGCCTGGGAGGCTGAGGCAGAAGGAGTGCAAGTTCTAAGCAATTTAGCAAGACCCTATCTTAAAATAAAAAAATAGATGCTTTCATTCACATATGTTTATTTCTATCTCTCTATCTATTGTAACCTGAATTCACCAGATAACCTTCATCATGCCATTACATCATATTTCTTTGTTTTCTCTTCTACTTAAATGCTTTCCTCACAGTGTTTGGGCTCTGATAACTTTCCCTGGACCAAGTGCAGCCTCCAACCTAATACAGATGCTTTTTAAAATCTATTACAGTAAATCAATAACTGTTTAAGGTTTGGGAAAGAGGGACCTTGTTCTTTTTAAAGCATAATATTTTTATATTTTGATCATAATGAGAAAATACTGATTAAAGTTGTAACACAGGATTACATAATCTCAGAAGCTAGGCTTTTAAATCCAATAATACTTTGTGCTATAAAATTTGAGACCTTTGTGGTGGGAGTAGTGATGGAGGAGGTTTCCTATGGTTTATTGCTTTGGAACCAAGCTGTAGTAGGACCCTTAATTCTTTAGGTATTGTCCTTTACCAGAAGCAAATCATTAGCATCAATATTCAGACAGTGTGTTTAGCTTGTACAGTCATGTACTCTAGTTTATATAATCTTGTGGATATGGGATGACAAAAATTTCAAAGTGGTTCTTTAACTCATCTTTTAAAACAGATTAGATTCTGCTGTAGTCTTGATTTTAAATGATAGTCTTTTTCTCAAAGTTAGGTATCAAGTGTCTGCTGACTACAATTGTAAAGTGCTTTTGATTGTAAAATGCATCAGGTTTGAGGTGCTGCCATGTGGAATAATGTGCATTTTGCCATGATGAGAGAGGCTGTTACAGAAAAGTATCCTTAAGTAGAGATTCCCTCAAAAAAAAAAAAAAATTGGGGGGGGGGAGGGGTTACTTGGGATTTAACTTAGGAGTACTTTACCACTAAGCCACATTCCCAGTCCTTTTTTTTTTTTTTTTTTTAAATTTTGGAATGGTATCCCACTAAGTTGCAGAGGGCTTCTCTAAGTTTTGGATGCTGGCCCCAAACTTGCACTGTTTCTGCCTCAGCCTCTTGAATTGCTGGGATTGTAGGCATATACTACCACACCCTACTAATTTTGGTTCTTTTAAAATAGGCCCAGGTTTTTTGCTACCTTTCTCAGTTTAATTGATTCTCTGCCTGAATTCACATAAAGTTTTTATATATACATGTATGTGTGTGTGTGTGTGTATGTATATATATACATATATATGTGTATATATATATATGTATATATATATATATATATATATATATATAGAGAGAGAGAGAGAGAGAGAGATAGATAGAATGGACACAATACCTTTATTTTATTTATTTATTTATTTATTTATTTTTAATTTTTTTTATTGATTATTTAAAGCATTACATAGCTCATGATATATCATCTTTCATACATTAGACTCAAATTGTGTTTTGAACTCCCATTTTCACCCCAAATATAGATTGCAGAATCACATCTGTTACATATTCACATTTTTACATAATGCCATATTAGTGTCTGTTGTATTCTGCTACCTTTCCTATCCCCTACTATCCCCCCTCCCCTCCCCTCCCCTCCCATCTTCCCTCTCTACCTCCCCTGCTGTTATTCAATTCTCTCCCTTTTTTTTCCCTCCCCCTTGCCCCTCATAGCCTCTTATAATTTTATGTATCCTTGAAGGTCTCCTACCATTTCCATATGCTTTCCCTTCTCTCTCCGTTTCTCTCCCCCCATTCGTCTTTGTTTACTGTAGTCTTTTCCACATGCTCTTCCTTCCTGTTCTGTTCTTAGTTGTTCTCTTTATATCAAAGCAGACATTTGGCATTTGTTTTTTAGGGCTTGGCTAGCTTCACTTAGCATAATCTGCTCTAATGCCATCCATTTCCCTGCAAATTCTATGATTTTGTCATTTCTTAGTGCTGCATAATACTCCATTGTGTATAGATGCCACATTTTTTTTATCCATTCATCTATTGAAGGGCATCTAGGTTGGTTCCACAGTCTAGCTATTGTGAATTGTGCCGCTATAATCATTGATGCAGCCGTATCCCTATAGTGCGCTCTTTTAAGGTCCTCAGGGAATAGTAAGAGAAGTGCAATAGCTGGGTCAAATGGTGGTTCCATTCCCAGCTTTCCCAGGAATCTCCATACTGCTTTCCAAATTGGCCTCACCATTTTGCAGCCCCACCAGCAGTGTACAAGTGTACCTTTTTCCCCACATCCCCGCCAACACTTGTTGTTGTTTGACTTCATAATGGCTGCCAATCTTACTGGAGTGAGATGGTATCTTAGGGTGGTTTTGATTTGCATTTCTCTGATTGCTAGAGATGGTGAGCATTTTTTCATGAACTTGTTGATTGATTGTATGTCCTCCTCTGAGAAGTGTCTGTTGAGGTCCTTGGCCCATTTGTTAATTGGGTTATTTGTTATCTTATTGTTTAATTTTTTGAGTTCTTTGTACATTCTGGATATTAGGGCTCTATCGGAGGTGTGGGGGGTAAAGATTTGTTCCCAGGATGTAGGCTCTCTATTTACCTCTTTTATTGTTTCTCTTGCTGAGAAAAAACTTTTTAGTTTAAGTAAGTCCCATTTGTTTATTCTTGTTGTTAACTCTTGGGCTATGGGTGTCCTATTAAGGAATTTGGAGCCCGACCCCACAATTTGTAGATCGTAGCCAACTTTTTCTTCTATCAGACGCAGTGTCTCTGATTTGATATCTAGCTCCCTGATCCATTTTGAGTTAATTTTTGTGGATGGTGAGAGAAAGGGATTCAATTTCATTTTGTTGCATATGGATTTCCAATTTTCCCAGCACCATTTGTTGAAGATGCTATCCTTCCTCCATTGCATGCTTTTAGCCCCTTTATCAAATATAAGATAGTTGTAACTTTGTGGATTAGTCTCTGTGTCTTCTATTCTGTACCATTGGTCCACCCTCCTGTTTTGGTACCAGTACCATGCTGTTTTTGTTACTATTGCTTTGTAGTACAGTTTGACCTCTGGTATCGCTATACCTCCAGATTCACACTTCCTGCTTAGAATTGCTTTTGCTATTCTGGGTCTTTTGTTTTTCCATATGAATTTCATGATTGCTTTGTCTATTTCTACAAGAAATGCCGTTGGTATTTTGATTGGCATCGCATTAAACCTATAGAGAACTTTGGGTAATATCGCCATTTTGATGATGTTAGTTCTGCCTATCCATGAACAGGGTACATTTTTCCATCTTCTGAGATCTTCTGCTATCTCTCTCTTTAGGGTTCTGTAGTTTTCATTGCATAAATCTTTCACCTCTTTTGTTAGGTTGATTCCCAAGTATCTTATTTTCTTTGAGGATATTGTGAATGGAGTGGTTTTCCTTATTTCCATTTCAGAAGTTTTGTTGCTGATATATAGGAATGCCTTTGATTTATGCGTGTTGATTTTATAACCTGCCACTTTGCTGAATTCATTTATTAACTCTAGCAGCTTCTTTGTAGACTCTTTTGGGTCTGTTAAGTATATTATCATGTCATCCGCAAATAGCGATAGTTTAATTTCTTCTTTTCCTATTTTTATGCCTTTAATTTCTTTTGTCTAATTGCTCTGGCTAGTACTTCGAGAACTAAATTGAATAGAAGTGGTGATAGAGGGCATCCCTGTCTTGTTCCAGATTTTAGAGGGAATGCCTTCAATTTTTCTCCATTCAGAATGATGTTAGCCTGAGGCTTAGCATAGATAGCTTTTACAATGTTGAGGTAAGTTCCTGTTATCCCTAGTTTTTCTAGTGTTTTGAACATAAAGGGATGCTGTACTTTGTCAAATGCTTTTTCTGCATCCATCGAGATGATCATGTGGTTCTTGTCTTTAAGTCTATTGATGTGGTGAATAGCATTTATTGATTTCCGTATATTGAACCATCCTTGCATCCCAGGAATGAATCCTACTTGATCATGGTGCACAAGTTTTCTGATATGTTTTTGTATTCGATTCGCCAGAATTTTATTGAGAATTTTTGCATCTAGGTTCATTAGAGATATTGGTCTGTAGTTTTCTTTCTTTGAAGTATCTTTGTCTGGTTTTGGGATCAAAGTGATGTTGGCCTCATAGAATGAATTTGGAAGAGCTCCTTCTTTTTCTATTTCTTGGAATAGCTTGAAAAGTATTGGTATTAATTCTTCTTTGAAGGTTTTGTAGAACTCCGCTGTATACCCATCTGGTCCAGGGCTTTTCTTAGTTGGTAGTCTTTTGATGGCTTCTTCTATTTCTTCTTTTGTTATTGGTCTGTTTAAATTGTGTGTGTCTTCCTTTCTCAATCTGGGCAATTCATATGCCTTAAGAAATTTATCGATATCTTCGTTATCTTCTATTTTATTGGAATATAGGGTTTCAAAATACTTTCTAATTATCTTCTGTATTTCTGTAGTGTCTGTTGTGATATTGCCTTTTTCATCCCGTATGTTAGTAATTTGAGTTCTCTCTCTTCTTCTTTTCGTTAGCATGGCTAAGGGCTTCTCTATCTTATTTATTTTTTCAAAGAACCAACTTTTAGTTTTATCTATTTTTTCAATGGTTTCTTTTGTTTCAATTTCGTTGATTTCTGCTCTAATTTTAATTATTTCTTGTCTTCTACTACATTTGCTGTTGTTTTGCTCTTCCTTTTCTAGATTTTTGAGGTGTTGTGTGAGTTCATTTATTTGTTGGTTTTTTCTTTTTTTGAGGTAAGAACTCCAAGAAATGAATTTCCCTCTTAAAACTGCTTTCATTGTGTCCCATAAATTCCTGTATGTTGTGTCTGTGTTATCATTTGACTCTAAGAATTTTTTCATCTCCTCCTTTATGTCTTCTATAACCCATTGATCATTCAATAACATATTGTTCATTTTCCATGTGATGTAGGATTTTTCCTTCCTTCTTTTATCATTGATTTCCAATTTCATTCCATTATGGTCAGATATGGTGCATGGTATTATCTCCACGCCTTTATATTTACTAAGAGTTGTCTTATGGCATAATATATGGTCTATCTTTGAGTAGGATCCATGTGCTGCTGAGAAGAACGTGTATCCACTTGATGATGGTTGATATATTCTATATATGTCGGTTAAGTCTAGGTTATTGATTGTGCTGTTGAGTTTTATAGTTTCTTTATTCAGTTTTTGTCTAGAGGATCTGTCTAATGGCGAGAGCGGTGTGTTGAAGTCACCCATAATTATTGTGTTGTGGTCTATTTGACTCTTGAACTTGAGGAGAGTTTGTTTTATGAACGTTGCAGCTCCATTGTTGGGTGCATACAAATTGATGATTGTTATGTCTTGTTGGTGGATGGTTCCTTTTAACAGTATATAGTGATCTTCTTTATCCTTCTTGATTAACTTAGGTTTGAAGTTGATTTTATTCGATATGAGTATGGCCACTCCTGCTTGCTTCCGAGGGCCGTGTGAGTGGTATGATTTTTCCCAACCTTTTACCTTCAGCCTGTGTATGTCTTTTCCTATCATATGAGTCTCCTGAAGGCAGCATATTGTTGGATTTGTTTTTTTGATCCAGGTTACTAGCCTATGTCTCTTGATTGGTGAGTTTAGGCCATTAACATTTAAGGTTACAATTGAGATATGATTTGTATTTCCAGTCATGCTTCTTTATTTATTTATTTTAGTTTGGTTAGTTTTGCTTTTTGGTTATTTTCCTCCCCCTTTACTGAGATACTTCCTGCTGTTAGTTTTGGGCACTATTTTTCACATCCTCTTCTTGTAGTGTTTTGTTCAAAATGCTTTGCAGAGCTGGTTTTCTTGCTGCAAATTCTTTTAGCTTTTGTTTATCGTGAAAGATTTTAATTTCATTGTCAAATTTGAAGCTCAGTTTTGCTGGATATAGTATTCTTGGTTGGAATCCATTATTTTTCAGCGTTTGAAATACATTATTCCAGGATCTTCTCGCTTTCAAAGTTTGTGATGAGAAATCTGTCGTTAACCTAATTGGTTTACCCCTGAAAGTAATCTGCCTCTTTTCTCTCGTAGCTTTTAATATTCTCTCCTTGTTCTGTACGTTGGCTATCTTCATAATTATATGTCTTGGAGTTGGTCTATTATGGTTTTGAATGTTTGGGGTCCTGTAGGCTTCCAGGATTTGGCAATCCATTCCATCTTTCATCTCTGGGAAGTTTTCTAGAATTATTTCATTCAATATGCTGTCCATTCCTTTGGTTTGAATCTCTGTGCCTTCTTCTATCCCTATGACTCTCAGATTTGGTTTTTTTATGACATCCCATATCTCTTGAATAGATTGCTCGTGGGATTTAAGCATCTTTTCTGTGTTGACTATATTCTTTTCAAGTTGATAAACCTTGTCTTCGTTATCTGATGTTCTGACTTCTACTTGATCAAGTCTATTTGTAATATTCTCGTTTGAGTTTTTAATTTGGTTTATAGTTTCTTGTAATTCTAGGATTATTGTTTTTTTTTTTTAAGATCTCTATCTCCTGGTAGAGCTCGTTCTTTGCCATTTGAATTTGTTTGTTTAATTCATTTTCAAAATATATTTTTATTTCTTGGACTTGCTGTCTCATGTCTTCTCTAATATTCCTTTCCATTCGAGTTAGGTATGCCTTGAGTTCTTTCCCTATACCTGTTTCTGAAGTTTCTATTTCCTCCTGTAGAATTGAGTAGTCTTGCATTGTTTGTAATCCTTTTTTCCCTTGTTTTCTCATGTTGTCCACGTTACTTTCCAGCTCTTTTTGATTGTCGTGTTTCTGCTCTCCTCTATAGATTTGTTTTGTTTCTGTATTACTCTGATGTCTCTCCTTTGTGTTGTTGAAGTATGACTGCTAACGTGGATTCCGCTGGGAAGGAATTCCGACGTTCGAGCTCCAGTGACGACACTACTCTGCTATGACGGGCCCCAGTCTCCTTGCCGGGGTGCCCTGAGGGGGGGGTGTGACTGGACTGTCTCTGTGTGGTTTCAGCTCCCGGTCGTGGCAGGCGGGTAGACTCCAGCCGCCCAGTATCACAGGCCGCGGGCAGGTGATCCGTCACCAGCGGGAGGGCGTTCTCCTACCGCCCAGTTACGCGGGCAGTGGGTGAACTGTCGCCGGCGGGCCTGCAGTTTACCGCTGCCCAGTCGCCAGGGCCTTGCCTCTAGGCTCCTGGTTTCTCCTGCTAGCCTTGGTTTCTCCTGCTAGACCAGATTTCCCCTCAGTGATGATTCTCGGCAGTTCAAACTGTACTCTGTGCCTGTTTTGTTGTTGCAATCTGTCGGAGAGTGGCGGTGGATACTTCCGCTCTCCAAGATGGTGGCCGCTGGTTACCTTAGTGGAGTGTCCCTTGTGGGGGGTGGGGCTGTACCGCTTCCATCCCCATCAGCAATCCCGAACTCAGCCCGGGGGTCAGTGCGGGCTTGGGCTTGGCTGGTGGGATACCACCGTGACGCAGCCACTTAATTCCCTGCTGACTGGTTAACCCCTTCTCTGGGGCGCCACGCCTTCTGTAGCCTCAGGGCAGGCCGCGCGTATCAGACAGCCTGGATCTCCGGGGTCACACTGTTGGCTTTTGGGATCCCCGGCACTCTATGGTTTTGATTTTTTCTGCTTGCTCCTCCCCCAGCGCTGGCTAGATAGGTTTTGTTTTGGCCGCTGATGGGAGGGGGGGTTGGGGGTCAGGTGCCTCTAGCTCTCCTTTAGTCTTTATGCAGGCTCACTCTGATAGTCCCTCCCCCTGAAAGACTAGGAGAGATTTTATTCGAAATCCCCCTATGTATGGGGGCTGAGCTGGGTGACACACACCTGTTTGTTGTTGCAATCTGTCGGAGAGTGGCGGTGGATACTTCAGCTCTCCAAGATGGTGGCCGCTGGTTACCTTAGTGGAGTGTCCCTTGTGGGGGGTGGGGCTGTACCGCTTCCGTCCCCGTCAGCAATCCCGAACTCAGCCCGGGGGTCAGTGCGGGCTTGGGCTTGGCTGGTGGGATACCACCGTGTCGCAGCCACTTAATTCCCTGCTGACTAGTTAACCCCTTCTCTGGGGCGCCACGCCTTCTGTAGCCTCGGGGCAGGCCGCGCGTATCAGACAGCCTGGATCTCCGGGGTCACACCGTTGGCTTTTGGGATCCCCGGCACTCTATGGTTTTGATTTTTTCTGCTTGCCCCTCCCCCAGCGCTGGCTAGACAGGTTTTGTTTTGGCCGCTGATGGGAGGGGGGGCTATTTATTTATTTTTATATGGTGCTGAGGAGTGAACCCAGAGCCTCACACATTCTAGGCAAGTGCTCTACCACTGAGCTACAACCCCAGCCCCCACATGAAGTTTTTTTTTTTTTCAAGGAGTACATGTATTCATCTATTTTATGCAATATTTTGTAATATTTTATTGTTATTTGAAACAATTAAAAAATAAGCATTCAGTGATTGGCCATTTTTTTTTTACCATTTTCCTACCTTTGCTATAATTATTTTTTCTATACATTCACAAACATACATACATGCAATTTATTTTCTGAATGATTTGGGATAAATTTAAAGATATTATGACAATTTTCTCTAAATAAGTCAATGTGTTTCCTTTCTTACATATACATATATTGACACGTAAATGTTGGAATTAGGACATTGGTAGGGATGCAAAACTATTACCCCATTCACGTTTCTTATTTCAGTAGTTTCTCTAGGTTCCCATCAATGCCCCTTAGCAACACCTCCCTTATTCTAGTATCCAGTCTAGTCCATGATGTGCATTTGATTATCAAATATCTTCAAACATTTCAAACTTACTCTATTTTGATTTGTGATTAATTATCTTTAATGCTTTTGCAACTTTCTTTGTTAAACTAAAATAAAATAGTTTTATTTTATACTGTTAAAAAACCTTTTCAAGTTTTTGTTAATACAACCATGTATATAGATAAAAATACCTTTATGTATGTGAAAAATCACCAGGAACACTATGAAATCACAGTTGTCAGTGATACGATATATATTTTTCATATGTTTAAAAATCAGAATCCTCCCCATAGTTTAAGTGCTAATTTGTATCTTACCATAAATTGTTTGATCTTATTCTTTCTCTATTTCCTTTCCAAATGTTATGTTTACATTTCTTTCCTTTTTTTGTAAGTATTATTTTGTGAGTTGTTTTATTTATCACCTTAAACACAGGAGTAGTACTATTTTGGTCTAATTATCTTTAAATTTTTTATTTATATATTTTGCTCAGTTTTTCTGTCTATCTATCTATCTATTATTTCTTACATCCATGACAGTAGTGAAGTGCATTACATTCATAATTATCCATTCACAGCACCATTTTTCATAATTCTGTATATAAAGTATGTTCACGTCAAATTATGCCATTATACATGAGCTTTCTTATTTTTTTGCAGTACAATTCTTAATACACCTGTATACCACAATTTATCTTATCTATGTTTGTATATAAGATATGTTGACACCAACTTCACATGAAGTTTTCATCAGTGCCTTCCAAGCAAAGAGTACCAGGACTTTAGTTTAATAAGTTTGTTATTCTTTGAAGTATGTGACTGGAGAAATGTATGTCATCTTAGGAATGATGTTTATCATAGGATTTGAACTTGTATTAGGCGATTTTGGTGAGGATTTAAGGAAGTAAGCCTTTTGGATTGAATACTGTTAAGAAGCAAGGGTAATTCTGTGATTAGATATTATCATAATATCTAGGAGGGCATGACTGAGACTGCCACTGAATTTTGTAAATAACCAGCTTTCTCTGATAATAGGGTTTTGGATGTTTGATTATTTTTGTTATTTGGGAAGAGTTCATTTTTTCCTCTGTGTTTGAATATGATTATAAGGTGGTATTACGTTGATTCTTCTTGGTCACTGAATATCCTTGTCTGATGTTAATATTATTCTGTGAAATTGTTTGTTATGGGTTAGATGTGGTGTCCCCCAAAAGCTTACCTGTGAGACAATGCAAAAAAGTTTGGCGGAGAAATGCCTGGGTTATAGCCTTAGACTAATCAGTGAGTTAATTCCTGATGGGATTAACTGAAGTTTAGGGTGTGGTTAGAGGAGGTGGGAATTGGGGTGTGTATTTGGTGTATATATTTTGTATCTGGAGAGTGGACTGACTCTCTCTCCTTCTTGATCACCAAGATGTAAGCTGCTTCCCTGTGCCGCACACTCTGCCATGATATTTAGCCTCATCTTGAGCCCTGAGAAATAGAGCCAGCCTTCTGTGGACTGAGACCTCTGAAACCGTGAAACCTCAAAAAATCTCTTCCTTCTCTACAGTTGTGCTGGGTGGGTCATTTAGTCATAGTAGCAAAAAAGCTTACTAAACACTGTTTATGTTTAAAATTGTTTATGTATAATACCAAGATCTAGCTGTGGGCCCCAATTCAGCTCCTAACAACAAACAGTAAGGCTTAGCTGATGTCCTCAGATGTCAGAGGACTACATTTTTTCCTTCTCTTGTATTTTAACCATCTTTCTTTCTGTATTCTAGATGAGCATTTATTCTTTCTTCTCCCTTTTTCTCTTGAAGTCTGAGAAAACTGTCTTCCAAATTAGCCTTTTAAACTCACTCTTCAAAGACTTGTCATAATGCATATTATTTCTGTTCTTACCCATTCTCTGTCAGGGTTAATTTCCTGGCAACTATTTTTCTCTTGCCATGTAAAATTCGCAAATACAGTTCTTTACTCATAACATAAAGAACATGATTCCTATAGGAGACAATAGTTTGAACACTTTATACTGTAAGAGGATGAACTGGTCATTTAACAATATAGAGTTACAAGAGTATCTAAGGTTATCTGGAAGCGTTGATTGGAAAGACAAACAAAATCATATGATGAAAGTTAATTTGACATAGTAGTTTGAACAATAGAAGTGAAATAAAATAGTAGGAAATAGGTAAGGAAGTATATACCAGGTGAGAAAATTGATCTATTAAATATAGGAGTTCAGAGTGACTAAGGGAATCATTTCTGTAATTCATATTGATTGAAGACCTTCTATTGTGTTAGATTCTCTAGACTATAGGTAGATGGATGAAAAAGATAAAAAGTTTCTGTTTTCAAAAAGTCTGTATAATAGAAGAACATTTTAAAAATCAACTAAAATAGTGTGGCTGGGGAGAGGGAGGTGGCTGCTAAGGTGTGCCATGTCTTTAGACAGCTGAAAGCCCATCTGGGTCTGTCAGGTCCTAGGTGAGCAGGTCATTGCCCCATGTCTTCCCATAGAGTTTTGTTACTCTTGTATTCCTTGGCAGCAGCAATAGATCAAATTGAGGGCTGCATCAGAGCTACCCACCAGGAATATGTACAGATGTATTGCATACTATCTTTGCACAGGTGTTCCTTCAGATGTTTTATGAGTGCATGACTTCACTTATGGATTGGAGATAGGAAAGTAGACAGTTTTCCTCCTCCTTCCCTTCCCCAGCACATTTTTACAAGTCCTTCTTCGTTCACCTCAGGAACAATAAGCCTTCCTGGGTACTGATTAGTGTTAAACCCCAACACTGGGTATGTTAGTGAGTCCTTGACTCAATAAAAAAGTGCTGGAGATGTAGTTCAATGGTAGAGCACTTTCGAGGCTTTGGGTTCAAGGTACCACCAAATAAACAAACAAACAAATAAAAATAAATAATGTGACAGCTGCTTCAAATTGTATACTGTAATGACAGTGAGAGTACAAATGACAGAATGTAAATTCTGCTTGAATCATTTAAGAAAGGTTTCTCAGGTGTTCATTGGTTGTTTGACTGACTAGACTTAGGCTGTCAGCATATAGCAGATGTTAACTGATGACTGAATGACATTTTTTCATGGTAATGGAGGTATAACTATTTGTGATAGTCAGTTCTTTATTGCTGTGATCAAAATACCTGACAAGAACAACTGGGAGGATGAAAAGTTATTGTCTCACAGTTATGGGCTCACAGTTTCAGAGGTTCAGTCCATGGTCAATTGACATCATTGCTCTGGGCATGAGATGATGCAGAACATTATGGCAGAAGGGCATGGCAGAGGAAAGTAGCTCATTCATAGCAGCCAGGAAGGAAGGAGGGGGTGGAGAGAGAGGGAGAGAGAGAAAAAGAGAAAGAATACATGCATATGCATGTATGAGAAGCCAGGGACAGAATATAAAAGGACCCACCCCTAGTGACATACTTCTCCAGTCATGTCTCAACTACCTGTAGTTACCACCCAGTGATTCATTTAAATTATTAATCCATGCCAGGTATGATGGTGCATGCCTGCAATCCCAGTGCCTTGGGAGGTTGAGAGAGGAAGATGGCAAGTTTAAGGCCAGCCTCAGCAACTTAGTGAGACCCTGTCTTAAAATAAAAATAAGAAGGACTGGGGATGTAGCTCAGTAGTAAAGCATCCTCGAGTTCAATCTCCAGTGTAAATAAATAAATAATCAAATAGATAAATCCACCTATTAGATTATAGCTCTCATAATTTAATCTGAATTTCACCTTTGAACAGTCTTGCACAGTTTTTTTGAGCCAAAAACCTTATATCCGAACAACTTTTTGTTTACCTCTTCAGTCCATGAACAGAAGGATTGCTTAGCTTGGTAATTGACATGGTAACTGAATTTATTTATGAAAGGATTCAAGAAAATGATTGTTAGACTTTAGTGTTATCCAAATGGATGTTTTAAAAATGCATTGTAATATATTGTTATTCATTGGTATGACAACATGTTTGTTTGAATCCTTGCATCTAAAACCAGAAAATTCCTGTCAATGATTATTTTTCTTTTGTAGGCAGTAGATCATCTAATGCAAAATTGCCCTCAGTTCCAACAGTTGGTTCAGTTCCACAAGACCCTGTTTCAAATATGAGGTATTTAAACTATGAAGTTGGATATTTTGATTTATGCCTTTGGATTACATTTAAAACTATTTAGCTGTGCTTATTTTCCTTATTTCCATCTTCCTCCTTTTCCTCCCTTCCTCTCCTATCCCTTCCTTCCTTTCCAACATATGTCTGTCCCTCCCTTCCAGTATACATGGCATTTAAATTTTTTTTAAAAAACATTTAGAGACTTGGAAATATTTTAGAAGTTAATTTTGTTTCAAAAGATTATAAGATGTAAAATGTTCATGGGACATAGCTATTTGTAATATATAACAGTGCTACATGCATAACATATATTTATGTAAAATAAATATTTTTATTGTCACTTGCCTTATTTGTAAATATGTTTCAAATTCTAATTTGTAATGGTGTAAAAGTGTTTTCTACCACTAGATCCTTAGTGAACAGAGAATTCTTGATTTTCCTTAACATAATTGGGAAATCCACAACACTGCACAATATGCCCTAAGATATTTCAAGTGTAGGTTTGTTTTTTTTGGTATTTTCTAGGGTTGAAAAGTTCTATGAGTTACATAGAAGAATTGTTATTAAGGGCAGTACCTGTGAGGAGATGATTACTGATAGTGAAACTTAGATAAGTTTATGTTGTTTGTTTCTGTAGCAAGTACTTTCTTGATAGTGAGAACTGGAAGTACCCCTGGTGTGAACAGTGATAAGTAGTGGCTGTTCACATATTTGTTTGGCTTATAAAGCTTTAGATACTCTTAGTGTCCTGAAATACAAGGGACTTTTTTTTTTTTTTAGTCTTTAAATATATGTTTTTGTATGCATGAATATATGTAAATATTCATACAAAAATATATTAATGTTAATTGTGATCAGTATAAATGTGCTTTTACATGATATTATTGTATACATTGACAACTTCGAAACAAAAACACGGCCCTTGAACTCAATGATGATTTAGTGTTTAACAGACAAATTTGATGAAGTCTTGAGTCTGTTTGGGTCAATATACAGCTTAAAAGAAAGTGTTTTTTTTTTTTAATTTTTTATTTGTGATGCTGGGATGGAACCAGGTCCTTGTGAGCAAGAGCTGTACCACTGAGCTGCACCCCCAGCCCAAGAAAGTGCTCCTAACAGATGAGTTCCAACTTCTCATAAGAACTGATGCTTAGAATAGTTGTTAACCAGGTTGTCTGTCAGGGCTCAAGGTACCAAGACAGATCAGTAGGAGGACTACTATGCATAGCAAAAATCCTGTGTAGCTCATTTTTAATTTTTGCATAATTTTATATTTCTGTGGAAATATAGTTCATTTTAAGAATGATAAATTGTATTGAATAATTTGAGTAACTTAACATCTTTCTATTAGTATTACAGAGAGACTGGAACATGCTTTAGAAAAGGCAGCTCCTCTTCTACGAGAGATTTTTGTGGATTTTGCACCTTTTCTTTCTCGGACACTTTTGGGTAGCCATGGACAAGAGCTGCTTATAGAAGGAACAAGTAGGTGATTTTTACTTTCATTTATATTGATTTATATTTCAAAGTTAAAAACTTAAATGAATAATAAGAAATCTGTGTATTTTTAGTCTTTGACAAGGCTTCTTATAGAGTCTGAATCTTTTGAAGACTATATCCCATGTGTCTTTTACATTGAAACTTGTTATATATTTTTTATCAGTGATCTCAATGAAGTAGAAATTATGTGGTGAACCAAATAACTAAGAGTTTTTGTTTTGATACTTTATAATTAGCCATATGTGTAGAGATTTGGAGAGACTAGTGTCACAAGGTTTCACTAGAGCTTAAGCTCCATATAAAAAACAGTATATTGCCACGTTGGGATTGTGGAATGCTTTTTTAGTTTTTATTAGTAGGATTCTATGTTACAAATAAGTGGAGATAATAGTAGTATTGTACTTCATCCTGCTTATATCATGCATAAATTACTAGATTTCTTCTAATAATTTGAGATTGCATCAAACTAGATAGCATGCAGAAGTAGATTACTAAGGGTATTGAGGGCCAAGTTATTTATGGAATGGATGAAGAATAACAATTATTTATCTTTTTTTTTGCATGGGCATTTACATGTAGTGTCTTCAAATATTACACAGGATGACTCAATAAAGTGAAACAAGACTTACTCTAAATTTATTTAGGCAGCATATAACAGTTTAACAGAGGACAATTTTTTTTCAAGTAATTAGGTCTATTTACGAACTTAACAGACTCACTGAAATACCAGTCTTCAATCCCAAACTAAGAAATTTTAAGGAGAAGATAGAGGACTTATATCAATGATGAAACAGAATTAACTTTTGTGTCTAAAAGTATTAGTACTAGATGATTGCTTACTCTGGCTTATCTTTGTCCATGTCTTTATCATTTAGGATAAAACACTATTATTCTATCTAAGCTTACAGATCCTGGAAAAATACCCCCAATCCCTATCTCAATGTCTTTAAAATATCAATATACAACTTTAGTATCAATATCTTTAAAATATCAATATGCAGCTTTAGTATATGGAGTAGGTGGTGAATGATTTTATTTCCATAGAGTCAAAAAGTTGCAATAAATTTATGTGAAAACCAACATTCTCGTTTTAGAAATATTTATGTTTTGAATGGTAATTTACTTTGATATATCTAGAACATAATTTATTTAGCCATGGACTATTTGATGAAGTTTTGAAGGACTTTTATTCAGTAAGTAATAAAATTTGAAAAGACCTGAATTAAAAAATGGAATAGTCTATATTACAGGAATTTTCTGTAATTTGTATTTCACATACTAATTTATGTTTTTCAAAGTGGTATGTGGCAACTTATTAACTATATTCTTTACTCCCAAAGTTATTTATTTGTTCTTATAGTACCAATGTCCTTTAGTCAGGGAGGTTAGTGTTAAGAGGGCTAATATCAGATCTATCATGTCCTCTGAACCCCTTTCTCACTTATAATTGAGCATATTCTCCACCTCACTAACTGCTCCTTCCTCCCATAAGCCCCACATTAACTGTTCAAATCAAAATGAATAATAAGAAATGTGTGTATTTGAAGTTTTACTAGCAATGGTATTCCGAGCATTCAGCTCAGGGATCAGTGGATATATTTTTTCTTGACTCTTCATGTCAACTAGGTGGCAAATATCAACCTTTTCCTGGTTTACTAATCTTTAGTCTGGTTTACACTAATCTTCAGTCTTGGGAAATAAGACTGAAATAAATAAACAACAAACAAACAAATAAATAAGTGCATATGCAGATCCAGTTTTTGCTGAAGTATATAGGTATTGAAATAGCCTATAAGCGTGATTGAAGAGACAAAAGAGCATGTAAAAATATTTCTGATTTTGGATAGCCCAGAAATCTTTTTATCCCTTTTGCTCATTATATGAGTAAATTATAAAAGGGTCCAGATCAGGACCCAATGGTCAAAATTCTAACTCCTTTAGAATAGTACAGTAATGATGAATGATTTAATTGTGGAAAGTTCTGAATTTATTTGCTAGTGTAATAGTTTTTGAAGTTGGAGTAAAACTGAACTTCTTGTATATTTTATGAATAGTGACAGACTTTGAGACCAGCAGAGGGCTGCACCAGCAATGAGAGATGGAGCATTGCTCTGCCCTTGCTTTTTGGCCTTGGCAGCATTAGCCCGAGGAGCTTACTTAGCCCTACAAAAACCACTCTTTAATTAATGCATTACCTGCTTACCTAAAGCAATATAAAGATGTTCTTTAGCTATTTTTTTCCAGTGCTATTTTTTTGTGTCAGTGATTATTTTCTAACAATAATAAAAATGGTTGTGACTTTTTTAAAAAACGAAGGAGCGAACATCCTTTTTAATCTGAATGCAATTTGTAAAGCTTCAAAATGCCAACATATGCCGTCAATGCACTACAAGAATTATTATTAAAACGGAAGAAGAACTAAAGAGCACAGAGATAAGAGAAAGGGAATGGACAGGATACCTGGAAGAGTTTTACTGGAGAAAGGGGGGGGGGAAAAAAGTAATGTTATTGATTGTTTAAGTGCCACTAGAAATTATTTTAGCTGTCATACCCTGGAACCTAAGCTTGTGTTTGCTCAGAAAAATGTAATAATTATAAAATTATAATAATTCTAGTCACTAGTAATGTAATTTAGTCCTTTCAATTAGTGGTATTTTTATGGATACTGGTTATATAGTGTTCTTTGAATGATTTTATTGGTAATTAAAACTAAAGAGTTATTTAGATGGGTATTAACCACATTACAATTTCTACCTAAGGATATTTTTGGAAAACCAAAATGACACATAAAAGAGAAAATGTAAATGAATTAATTTATAAGAAATCAGGAATAACAGACAACGGCTTGCATTTCTGTTAAGGTTTAGTGTGAGGTCAGAGGCCAGGGTACTAATAAGAGTGTTTGGGATGTCTGCTGCCATGAAACAAAATGGAAACTTGATTGATAGCTGGAGGGTTGAAGGGAGAGAGTGTGGTGGAGAAAGCAAAGGTCAGAGAGCCATTTCCCTTCTCTGCATGTATAACGATCAACTCTCTCCAAAACAAAATGTAGATGATATTGATCAATATGGCATATGTTGTCCACATTTCCATGAATATTGTGAAATGTCATTATATATGAAGTTATAATAAATGTTTTAGTATTTTGAAAGTTAAAATGGTATCTTTTACCAAAATTGTGGCAATTATGAAACCATGTTTACATGATCACATCATCAGTTGTGTACAGGTATGGTTCTTAGCAAGATGTTAATGTTTTATTTTAAAAACCATTTTGGACAAAACTGTGTAACCAACAAATCAATCTTGTATTTTTTTTTTTTGTAATTGTTTTTAAAAAATTCTCTTTAAAATAGGTCTGGTTTGCATGAAGTCTAGTAGTTCAGTTGTGGAGTTGGTTATGCTACTGTGTTCTCAGGTGAGTACAAGAATATTGAATTAAAAGTAAATTTTTACATGAATTTGTTTTGATAAGCAAGTATATTTGCATTATTACTAGGTTATACAATAACGGAGATTTTGAGTTTTCTGTTTTAAAATAATTTTATATGTATCTTGAAAATATGATTATTTTGAAATAAGTACTGAAAGAAAGGTGGTAGGTAAATGAGAAACAAAAGCTTTTAGAGTCACAATAAAAATGTCCACATCAAATGATTTTGAGATGACTGTTTCTCTGCTTTGTATTTTAAGGTTACAGAAACAGATTTATTTCTATACTTTGCGGAGTGCCACTCTGATTCCACTGGGAATCATGGGTTTACTTCCTTTTTGTGCAGAGGTTATAAAATGAGTGATAAATAATTTTGAATCCTTGTCGTTGCTAATTATTTTTGACATACACAGTAGACTTGGGAAAGCATCAACAAAAATGTGGTAGCCATCATAATAATATGATGTGGAAAATAATTTCTAATAGCAAAATTAGACATGCTCAGACATATTATACTTAGATTTTTTAATAATTAAAAAAATATGTAAAAATCATTTATCCTGTACTATTTTGTTTTCTGTTTTGCTATTAAACAGATGAATGTTTTTATTGAGAGTTTTCTTTGTAGTCTTTTAAAAGTGATATCTTGCTGGTAGTAAATTCCCCTACTTAAAACTTTAAAAAAGCCTTTCTTAATAGGAAGAGTATTGGTCTAGAGGTCAAGGGTTTTGACCCATTTCAACACCTTTGACCTTCATTTACAACTCTCATGGTTTACTTGCCTAATGAATAAGGATAATGCAAAATTAATGCTTCTTTGTATCGATTTATTCATTTTAGTGCCTATATTGCCAAATTTATTTAGACTGTGCTGATGGACATTTCATGAATACAAATTAAAGAATCATAGAAGGTGTGAAAAATCAATGCTATGCTTTATCAATAAAGTGCAATAAGAAGAATTACTTCTAGGGATTTTCATAATGAACTTGTGAGGAGTAGTTATATTTGTTAGTGGGATTATTATTCTTAGATTTAGTGAAACTCATGTTTGTATAATTTTTCTTTTATTTAGAAAAGCTTCTTTCTTCAAAAGCCGACTAAATAAAACTTTTCATTCAGCCATCTGATTTGAAATGATTCATTATTTCTTGGATAGAAATTGCCACATAACATTCTCATTACATACATGAAATTACCCTTTTCGAAGCATTTATTTACAGTTTTTTTTTCAAAAGAATATGGGTTTGTTTTTTATAGTGACATAATTGTTTCATAAGTGAATTTTGATAGTGAAGTTTAATTTTCAAGTTTAGTGTTGAATATATTTTTGGTACATGAAAGCTATTTCAGACATAGTATATTACATATTTGAACATTAGAAGCCACGAAGATAAAGAATGACACATTTTAACACAACTATTTCTCATGTGTACCACAGTAGTATTTAATACTTACCCAGTTAAATGGTATATAAAGATCACTTAGTAGAATAAGTTTCAAAAGCCAAAAATTCTCAAGGTTTTTGTTTGAATAACATACATTACTGGGTATTTGAAGTCCCTAGCATTTTTTATGAGTTCTTCAAAAGTTCCATGGCATCTCTACAAGATGTAGCACAGTGTGAAAAATGATGTGAAAAATGAAGCCAGAATTAGCTCCAGATGTATACAGATTGTTCCCGGGTGATAATTACATTTTTCACTTTGAATTTTCCTAATTCAAAGAGGTCAACTTGGTAATCACAAAAGTGATTTATTTTGTTAAGAAGTGAACTGTCTTTTTCTACATGAAAGCTTCAGAGATATGAAATTGAATTTCAAGTCGACATTTTGCAGATATTGGGTGGGGATGTTTTGAGTTTGATTGATAATTTTTTTTAGTCTGAGATATGGTGGGAAGTAAAAAGCTACCATCTTGCCAAAATTTTAATTAATTTTTTAAGAGGAGATGGAGAGGATTGAGTGCCAAAGATCGAAAGATCAGGTCAAAAACTCCTTTTTAATCACATAAATAATGGGTTATGCTTATGAACTTAACATCTGCAAATTTGATTTAGAACTTTACAAATTAGTTGGTGTTAATTTCATGACAATCAGCCATGTTCTGATTATTTTCTTGAATCTTTTCAAAACTTTTTCCTTTTGCATTTTTTTTGAACAAGGTGCTTAATCACATTTTATTACAAATGGAAATTAAAGCCTAAGTTTCAAAAATGAGGAAGTGATTACATTTGGTTGTTGACAGTAAGACCGACCAAACTGATCACTATACATTTCTTTAAAGCTTCAACTAGCATTATGTTTTTCCATGTTCATTTCATTCATTAATTGTTGATTAGGAGAATTTTATATTTTATCTTATTTACATTTTAATAACAGGCAAAATGTTGCTATTTAGAATTGAAAACTTTCTGAAAACACTTAGCATTACATTTTTGAGCAAAATTAATTTATATTTCAGGTTTACTAAATTAGATTCATTCATATGTTGAATCTCAGATAAAACAATTGAAGAACTATCTAAGCTCCAAAAACTGTTTAAATTAAATCCCATTACTTCTCAAAATAAAATTGCATACATTCTTTAGGAGACTGTATGCTCTTTATGCACAGAAAAAAGTTAAACGAGTTCTCAACAATATTTCAGATTCATCGTCACAATCATGTAACTAATTTGTGCCCCATATTTGCTGTGAGTGCTATGTATAAACCTGATGAAATCTACTTGAATTTAAAGAAAATGTTAAATAAATGTTTCAAGTAATATTACTCCAGTGTTTTATACAGTGTTTGAATCTTGCTCATTTGACGTTAATATCATTTTTGAAAGAATTGACATTGCATTCAAGGCCACTTTATAAAAGCGTTGTGTTGCTCATCCTAATTCAGTCTGACATACATTCCAATAACACTACCTCCCTTCTTGGGTTTAAAGCTAAATTTATGACTGTGCATTGTGAAGTGCATCATTTAAAAATGGTTTCAACCCAAAACATCTAATAAATAAATAATGTGTATGGCTACTCAGTAGTAGACTTTCTAGACTAGAAATCATTCCATCGGATACTCAACAGTCCACTATCGGAGAGGGCTGTCAGATAAATCTTGTGGTAGCTGCATTCATGTCCTGTAAATCACATATTATTGTCTGAGCCTTCTGCCAGGTCATCTATTCTTTTCCCATTTATCAGAAATGCATACAGTATATAGAAAAACTAGAGGCAGCATGTAGTCTGTCCTGGCATCCTGTCTGAGTAATTAATTAGCAGCAAAAGGTGATTTAAAATGCTATCATAGTCTGATTTTTCTTACAAAATTTTTAAAATCACAGTAAGTAGATTTTTGGAATTTAAGGAAGTATTTTCTTCACCTGAAGGTATTGATATAAGACTTGGTCAATTTTGACTTAAGTGTTTTTTCTTTCTGTATCTATGAACTATTAATTTAAACATTATAATATTCATAATAAGAATCAGCACCATTCTCATGTTACTTTTGTCTTTGAAATTTTTTAAATCATGAAACATACCTTTTGTTTTTTTACTTTATACTCTTATTTTTTTAATCCTAGATTTCTTTTCTATTTGAGTTTATCTTTTCTGAATATATGACACTAATGCTATTACCTTTGCCTTTTTAGTTCATGAACTTTTCATAGTGGTGATGGGTAGTTGATTATGAGTGTGTTATTTCAATACCAGTACACACGCACGCATGTCCATTGTTAGGTCTCTTACTGCTTATACCTCATTTCTTACCATGTAGAAGGTATTTGAAGTTACCCAAATGTGCCATTGTATTTTTGTGTGTGGGCACATGCTTTTTCTTCCCTAAAATGCCCCCTTTTCAAATGTGGTAACTCTTTAATTGTTGACTTCTCATTATTAGGAACACAGCTTAATTATTCCTTTCTCAGAGATGTGTATGGCATCTCTTTTATCTCTGTTTTTCATTTCATTGCATCCATCATAGAATTTAATAGGACTTGTAAATATGTATGTGTGAATATGCTCACTTTTACTGTTAGTCTTCCTTTCTACACTCCAGATTCTAGGAAGGCAACAGCTATTTCTGTTTTGTCATTAAAATATACTAATACTAACATAGTCCTTGGCACTTAAAATTCAAATCAATATTTATGGGAAACTTCTAGCAGTCTTTTCTGGCCAGTGTTCCTTGACTTCCCACTTTCCCACAGTTCTGTGCGTCAATGTGGTATCATTCAGTGCACTGGCTGATCCATCTCATTGTAATTTCATCATGTACTTTAATTGCCCATGGTTTTTCTTTGCCTTCCATTTAGAGTATAAATTTCTTGAAGGCTAGGAATTTTTCATTTTTGATTCCATCTCCAATATTGCATATTGCTGAAGCATATGTTTATATAATTGTATAATTATTAAGTGAATGGCAACAAGAGTCATAAATCATCATGTTTTGGACTTTTTTGTCTTTTTTCCTCATCTTTTTTATTGGTGCATTATAGTTGTACATATCATGGGATTTGTTATTACATATTTGTACATGCACACAATATAAGAGTACAGTTTGGCCAGCAGCACCTTTTGGTCGTTTTCATTATGAATATTCCCTTACTTTTTGATATTAATTACTTCTTATATTAAGTGCCAAATTTTATTACATCAGCTATTTTTGTCATTACTGAATACTCTAGTTGTGTTCATGTATAAATAGGGTCTTTGCTTTTTACATTTTCCTTTGACTTAATTAGACTCACCTCTTGAAAAAATCAACTAGATTGAGGCCTAATTTATATACAATAAATATATACATTTTTAAAGTGTACAGTTCAATGAATTTTGACATATTCATAACCATGTAACAGCCATTTTAATCCAGAAAGTTTCCCTATGCACCTTTGTAATCAATCCCAACCTGTGTCACCTCAAATGCCACTGGTTTGATTTCTGTTGCTATGGATTAGTTTCACTTACTGTAAAACTTTATATAAATGGAGATTTATTTCTTTTAACTGGCCCTTAGATACTCATACTGTAGGGGTAAATTTCAAACTTTTACACTAAAATTCACATCCAATTTCAGAAAATTATGTAATCCTTAAAAAGAAATCATTGAGCCAGTAAAACAAAGGATTATTTTTTGCCAACTACAAAATAGGAATTTTTACTAAAAATTGTGTAGTGGAAGTAGAATGTTTTTCACCTGTAAAGAAATCCTATTTATAAGACTTGTACAGCATCATGGAGGGACCATTAGCTATATTTTTTAGAATTTTTCATTTTTACTGTCTGTCAGGCTTATTTCAATAATTTCTCTACTAAGAGCTTTGTGTGATTCTCCTTGCCTTGGCTGAGGCCCCAGCTCCTTATGCCTGCTGTGGTTTTTCGCATCCACTCATTCAGCAAACCCGTGTCATGGTTTTAGTTGAGCCCCTCCCTTTAAGCTATGCCTTAAATAGATCAAGAGGCAAAAATTAGTAAGAAAGACAAATGACTATAATGCAAAATAGAATTTTATAAGGATTGAAAAATAAAGAAAACACTTGGACATGGATATGTATTAGGGACAAAACTAGTTACCAGTCCTTATTTGATAGTTTATTTTTCTTACACTAGATTTTTTTTTTAAGAGCTTTATAGTTTTACATAGTAGTTGGGTTCATCCCAGCAAACTCATACATGCTTGGAATCAATTTCAGTTTATGATTCTCCCTTATCCCTTCCTCTTTCTCTTCTTCTCCTCCCTTCCATCTCCCATCTTCCTTTCTCTACTGTACTGGACTTCTTTGGCTAGTCAATTTATTTATATTCGATTGGTTCTTTCTATCTGTGTATAAAGCCAAAGTTCCCTGTGCTATATTTATATATGCACATAATATGATTTTTTAAGGATTCATTTTTCATTGCCTCCTCTTACCCATCCCTCGACTCTGCCTCTTGCTTCTTCTACATTTCTGATCTTCCCTTTATCTTAATGTTATCCTTCCCTCTCCCTTTCCTTTATTTGATCATTTTAGTGTACTAAAATAGCTTTATAGTCAATTTTTTCTGGGTTCTATGTTTTTATAATTTCATCAGGATCAACAGATAATACAGTTCCTAAAGCATTTCCTCTACTCTGTCCAGTGTCTATAACTTTTCATTGTTTGAATTCTGGTAGCAATGTGCCTCCTTGATCAATTTTCACACTCTGACTTTTCCAATACAGTTATTTCCAGAGTGTGTACTGTGTGATAATAATGCATGTTCTGTGAAGAAAGTATACAGTATTAAATAACACTGGAAAATGTTGGTTTAAATATATTTCAATTAGATGTCTTGACTGTAGGGTCTCTCAAGGCCACTAGTAAATACATATATGTGTGTATACATATTGTGTATACTTATAAAATAGTGCTTATTGTTGAATCTGTAATGATTCACATTTAATCACAGAATCCTTTTTATTATCATACTTCCTGTGTTTAATTTTTGTGGAACATGATTTGTGAAAACCTACTGTTGTGTTAGAGGAGGGTCAGAGTGTGGACAGAGAAAGTGTCTCTTTTTAGTACTCTGCATTTATGTTACTCTGTGTCTTCAGTTGTAGTGAATAAGCAAAAACATTAGATATGCAAAATTATAGCTTTTTACTCCAGAAACACTGATTATTTTTGTTTTGCTTCATTCAAAAGAAACTATCTCATTCATTTGTTCCCTCTCCTTTGTAAGTAATTTGGACATATCTCTCAGTTTATGCATTGTTTGTATGGGGAGAGGTTTTTAGAACTTATCATAAGAAAGACTGGTATTCTTTCTAGAAGAATTCAAATTTAACCCAGAATGTATTTTGTTTTTCCCATATTCATGTAGAACTAACCTCAGGTTCAAAGGTAAATTTAAATGTTTTGCTATCAGTTGAATGTGTAATTATTTTCTATATTTACTGAACGAATCATTTTGGACCAATAGTGTAATTCATGTTGTGTGATCATGTTTCAGCATTGGCATAAAGCCTAGAAACTAGAGTCAAAATGTATTTTGTATTAATGAGATATGACATGTACTGTTTTATATCCAATTATAGAAACTGTACTGTGCTATATATTTAAAAAGTACAAGAGTTCCAAAGGTGATACACTAATCTGTTTGTGACCCTCATCTGAAAAGTTCGTGAATGCAATAAATTTTCAATAAAATTTGTTAAATAAGTGAAAATATTAGCCGTAGGCTCAGGTTTTAAAGTTGTAGATGGGCACAATACCTTTATTTTATTTATTTTTATGTGGTGGTGAGAATCAAACCCAGGGCCTTGTATGTGCTAGGCAAGCATTCTACCACTGAGCTACAACTGCAGCCCAGCCATAGACTCTTTGTAGTTATAGCTAAATAGTTTTTTTTACCTATATTAGCTGATACTTTTGATACACATTTATCCATCCAAACATTAATTAAGATTGCTTGTAATCAAGACCTAGATATAACAATTTGAAGTTATTATTAAAATGCTAATAAGATTAAAGAATTAAAAGTCAAGAAATGACATGAATGCCTGTTTGAACTGAAATTTGTAGTAATTTTATGTTTAAGAAAGCATAATTTGTGTTGTTTAGTCAGGTTTTTCACTGCTGTGACTAAAGTATCTGACCAGAACAGTTTTTTAGGAGGAAAAATTTATTAGAGTGCTCACAGTTTCAGAAGTCTTAGTCCATAGAAGGCCAGCTCCATTCTTCAGGGCTTGAGGTGAGGCAAAATATCATGAGGGAAGAGTGTGGGAGAGGGAAGCAGCTCATATGGTGATCAGGAAGTGGAGAGAGGTCTTCACTTGCCAGATACAAATGTATACCCCAAAGCCACACCTCTAATTCTCACCACCTCCAGCCACACCCTACCACTTCAGTTACCCCTCAGTTAATCCCTATCAGGAGGTTCATTCACTGATTGGGTTCAGACTTTCATACCCACAATCATTTCTCCTCTGAACCTTCTTGCATTTTCTTACATGTGAGCTTTTGGGGGACAACTCTCCTCCAAACCATAACATATGTATAGGTAATTCCTAAATGTAATAAACAAAAGTAATTTCTCTTGGTGAGCCCAAACCTTGAGAAATGAGTGGAGGGTAGAATACGGGTTGTTCAAATTCAGCCAGGGGTATTTGGAACCATCCTGAAGTTAATGATTCTTTAGATTTTTTGAGAAAGTCAGTCTTTAACATGCTCAGATTTTATTTTTGCATCAGAACATGTTATCTGAATCTGTGTTTATATTATGTAATAAAACATACTCATTCAATATGTTTTCTTTGCTTCCACTGTACAATAGGATGAAAATAATTCTAGACCCCATTAACTCTTATTCATTTTATATTTCTAGTTTTGGTACTGCTGACATTGGGTTCACAGAGCTAAGTACTAAGAGTTTAATTTATAGACCTAAAAGTGGTTTTAGCACTTGTCGTACTATATAGGAAGATTTGTGTCTCATTAAACTCTAAACTTCTTGGTGATGGGAAATCATTTCTTGTTGTCCCTTTTGTCTGTGGTGCTTATCAGTGTCAACTGCATATTAAACATTTTATAGGTATATTTACCTTATGTAGGTAAAGATTCCTTCTTTAATCTTAATTCTTGAGTTTAGATTCATTGAAAAGTATTTTAGGTAAGAGAAAATTCCTGTTTGAAAATTATATTATTCCTATTAAATTCTGCCTCAATCTGAATTAGCCCTTATATTTAGGCTTCAGACTCTTTAATTCTGAATTCTTACTCTATATTCCATGTATTTGAAAGAAGCATGATAAATTCTAAATCCCCTTCACCTGATCATTCTTGGGTCTTAGTTAAAGGAGTCACTGCTAATGATCACTTTTGAAGAAATCAGTTTTGTGCTGTAGATTTTGGTTTTTGTGGAGAACCATTTTTATCACCTGATAGCTCTGGGTTCATTCCAGATGCTTGTTGGCATCACAGCTTCTGCCAACAAGGACTGTGACAAATGTTGATCCTCTGGCTCTTAAAAATGATGTGTTTGCCTAATATGTTAAAATACCTATTTGTATGTCAAGGTTTCAGAAAAGAAACAGATCTACTTAAATAAAGTAGAATGATCTCACCATTATCTTTCTACACCCTCAAAGCTGTTTGGATGGCAACAAATTTGCAAAGTGCGCTAAATGTTGAAACACATACTTTGATATACTGTAAATAAATTATTCTATTTCCTTTGAAACCAACCTTTTATTACAAGGTAAATAGGACTTTAGGGGACAATAGGTTTCTTTAAGACCAATTTGTATGTAGCATGGTCCAACCAGGATTAATATAATTCTTGTATTTCAACATTTTAATGTTATTCTTCACTTTTTTGATATGTTTATACCTCTTCCTTAGAATCTACTTTCAGAAAATTAGTGAATGTAAATTGATTATCCTTGAGATTTGCTCTTGTACCTATGATCTTTTGGTTGCAGATGGGATGAAAATCAGTAAGGCAGTGTCTAATATTGAGATAAAAAATAAATATAGCCTTTCATTATAATCACCTGGTTTTGTCATGGACCTACCTGTGAGAGTTTTATCCTCATAATGCACAAAGGCAGGGAGAATAGGCATTCTATATTGAAATGCTCAGTTAATATAGTTTTGTGTGCAGTAGAAATAGTTGATTTTTTAAGAAGGCACCAGACACCTTTGCAGCATAGATAGGAAGTCATGAGAGATGGAGAGGGTCATTGAAGATTCAGGCTCTATAAATTGGGCATGAAAAATCTGAGAAGCACTAACAGTTTTGAAGTATATAAAATTAGCTTAATGTCCATACTTTATATTAATTTGGCAAAATATCTGTGTTTTAACTTCATTCAAATTTTTATAACATTCTATTATAAATATATATTTATATTCATATCATTTTTATTATAAATATTATTTGCCTTTCAACAACAGCAATAATATGTTAAAGTTCTAAATAGATCATTTAAGTACCATTTTTTAAATTAAAATATTTAGGTTGATAAGTTAGCAAACATTAAGTTGTCTTTATTTTAATTTGGATGTAGACCTTTCCATAATATTTATTTAAAGTTCTTGTTCCTGTCAAAGAAACACATAATTTCATTTTAGATGCAGACTTTAATCTGAAATACAGAAGTCCTGTTGATTCACCAGCACACTAGGATTTAGAAAACACAAGCTTTTGAGGTAAATTTTTGGAACTGGCAGTACACCCTGTGGCTTGGCAGTCTAGTCAGAAGGATGATACCATGCTGACTATATTACTACATCTTTGAACATTATTCTCAAGGGTGGTAAATGCAAAACAAAGTAATATCAACTGGCACTTAATTCTGCAAGTTCCCTGCTGATTGGGGTATTCAGTGAAATGGAACTCTTCCTGACAGGAAGTCAGTCTATGAGTATGGAGACATCTGAAAATAAAGTGTGTTTTAATTTGGCACCCTACTGTTTTACAACTAGTCTTTTAAATTCGGGATTAAGAAGAGAGTTAGAAAAAGGGAGGAACACACAAATGGGAATACCCTTAGCATAACTTTTTTTCTTCTTCTTTTTTTTTGTTTTGTTTTAATATAATTCTGAATACAGGTCAGTATCTTTGTTTTTCAGCTATTATTGCTTGGGTTTCATAGTTCTTTTTATTACTTAAAATCAATCTACTGAAATTAAGGTATAATGGAAAGGCTAGTTTGAAAGTGTGTAACTTGAGATTGCTTTTCTTTAGTGCCAAATTCTCTGATAATTTTTGAAGGTTCAGGCTATATTCTCATATTACATATTTTTCAAAAATAGTGTATAACATGATGGATTTTAGTGCAAGTTATCAGAGTTCATATTAGCCATTCTAGCTCCTTACCATCCAAGTTTAAATCTTACTGTCTTTTAAAAATGTTTGTACTCTTTGGCTTAGTTCACTTTGAACTAATATTGTTAGTACTGTAATATGTCAATATGTACAGTTAGAACGTGATAAAAATTTTGTAAGGAACAATACTATATTAATAATTATGTATGTATTCCATCTATTGTGTCTTTTTTATTTGGTCTGTTTTAGTCAAGCCACCAGTTTATAGTATGAAAGTTAGAGACATACACTAAGTTTTAACAAAATCTGAGGTTTGATCTTTGATCTAGGCCTGAATGAAGTAATAATCGAAACCCAAAGCTAATTATTTGCTTTTCCAGTAATAAATTCCTTTGCTGTGTGAAGTGAACTATTTGAGATAACAGTTGTTCCCATCATGAGTGATAAGAGGAGGAAGGAAAATGACTAGGGCAGGTTTTTAATGAAAAATGAGGCCAGAAAATGCTGTGATGATAGATACTGAATTTAATAAATGTTTTCCTTCTGCAGCTTATTAATTGTAACCTTGGGTTTATTCTCTTGTTTCACTTGTGTAAGCCTTTATTTATTAAGTAAAATGGGTGTATTAAGATTTTATTATGTAATACATGTGAAACTGTGTAAACTGTTCAAAGAACAAAGGTTACAATTTAAAATTATTAGATGCTGAATCTCAGTTTTTAAGAGCATAAGAAATACTTTCTATTTAATATTTTCAGTGCCTCTTATTTTTCTTTTATGAAATTAATTTGACTTTTTAGATCCTAACCTCACAAATTTAGTTTGACACTATTTTTTAGTCTCTTTGATTATTTTTCTATTTTTAGAGTTATGTTCCTGTCTATTGTTTTCATCTTGAATAAAAACAATTTGAGCTAGAAGAGATCTCAGAGATTGACAGTTTTTACCTTTATTTTCCATGTAGGTAAGGTTAATGGGTAACATTCACATTTTCCAAAGACTTTCAAAAGTGATTACATGGTTTTCAATTCTAGCCACAATGACACCTCTTTCTAGGAAACCCAATAGCATGTACCTGGATATAAGTAACTTTGATGTTATCATAGGGGTTACTGCTCTAATGATTTTTAAAGGTTTGTTTGTAAACTTAAGTAGTTTTCATTTATGCTATGTTTTTTTTTTTTTTTTTAGCAGAGCTACTGTCTTACCCATAATTGAAAAAAATTTTGTGGTTAATTTACTGATTATCAACCTTTTTTTTCCCTGACCAAATATATAATTAAAAATTGCTCAACATGGTGATTCTCAACCTGAATCCTATCAGAATGGAGGAAGGACAAAAGGAGATATCATTTGAAAAGGCCTCTCTAAAGAATCGGATTCTGATGAAGAGAGTAGATCTTAAATATTCTCACCACAAAAATAAACGTAGATGAGGTGATGGATGTTAATTATTTGATTTAACTATTTACAGTGTGCACAACATTATAGTTGTAAATATGTGTAGTTTCTATTATAACTCTGACCAGGATCTTTCAGATTTTGTAACATTTCAAATTTCAAATGTTCAGAATAGAAATGCTCAACCTGTATCAGTGTTTCAGTTATAGGGTAGGTCAAAGAATACTTATATCATGATGTTTATCCATAACATGGCTTAGGACTTTTCTGTTGTGGTTGATGTCAGCTACTGTTTTCTTAAAAGTATTGATAAATATTTGAAAAGAGTTACAAAATTATCTTGATTGAAAGATCTTATTCTTTTTCACCAAGTAAGTCATTAAAGCTTCTGATTGGCTATAAATTATGATTCTTGACCAATATAAGAAATTACTATAGCGGGTAATATATATGTCTTAGATATGTTTAAAATCAGAGACCAGAGTTTTATAGGTGAATATAATATGAAGTTTGGAAGATTTTAATTGTGAAGATATATCATCATTTCATAACACAAATATTAAAAAACCCTAATTTGCTCCTAATGAATACCAACCAAATGTGATGTTATTTCAGAGTTATTTATATATTATTTGAAGTTAAACTTTGAGCACTGAAGTTAAAATCCAATTTTATATTAATCTTAACAATTTTTTAAATGATAACATAGTATCAGTTTACAGTGGTCAGTGTTCAGAGTGGAAGACCCCAGATGGTTAAACAAGAAGAAACTTTTCTGCTTTTAGTTAAAAACTGCTGTTTCTTATATGGTTTATTTACCACATGTTTAATTCTTAATGTTGTGGCCGTGGGACTGGGTATGCAAAAGTCAGCAGAAAGAGCTCTGGTTTTTACATCTAGAGCTATTACTTGCTGTACAATAATAAAGACACTATTTTATTGGGTTACTTGTAATTAACTTCAGCACTAGGCATTCATATAAATCATTTGTAATCTGTTTTCTTTAGATTTTTATTCTTTTAAACTGGTTTAATGTACGTGCTTTCTGTTGTCTTTTTATATATTGATTGAGATTGTAATTGCTTTTTGGAATTAGGCTGTCAGAAACAAACATATATGAGGATTCTAGAAATGATTGAGGCAAACTAATGAATTTTATATAGCATTTTATAAAGATTTGTTACTGGAATAAATATTCAGTAGTAACATTGTTTTGCTGTGAAACTTAACAAACTAGGATTTTATTCTCTCAAAAAGTATCTAGATATTCAAAGTTAAAATTGAAAACAGTTTTAATTAGAATATATCTATATGTTTGATGTTTTTGAAAATCCTGACAAAGATATGCATTTTCTTTGAACTCCTGTTTATCAAATTGATATTCTCCTTATAATTGTAAACATTTGAATCTTGATAAGTTTTCATGTTTTGCTGTTAATCACATCTTATATATTGTTTGTGCTCCTAATTTTTTTGATTATTAATTTAAAATAGAGTAAAAATAAAATGCAGGCAGAGATTTTTGAATTAAAGAAGTAAAATTTCAAAAGAAATGTATCTCTGTACATACTTTTGACTGAATTTAAGGTAACAATCTTTATCATTGTAAACTAAATATTAGAAAACAAAAATTTGACTCTTAAAAATTACTTCATTGGAAAATTTATAGCAGTCTATAGAAAGGATTTAGAGGTATGAGATAATTTAATTCTCTCTTATGATATTATAATCTTGACTGATCACTCATATAAAATTATTGTTAATTGTGTTGTGGTTGGAGATAGGAGGCATGCAGAATACTGTGCACACATGTCATGAAACCAATGCTTTAAAAAAGAAGGTTAGTTGTTAAATACTTTTTATTACAGCGGCGTACATTACATTGTTTAAAAATGTTTTAAAAATAATTAGCTGTTTTATATAGTTTTAATGGAAGTCTTTCATGTTTCTCTTCCAGCAGTCTCTAATGAACACTCCTTGTAATTTCAGTGCAGGCTTTGAGATTCCCTAAAGACGTGACTTCAGACCTCAAAGGGCAGCAACTGCCATATGTCTGGAGGACTAGAGTTGCCAAACAGACTGACCATGTACTAATAGGACACATTTATATAGCTCCCGAATGTGGAGCCCTGATATACTCTTAATGGTGATCATCTGTTGAGAGCTTGTAGCTGGAAAGGGTTAGAGCAACTTTTGTCACCTTTATGGAAATCAAGCTTTCTGTATTGATTCATGAAAAATACTGACTAATTGATGCAAGTTTGGAAGTTATTAGAAGGATCATTATTGGTTGGGTCATATATTTTTACTAAAATGTTTAAAACCAGATTTTTAGAGTCCAATTTAGTAATGCTTTATGTGCCTAAATGCAGCAATGAGAAGATTGTCTTTTAATGATTATTTTGAAATTATTAGATGTTATTTTAATCTTTGGTGTTTTAACAATCTTTGTATCCTATATTTTGTACCTCCCACGAAGAGTTATTTTCTCAATATTCAATTCCTTCTCCATAGTCACATTGAAAAATATTTAAGTAGCAATTATAAAATTGAGCCATTTACTAATCAGATTTTAATAGAATTTTTTTCTTTTATTTTTAACTTTATACATATATTTATATATATTTCATTTACTGGCTGAGTGATTTTGTACAAAATAGATGTACATTTTAGTTGTGCAGTTGACGAACGTAATTGAAATCAGAATTTTCCAAAGGACAGTAATCTATTTTACTATTTCATTGAGTAATTTGTTTGGTTTATCATATAAAGAGATCTTTCCTTTACAATTATGCTATATTGTTTACTGGTATGTGGTTACTCAAGTTTATGTCTACATGCTGTTGAGAGACTGCTGACACAAAGTACAAACGGTATACAAAAGCTATTGATAGTTACTTTGAGCACATAAGAGTACTGTATCTTGACTATGAACAGTTTTGCCTAGTTTTGACCTTTGCCCTGTGCATAATGTGTTTTTCCATTTTGCATAACTACCTTCCCTTCCTCATTTGATCCCTCCTCTGTGGCCTTCTTTAACTTTTAATAGTATTTATGTCACCTCTTTTTAGGTAATTGGAGCTATATCCATCCAATTTTATTTATTTGACAAAGACATAGATAACTGTAACTTTTTTTTTTTTTTTTTTTAGAGAGAGTGAGAGAGGAGAGAGAGAGAGAATTTTTTTTTTAATATTTATTTTTTAGTTCTCGGCGGACACAACATCTTTGTTGGTATGTGGTGCTGAGGATCGAACCCAGGCCGCACGCATGCAAGGCGAGCGCGCTACCGCTTGAGCCACATCCCCAGCCCCTAACTGTAACATCTTAAAAATTGGTATGGATATTTAAGTAAAGAACCCAAGCCATAAGCATACTCATTAACTTGTATCTGGAGTACTAGCTATTTGGGAGGCTGAGGTAGGAGATTCTCTTGAGCCCAGAAGTTTAAGGGTAGCCTAAGCAACATAGCAAGACATTATCTTGAAAAAAAAGGAAAGAAATAGCAAACAAAAACTACTCAAGCCTTTAAAAAGTAAACAAAATGGTTTAATATGAGTTTAGAAGTTTGTTAACTTAAATTTTTCTTTATTCCTTTCTTTTTAAAAAAATATTTATTTTTTAGTTGTAGTTGGACACACCTTTATTTTATTTATTTATTTTTATGTGGTTCTGAGGATTGAACCTAGGGACTCGCACATGCTGGGCGAGTGTTCTACTGCTTAGCCACAACCTCAGCCCCTTCATTCCTTTCTTTAATTTAAATTATGCTTGGTTTCTGAGATTGACACTTATTTTAAAAGGAGAATATTTTACTGTCAATAGAAATAGAGTTAATTTGATTTGGTAGGTCAAAACACTTTAGAAAAAGAACAAAATTTTATTAATTAGCTTTGATACATGTTTCTATTTTCATAGTATTTATGGAGCTTGAATGTTTATTATTTAGAGGTTCTTCAGAATAATATTTGCAAGATACCTATTGTGCACTTGAAAAATATGTATTTCTGGTAGCCTCGTCCACCCACCCTCAGCCCTGGGAAGCAGTCAGGTGGCCCTGTCCACCTTCTTGAGGTCCTAGGATGCAGCTAAGTGTAGCTAACTTGGAGTGGTTCCAGGAGGCAAGTCCTGAGAAGGCATTGGCATGGCTCTCTGACAGTTCCCCCTTCTACCCCTTACTGGGCATGTTGTGCTGGGCTCATTTGATTCCACAGAGCCTCTCTGATACCACATAGCTTTGAGAAACTGAGGAGCACTCTAACCTTTGCTGCTGTGCCAGCCTGTTCTTACCTGCCTAAACTTGCCACAGTGTTCCCATCATTTCACAAGACATGGAAATTTACAATTGCTGGTCACCCAAAGACATGAGTGCCACATTTAGAGATGCTGGCAAACCTAAAGCATCTGAGATAGTTTCTTCCTAGCTGGTGGAACACTTTTACAAACCCCTGAAACCTAGGCTACTGAATCACCTGCAAGTGTGGCTGACATTATTTATAATTGAAGAAGTTATGTGGAGATTATAATGCACCCACCTTGGACCAAAGCCATTGTAGCCTACCCAACTGGCCCCCTAAGCCACATCATCAGCAGAACATCTTGTACTTAAAAAGTCACTCTGTAGAGGCAACTGAACCACATGGTGCACAAATATGAATGTAGGGACACAAGAACCATGAAAAAGCAAAATAATCTGACACTTCCAGAGTAAACTTGAGTTCTTGAGGAACAGAACCCAAAAAGAAATTGTTGAATTGCTTGAAAAAATAATTTAAAAATGATGATTCTCAGAAACTTAACAAGGTACAAGAGACTACACATAGTTCAGAAGAAATTAGGAAAAAACTGGTATGAATAAGATTCAGCAAAGAGATAGAGATGATAAAAAAGAAACATGTTGAAGCTGAACAACTCACTAAAAGAAACCAGACTGTAGAGATTCTTGGTATTTCTCATACGGATGCAAGTGTAGTTCAACATAAACAAAGCAGTAAGAATATTAAAGCACATCAACAGAATAAAGGACAAAAGTCATAATATCTCAACTGATGCAGAATAAGCATTCAACATCCCTTTGTGATAAATACCCTCAACAACTTAGGTATAGAAGGCACAGACGTAAACACACTAAAGGTGATGTATAAGAAACCCATAGCTAATATCATATTGAATGAGGAAAACCTAAACTGTTTCATTTAAGATGTGTAATGAGATAAAGTTGTTCTTGTTCACAACTCTTATTCAACATAGTAGTAGATGTCTTAGAGCAATTTGGTAAGAGGAGAATAAGAAAAAATGAAGAAGTCAAATTATCTCTTTTTTGCAGTTGATATGATTTTATATATATAGGACCTAAAGACTCTATCAGAAAACTTTTAGAGCTGGACATGGTGGCACATGCCTATAATCCCAGTAGCTCTGGAGGCTGAGGCAGGAGGATTGAAAGTTCAAAGCCAGCCTCACAATTTATCAAGGCCCTCAGCAACTTAGTGACACCCTGTCTCTAAAAGAATTACACAATAGGGCTGGGATGTAGCTTAGTGGTTGAGTGCCCTTGGGTTCAATCCCTGGTACTAAAAAAAACAAAAACAAATAAACAAATCTTTTAGAACTGATAAAATCAATAACGATTAAGAACAAAATTAACATTAAAAAATAAGTAGCATTTAAAAAAATATTTACTTAGTTTTTTAGTTGTAGTTGGACACATTACCTTTATTTCATTTATTTATATGTGGTGTTGAAGATTGAATCCAGGGCCTATCACTAGGTAAGTGCTCTACTGCTTCACCACAACCCCAGCCCCATCAGTAGCGTTTTTTTAATCTCTATAATGAGCTTGCTAAAAAAGAAATCAAGAAAGCAATCTCAGGATGGGGTTCTGGCCTAGGGCAGAGTGCTTGCCTAGCATGTATGAGGCACTGGATTTGTTTCTCAACATCACATATAAATAAATAAATAAATAAATAATAGGTCCATTGACAACTAAAAAAAAAATTAAAACAATCTCACTTATAGGAGCAATAAAAAAAGCAAAAGCAAAAAAAAAAAAAAAAAACACAAAACAAAACACACACACACATAGGAATAAGTTGAACCAAGGAATTGAATGACATTGTGACAAAATGTTTGTACTACCCAAAATTATTTGTAGATTACAGACATTCTTCACAAAAATTGAAAAGAAAAAAAAAGGATGAGGAACTTAAAAAAAGACCCCAGATGACCAACTAAATCTTATGTGAAGAGAACAAAGCAGGGGACTGAACAATACTTTACCTTAAAATATACTACCAATACACAGACCATTGGAAGAGAATAGAGAACCCAAGATAAATCTACACATCTAAGCCAATTGACCTTTAACAGAGGCACCAAATGATATTGGAGAAAAGTTAGTCTTCAATAAATGGTGCTAGGAAAACTGGATATTCAATTGCAAAATGAAGAGGCACCTGTCTTTCACTGGGTATAAAAATCACATCAAAATGGATAGAACACTAAATGCAAAACTGAAATTATGAAACACAGGGGAAACATTTGAAATGTATAGGCAATGCTGTTTTGGATTAGACTTTAAAAACTCATGCAACAAAAGGAAAACATAGACAAATGTGATCTTTCAAACTAGGAATATTCTGCACAGCAAAGGAAACAACAGAGTGAAGACACGTTATAGAACAAGAGAAACTGTTTTCAAACTGTTCATCTGATAAGGGAATTAATATCCAGAATATATAATGAACTCAAAACTCATTAGCAACAATATACAGATGATCTGAATAGATATTTCTCAAAAGATATATAAATGCCTAAAAATGTACATGAAAAAATGCTTAGCATCATTAATCATCAGAAAAATGTAAATAAAAAGAATAACAGGTAGTTTAGAGAGAATCTTTTTCACCAGAATAAAATAATACTGCATTCAGTGTTAATTTGATGGTTTGACAAAATTAGTGACCGTAGAATGGATTCTGCATAGTGAATCTTGTCTGTCAATGGCCTGATTTTATCTGCTTTGGAATATGCTAATATTTGGGAGTTAATTTTGAAGGTTAGGTAATTTCATATAGTACCTTCAAGACACCATAGTATGTTTCAGGAGGTTATTTATTTTGCAGAAAACAATGAAGTTAATCTCTAAGGAAATTAGGATTCTATTAAAATAATTTAAGTGAATAATTGTATACAGTACATTTATTGTTATTTTTCCACTATGATTATTTGTGGAGAATGTTATTAATGAAGTCTTCTTTTTTGTATTAAACAAAAGACTTTTTACACCAAAAGCACATATTGGAAGTTTGGTAGAACTCTATAGATTTCACAATATATAGTACCTTGTTGTATTACTTAAGAACATTAGTAAGCTAAGAGTATATTTTAGTAAAAATTGACTAGTCAACAATTATGGCTTTAGGAAGTAATAATCAATTAAATACAGCTTAGGAACAGGTATGAAATTATTGACTGTTGATTTTTGAGTTCTTCCTCTCTAAAGTGCTGAAATGTGTTTTGAAAATACTTAGTTGCATTAGTGGTTGGATTTGAGGCTTTTAACGTATTTTTTTTTTTTTAAATCAGTACCTCTGGGGAAAGGATAACCAAGACTTTAAATGTACTCTGAATTTTGTATCAGTATATAATTGTAAATACTGTGATGAAATATTGAAATGATCATGAAAGATGATGATCATTAAGCTTTTCTTTCAACTATTAAAACTCACTAAAGGTTATATTGAGCTGTGGTTTATGAAATTGTTTAGACTAACGCCTTCTTTGATAATTGTTTCTAAAGTGGAGAAAAATGCCTTAGGAGAGCATGATTAATGAATATTGTTTTTGGTTTTGGCAACGTCTACAGATTACTGTAGAGATTGTATTATTATGTATTATTGTAGAATGTATTTTTTTATGGGAGGGAGGGAGGGAGAGAGAGAGAGAGAGAGAGAGAGAGAGAGAGAGAGAGAGAGAGAGAGAATTTATTTATTTATTTTAGTTCTGGGCGGACACAACATCTTTGTTGGTATGTGGTGCTGAGGATCGAACCCAGGCCACACGCATGCCAGGCAAGCGCGCTACGGCTTGAGCCACATCCCCAGCCCTGTAGAATGTATTTTTATGGAGAAAAGTTGTTGGTTTTTAACAACATCTGGATTATCAAACAAATTGAAAGATTTTTTTCTGATGGGCTTTAAATTATTTTTATATGCATTATTAATTCTTATCAGCATGAACTTATATATCTAATACTTGCCATTTTATTAAACGGTGATCATTAATAATTAGAAGTGGATTATAGAGAAATGAAAACCCAGTGGTTTCATTGAGGATTATATATTATTTTTATAACTGTAGCCAAAATATAAGTAATATTTTTTACTTTATTCCTGATCAAAATTTTTTCTACTGTGAAATTGTAAACTATTTTTTATTCTATACCAATATATGATACTTACTGACAATTAACAAATGAGGGTTTATAGGTATGATAGATATGCCCATCCTTGAGGAAACAAGAATGTAAAGAGTGACAAATTTGAATTTCTAAACTTCTATAAAAACTGGTATTTTTTTCTATTCTGTATGTACCTTCATGCCTCATTTTTTTAAAAAAAAATATATTTTTAGATGTTGATGTGCCTTTATTTTATTCATTTATTTATATGTGGTGCTGAGGATCAAACCCAGTGCCTCACATATGCTAGGCAAGTGCTTCACCACTGAGCCACAACCCCCTAATTTGTTTAAAATTTAAAAGAAAAAAAAATGTATTTTATGTGATTTTTCAGATCAAGTGTAGTTTGTGTTTTATGTGGTTAAATTTTGATAGTTATACAGTACTGATTTTAACTAGTTTTTCATCTAACTTCAGCACTGACATTTAAAATCTCTGTTGAATTTAAATAGCATACTTCACGATTATATATGTAAGTAGAAGCTTGTGTACCTAATGAAATTAAATAAAAATGACATTTGCTTGTTGAAAATATGTGTCTTTTCAGCTGGTATTTATCCATATGGAGTTTGAAATTTGTCTGTATTATATGATAAAAATCTTCCTAGTATAGTTTTAGATCATAAAAAATGGATTTGAGAAAAATTGCACTAATAAATACTTTTACAATTAAATTTTTATGTGTACTTTACTTTTTAGAGTGATTTTAGATTTCACGCAAAATTGAGTAGACATACAGAAGTTTCTTATGTATATACATGCTTAATTAACCTTGTCCATTGTCAGTATTCTCTACGAGAGGGGCATATTTGTTACATCTGCTAAACCTACACTGACATACTTGTTATTATCCCAAATCCATAACTTACATTAAAAGTTCACTCTCAGTGTTGTGCATGCTATTGGTTTGTGCAAATATTATGGCATATATTCAACATTTCATTATATGATGAGCACTTTCACAGCTTAATGATTCTTGCTTTTTTTTTTCAACTTATTTTTTAGTTGTAGATGGACATAATGCCTTTATTTATTTTTATGTGTTGCTGAGGATTGAACCCAGAGCCGCACATGTGCTAGGCAAGCACTCCACCACTGAGCTATACTCCATCCCCCGTCCTTGCTTTTTTTCCTGATTGATTCCTTCTTTTCTTCCTCCTTCAAATGCTGATCTTTTTTCACATTCTCCATATTTTTCATTTTCCATAATATTATAATGGTTGCAATCATAGGATGTAGACTTTCAAATGGGTTTCTTGTCCTTATTGATGTGTATTATTATGTTTTTTTCATGCCTTTAAGGGCTTTATTGCTCATTCTTTTTAATGCTGAATAATATTCCATTATCTGATTTGTACCACAGTTGATATATTCATCTTCTGAAGGATGTCTTGATTGTTTTCAGGGTTGGTTAAGCCTCCACCTTCATTCTTCTCCTACACTATTATGTGAACTGTTTTATGTCTGCCTCTTTAAACTTTAGAATCAGTCTATTGATTTCCATAAAATAACATGCTGAGATTTATATTGGAATTACATGGAATTTGTAGATCAATTTGGGAGCAACTGACATCTTGACAATATTGAATTATCCTATCCATGTATATGGAATATCATTCATATTTATTTGTTCTTCTTTGGTTTCATGAGAATATTGTATTTTTTCATGTTGATCTTGTACATAATTTATTTAGTATTTTCTTATATTTATGTGATGCTGATAGAGGTGGTATTGTTTTTACTTCAAATTCCAGTTGTATTCTACAACCTTGGTATTACCATGTATTAGTTCCAGAAGTGTTTGGGTCAGTTATTTTGGATTTCTCATGTTGACAATCATGTCTTCTGTAAACAAAAATAGTACACTTCCTCCCATCATAATACTTTTTCTTAAAAGTATATAATTTTTAGTTGTCAATGGTTCTTTATTTATATGCAGTGTTGAGAATCGAATCCTTTGCTTCACACATGCTAGGCAAATGCTCTACCACTGAGCCAGGACCCCAGCCCCCGTCATAATACTTTTAATTTCTTTTTCTTGTCTTATTGCATTATCCACAACTCCCATAATCATGTTGAAAAACAGTAGTGAGAGGGAGCTTCCTTGTCTTGTTTCTTGTAGTAGATTCTTTGAAAAGGAAAATGACTAAGGCAATAATTTGTCATTTGCTAAACTAGTTCTTCTATTCTTTCTTAAGTTCTTATTTTCTAGTAAGGGAAATAGCTTTCACCATATTTTTCTTTCATCTCCATTTTGAGATTCCCCCCCCCCCTTTAAACTATGTGATCTGAATGAAAACTCATTCAATTTCAGGTCTTGTCTTTCCATTCTCTGGTGTTATATCAGATTTCCAAATGGCTTTCCAACAAAAGTGCTTGTTAGATAAGAAAGCTGAGAAGTGAGCGAATGCTTCCGTTCTATGGCTGTGGCATTCCTGGTGGTATCATGCTCCCATTTGATAACTTTCTGCCTGCCTACAAAGGTCACAGTTGGTTCTTTTCATCCCCTTAAACTCTAAGCTACTTCTATAAACTTCTAGCGTTTTCTCACTCTTCCTAGGGCATGAGACAGCTCAGGTTGTTTTTGGTCCATCTGCCATTAAATTTGTCTTTATTCTACTGTTCCTATGCATTACTAGATTTGGATAACTCTTTGAAGCTTGGTATGCCACTGTGCTGTGCCTGGGAAATGAAGTGTGAGCCTCTTTGTACCGAGATCAAAAAACGTATCTACAGTTTTGTTTATTTTCATCTCCCTCCCAATACCTTTTGGAGAAGAAGAAGGCGTGGCTTGTGCTTCTCTCTCAGGGGTATATTCTTTCATGGAATTTGATTACTTTTCTTTGAACTACCAGTTTGTTAATTTCATTTTGTTGGAAAAAAAAGGATTTTTAATCAGTTTCACATTTCTATTTTATGTTTGATTTGGTTTATGTTAGTGAAAGACATTTAGAATCTGTGTTTTGTAGTTTCAGTGTATGATTTTGAGAGATAATATATTGTAGACTTTGAATCATGAATTTCTAATTGTTAGTAAATGATAATAACATATTGTACCTGGAAGAAAATATTGTGAGGGAATGTATAAAGTGGAAATGTAGTGTGATCTGTCCTAGTGCATATCCTATTATGTCTGAATCAGAATCAGAACACAGATTTCATGACCACCTAGTCTTTCCTCAATAATATGTTGCTTTACTTTCTTCTGCTAGATCAGTCATAGACTACCTACCCTCCATTGTCTACCTGACTTTGAAGTTGATTTTCATTTTACTGGACATATTCATTTTTCATTCTACTGTACATGTTCTGTTAGCGTGATCATACCTACACTATTCATAAAATGGAATTATTCAACAAAATCATGGCATGCAGTCATTTTATTTCTGATAGCCATGTTGGATTTTTCAAAACACAAATGAAGATTGAACAAAAATGGTATAAAAAGAGAAAATGGGAAAAAAGGCTGTGATTAAAAAAAATGAAGTAGAAAGATATTAATTTAAAATTACATGGAATTTAAAACTTTTAAAAGTTATTATATTCAGAAAATATAACCCAGTTTATGGTGAACAATGGTTAGTAGCTAAGCCTCATATTGTTTAGGTGTTATGAGAGAATGAAAAGATAAGTTAAGAGGTATCATATAGTTAGAATACAAAACGGCTTTGGGGTACTAAGAAACATATCTTAATGTTAGAGGATAAATTTTTCATGGGTAAAAATATAGTTATAGTCTTATGCCATGTATTTATGGAGCAGTAAAATACAGTTTTCCAGCTCACTGTAGTTCTAGCACAATTCATTATTTTTATTTTTGTCAATCACTAATCATCATTTTTTAAAAAGAAACATATTTCTTAACACTTCATAAATAAAACTATGTTTCCAGTTCATTAAAAAGAGATTTGTACATGAGTTTGTGTGTATGTTTGTAGACATAAACACATACATACATGGCTACCTTTATTGGCACTTCTTGATTCTCGGTCTATTTCAATCAATGCAGGCCTTTCCCTATTATATTAATGCTTGTTTTATGTATGTTTTGAGATAAGAATTGTAGAATTCATTTGGTTACACTTGCTGATTGACTTATAGGCTTTTAATTATATATCTTTTCAGTGGATAAATGCTAATGGATAAAATAATAGGTATAGACTTATATATTGCTAATATCGAGGGCAATAAATTACAGTTTTCCAGCTCATATGTGGCTCTAACACAATTCACTATTCTTTCTTGTCTTTTTCCCAATTACTAGTCATCTTTTTTTTTTTTTGAAAATATGTTGTATTTACTAATGTGTTTGAACTAAATTGTTTCTTCTCTTCATTTTGGTTAATGTATGTCTTTTTTTTTAATGAAACAAAAAAATCTCTGTCTTTGGGTGTTTCTTTTTCTTTTTTTTTTAAACTGCCTTTCTTACTGCCTTTTTATCCAACTCCCAACTATTTTAATTAAGTTAGTTTATAATGATATAGAACAAAAGGGCAAGATATATGTGGGTAGGATCATTTAGTTTATGCCAAATAAAGTTACTCTTTGCTTGTTTAATACTTTTCAGTATCAATCTTTGTGTGTTCATAGGGCTGTGCGAGGTAAGCAACATGTTTTATAGAACTTTTCCTTTAAAAACTAAGGTATAAGATTGATGTGGGGATGTTTTTCATGACTATTGTTTTAAAAGAAATAATTGAATGAAATTTCTTCAGCTATTTTTTGCTGTCTTTTAGGAGTGGCAGAATTCTATTCAGAAGAATGCAGGTCTTGCTTTTATTGAACTTGTCAATGAAGGAAGGTAATCTATTTTATATCCATTTATATTTTACTTTAAAATGTTGTATTCTTCCCATATGAAATACTGATATTTTGGGGTTCTTGTTTTTTTTTTTTTGCAGTCAGTACTGTAATGAATCCTGATATATTGATTATTACAAATATGTTGACATTTAGTAACTTTATAATTTTCTTCATGGTTACATACTGATTGATAAGATTCCAGTCTTTATCTTTCAAGAAATGTGGGTGTTTTGCAAAAGTAAACTGCTTATTTTATTTGCAGATATAAGGAAACGTCAGATTTGTATTTTTTGTGAAGTTGTATCATGTTTATAGAGACCATAATTAGATGCCTGTGATGTCTTGCTTTTATTATAGTCTGACCATAAAGAGAAGTGGGAACAAGTTTTATTTTGTGTTCTGATGTGATAAGAAAGGGAAGAGAGTGAATAAGTAGGTATCATTCCATTTAAAGAGCATAAACAGAAGAATTCAAAGAAAGAAAATTCAGTGGAAGGAAAAAGAAGCAAAGAAAGTACAGAGATGAAGAAAGATAAATGAGGGGAAACAAATTTGAGTGAAAGAATTAAAAGATCAAAATAAACCGAGTAAATGATGAGTTGACCACATTGATATCTTGGGGTATACTGATCCAAAGCCTTTTACATGTTTTGTTTTAAGGTAGCTGATGTTGAAAACCCAGAGTAGAGGTTGAAAGGTGTGACTGGCTGCTCTTGGAAATAGTGTCCTCAGCAAAGTTATTGTTTCAGGGATATTTCTTTATAGAGTTTTGGCTGATGTTTTGGATTGTAGTAACTGTTTGAACTAATAACTAGGAATTTAGGTGCTCATTTTATTACAGGATAAGTAGAAATGAATCAGCTTCATTTGATTTTAAATATTACTAATTTTTTTCACTTAGAATTGTAACATTTTTAACTTAGATTACAGGTACAAGCTAGTATTAGAAACAAATAAATGAACCTGCAATTATAATGATTCATGCTGTGATAGAAGCAAAGAAGTGCAAGGTACTGTCACACTGAGAAATCAATTTAGTATGGAAGAATCACTTAAAACTTAATCAGAGCACATTTTATTTTTTTTGAGCATGATTCTTGAGATACGTTTTCAAGGACGAATTTGGTTAATCATCTGTACATTAGAAGAATAGGAGTTATGGATAAATTGGAGTATGTTTGGTGAAAAGCATTCATAATACAGGGAACAGAATATTTGAAGCCATTGTGATGTCAGAAAGAAAAAAAGATGTTCTTGTGTGTGTTCCTGTGTGTGTGTGTGTGTGTGTGTGTGTGTGTGTGTGTGTGTGTGTGTGCCCGCACACTTGCATGTACTGTTAGGTGGGAATGTGTTTTGGAGTTGACTGGGCATCTGGATTACAAAAGGCGTAGCACAGAATAATTGGACTTTTATCTAAAGGTGTTATGAAGTCTGTGGCAGATGTTATGTTGGAAGAGTGTCATGAAATTTGGTTTTTAGAAAGATTACTGGCAGAAATATTTAGGATAGGTTGAAGGAAAGGAGTCCCAATTGAATTCAAGAACTGTAGCAAGTGATTCATATAAGAAATAGAGCTAAAGTGTAGTCTATAGTTGGGAAGTAGGAGGTGATCAATAAATATTTCTCAATGAATAAGTGACTAGTACTCTACTCTTGTTTTTTTGAACGTTTTCATCATGCCTGAAAGAAGACCTATTTGTTAATAGTCAGGGCTGGGGTTGTGGCTCAGCGGTAGAGCGCTCGCCTCGCGTGTGCGAGACCCTGGGTTCGAGCCTCAGTCCCACATAAAAATAAATAAGTGAAATAAAAGTATTGTGTCTTCCTACAACTAAAAAATAAACATTAAAAAAAACCTTGTTAATAGTCACTTCCCATTTCCCTCTTCTTCTAGCCCTAGCTTGCTACTACTCTATTTTATTTAGATTTTCCTGTTTGAAACTTGTAACTGGAATCATTCACTGCATGGTCTTTTTGTAACTAGCATTTGATTGTTAGCTGCACATTACTGTAATGAAATGTCTAAGGAAATTGGCTCTATGGAGTGAAAGGGTTTACTTAGGTCACAGTTTTAGAGGTTCAGAGAACAAACAGCTTAGTGTAGGCTTGGTGAGGGCCATCCCTTGACTGCTTCACCTAATGGTTAGAAGGTCATATAGTATGTGTAAAAGTTGGGTTCACATCTCTCGCTAACCAGCAGAGATAGACAGGTTGAGTGGTGTCCCTCAGCCCTTTCAAGGGCATGCCCCGAGTGACCTAGGGACCTTCCAAAAGGTCTCATCTCTTTATAGTCCAGAACTTCTCACTATACTGCCACCCTTGGGACCAAGCTTTTACTCTTTAGATCTTTGGGGTATACTGATCCAAAGCCTCTTACATGTTTTTGAGGTTCATCTATGTTGTAGCAATATATTCCCCCCCCAAAAAAATATTGTTTCATTTCCTAGGTATATCATAGTTTACTCAACCATTCATTTGTTAATGGATATTTGGGTTGTTTCTGGTCTTGGCTATTGTGAATCATGACTCTTAAGAGCACTGCTTGGAGTTTTTAAAAGTTTTTCATTTCAGTGGGTACATACTTAGGAGTACATAAAAATTGTATGGCAAATTCAATAAATACCAGTATTTAATGATATATTTTTATGTACATATGTTGTTTGCATATTTTTAATTTGAATTATTAGTACTTTTCATTTTAAACAACATTCCATCTTCACTATAAATGCATATATATATATTTACCCCCTCTTTTTTCCCCTAGAACTGGGGTTTGAACCCAGGGGTGCTCTACCATTGAGCTATATTCCCAACCCTTTTATTTTTTGTTTTGAGATTGAGTTTCATTAAGTTGCTTGGGCTGGCCTCATACTTGGAATCCTCCTGCCTCCTTCTCCCCCCAGGTCTCTGTGAATACAGGTATGTGCCACTTCACCAGGAATTGATATCTTGACATTAATCAAATTATATTTCTTTGTTTTTAACAAAAGAAAAGAATATGTATAAAATAAATGTTTTACATTTATGAAAACATTCTACAGTTTCTAAAGAAATGAACTTCATGTTATTCTCAAATACTTGTATTCAAAATTTCTTATTGCCAAATAATTATTGGCAATAATAATTATTCCTTATTATACAAATAATTATTATACAAATAATTATTAAAATAACATCTTTATATCAGGTGTTATCATAATTCTCTTGATTTCTTATCTATGTTTATCTTACTCTTCTTAGCCTATGGAAAGCACACAGCCTTTGTCTTTTATTTTATTTTATTTTTTGTACTGGGGATTGAATCCAGGGACACTGAACCACTGAGCCATATCCCAGCTCTTTTTTGTATATTTTTATTTAGAGACCAGGTCTCTCTGAGTTGCTTAGGGCCTGGCTAAGTTGCTGAGACTGGCTTTGAACTAGTGATCCTCCTGCCTCAACCTCTGAGCCACTGCGATTACAGTGGGCACCACCACTCCCGGCTAGCTTCTGTCTTTTAAATAAATATTTGAAATAAACAATGCTGGAAACAAAACTAAGATTTATTAGTGAAATAGTGGACCTAGTATTTGAAATTTTGTTCTATATTTAAGGGCAGAATATACTTAAAGCAAAAACTCAGTTGTTTATTTTTCTAAATCAGTGGATTTAGTTTTCCAAATAAACGGTTTTTAAATTTCAGTTAAATATTCAGTGCCTGATGTTAAATGATTCTGTGTAGAAATGGATGTGTTTGAGAAGTAGTTTGGAATATTCAAGCTACTAGACTTAATCCCAGGGGAAGAAGAATAGTAATAAGGATTTTTCTTTTTACTACAAAGGCCAACCTTTTCTTTTTGTTATTATGTAAGTTTGACCTGCCTTGACCTCATTTATAGAGTAACTGCTATAAGTTTGGCCCTTGATTAATGTTTTATTAGTGTAAATAACATGAAGACCTTTATAGATAGACTATAGCATCAGGTTTATCAGAGTTGAAGGGTATCATTAGTGAATCAATTACTTAGGTCAGACGCAAGTAATTGTTCTTTGGTAGAAGTGTTTCCCTTATCTTACTTGTTTAATAAGATACTTTAAAATACATTGTTTTCATAGTTTTGTGTTTGATTATTGACATTTTTCATGTGCAGCATGCTATTTTATATGAATTTATAGAACTAAAATAAGTAATAATCAGTGACACAATCTTTGATGTCTTTGCTAAGAGGGAAAAAATATATTTTCTTCTGTTTTTGTTTTGGTACTGGGAATTGGACCTAGGGACGCTAATAAAAAATTTAATTAAAAAGTTAAATGTTCACATTTTATAGGAAAGAACACTGGTAATCCTGATGGATAGTTTTGTTTATGGATGTTTTGCTATCTTGAATCATTGATTTACCTTATAAATATGCAAGTAATTGATCTAAAATTTATTGTTTTTTAAAGGCACAACTTAAAATAAATAGATTTATATTTTAAATGAATGTTCAAGCTCCCTGTTAGAGTGTTATGCTATAGCATTACTTTAGTAGAAAATAATGTAGCATTAACACCATTACCTTTGATCCTCTTTTGTGAAATCTGAGGGTTCAGTGGTATAGTAATTTACGTGTACACGTTATTATGTATCTTGGACTTCAATTGATTTGATTTGTGTACTTGATTTGACTTTATCTTAGTTGCTTTTTCTTTATAATGTATTTAATTGAAATTAAATAATGTATTCAGTTAAATTAATTCCAATAACACTGTTGCTTACATTTTATAATTCAGTTATTCATCAGTGAATTTTAGAAGTCTTGAAATTTGGTTTTGCTTTTATGTTTTGCCTTTGTATGTATTTATTTTTATTATTTATAGAGAGCTTATTACTTGCAAAGAATTTAGAATTTTAATATAGTATTATTCTTAATTTTTCTGGTAGCAATGAATCTGGCTGCTAGGTTGCTTCCTTTCTTGCTAGCCTGCTTGTGGTACCTCCAACAAATGTCTTTGAAAGTATTCAAACTCCTGGTGGTGTTCTAGGCACTGTGATCCAGGCAGGTGCACTGAGATAGTACTCTGTGATATTCATAATTTGTTGATGGTTCAGACTCTTCTTATAATTTCACTTGTTTGACTTGTATCTTTTAGAAGGAATGAAGCATTGGATAAACATCCTACATATTTTATATATTTTGGTGTCCTGCTTTTATTCTTTACTCCACAATTCTAAATAATTGATGCTGATTTCCTATTAGTGAAAGTATCATAATTTAAAATGTCAAGGAATCCTATGAGTTTTCCTGTTATTATTCTCACTAATTTTCTTAATTTTTCTCATTATTTCTGTTTAATTTATATTTTAAAGTGAAATATAGACATTATTCCTTTAGCAGATATAATTCATAAAATTTTAATAGTCAAAGATCATGGAAGTAATAGGCTATGGAACCTGACTTTAAAAGTATAATACTTGTTAAGATATTTAAGACCTATGTTTTTGTCTTGAATTTTGTAATTTTAAATACATAAGTAATTAAAATATCCTATAATTCTAATGTAGTATTGGGTTTAGTTTACTAAAAATACATCTTAGGTTCTTCCATGGCCACCTGGAATTTTACTCTTCAATCTGCTGCTGTGGCTCTTCTCTTTCCCCATCCTGGGAAAGCACAGGAAGGGAAGATCATCCCACACACTGCTGGACCCATCCCTTAACTATCCTTGAGGGATAGTGAGTATCATCTCCTTATTCCAGCAGTAACTTAGGCTTGTATCTGAATATGTAAATAGCCCTCATGAAATACATGATGTTTCTAGTACTGATGTACTTGTCTGGCTTTTAAAAATTTAGCTGCTTAGATTGCATTTCTGCTTTGAGTGTTGATTTGGCAGATCTAGCATTTTCCTTTGGTTCTCTAGGTAGAATAGATTACCACCAATCTCTGTGGAATGGCTGAGCGGAATGAATGGAAGGGAGGCCAAGAGGGAAAAAGGAGGATAAAAGAGAAGGAGAGAGGCCAAAACACATTTCATTTTATTCTAAAGCCCTTTGCCATTCTTGTTGCTGTTTTGGGTAACAGTCAAAGAGGTGAACAGTGTGGCTAGAATATATTCTTGTATTAACAGAAAAGAAAAAAAACATTTTTTTGTAAGAGAAAATTTGAATCAAAGTAGAGGTTTTCTTTTGGAGTATTACCTAAGCACATGCTTGTTTGTTGCAGTATTGGGGATTGAACCCAGGGAACTTTACCATTGAGCAACAAAGCCAGCCCTTTTTATTTTTTCTTTTTTAACTTTTGAGATAGGATCTTGTGAAATTGTTGAGACTTGCCTGGAATTTGAGCTCCTTCTACCTCAGCCTCCCGAATAACTGGGATTATAGGCCTGTACTACTACTGTGCCTGGCTGAGCCATGTATTTCATTTACGTTTTAAAATTATATGTGTAGTAAGTAAGAAAAACTCCAATTAAATAGTGATAAACAGTTGTTTGGATAGAATCTTATTTTTTGTGTAGAGTTAGAGGCCATTGTTCCAAAGATGAGTTGAACAGAGGCTTTCATTATCTCTGTCTGTTTCATCCCTGGGTCAAATTGATGTAGGAGTTTGTGTGGGAAGTTGATAATGAGTATATGCTGTTCTTTTCTCTTAGTGATTAGAATATTTAAATTTGAATTAATGTTCATAGTTTTGGGCAGGTTTAATAACTTGTCAGAAAGGATTAAGTTTAATAACTTGTCAGAAAGGATTAAATTTTTTCCCTTAATTAGAATACATGTTTCTTATTTCATCATGTGTTTTGTTTTAAAACAATGGTAAATTATTATTATTATTTTTTAATTTTTAGAGAGAGAGAGAGAGAGATTTTTTTAATATTTATTTTTTAGTTTTCGGTGGACACAACATCTTTATTTTTATGTGGTACTGAGGATCGAACCCAGCGCCCTGTGCTTGCCAGGCGAGCACGCTATCACTTGAGCCACATACCCAGCCTGGTAAATTATTTTTTACTTTGAATTTTCTGATTGATCAATAGTTTTTAAGTAGTATAGCATATACTTCCTTTAACAGATTTTGTGTATGGTGGCTTTTGGAAACTTAATATGGAATTTTATATTTAAATGATTTTTTGTTTATTTTTAAGCTTGTTTTGTTCTTATTGGAGTAAAATAATGGTTCTGTATTTGCATTGAACTTTTTGACCCCCCTGGAAGTACCAGATTCCACTGGATTTCAGGTCAGTACAGGATTTGTGGTTTACTATTTCTCAGGCCAATAATATATAACTTTGGTAGATGATGGTTTGGATACAGAATGTATATAGATCGCACTTATTAGCTATGTAACATCTCTCTCTGTCCCTTTTTTTTTTTGACATGGTATATTCCATATTGCAATATCACAAAAATCCTCTCTCTATGTGTGTATGTGTGTGTGTGTATGTAATATATAAAATATATAAGATACATATAATATATTGCATATACATGCACATACATAAATGGTTTATATTTAAATGGAATAATTTACAAATTAATCAAAATGAGTATTGTACAAAAATAGGAGTTGAATTAGAGGAATAAAAAGGAAAATATCTAAACTGAGAAGCGTTAAATGAAAATAAAATGAACATAAAAGTGATTCAGACTTCATTCAGCAAATATTTCTGTACAACAGATACATGCGGGTCCATATTCTGAGCTTTGGAAATTTAGCAAAGGACAAAATAGGTATCCCCTCCTCTCAAGTCTTAATTTAATTTGTAAAGATACAAAATGAAAATGTTGGTATTATGTTAGTAGGCTCTGAGAGTTGTTGAGAAAGTCAACAATGGGGGTGAGGGGGTCTAGGAGCAGTCTGAGCCAGGATGCTGCAGTGTTGAATAGAGTGGTGAGTGGATCCCAAGGGTGAGTTCTGATGAAGTGCTGAGGACAAGGGCAATGAACCCGGTGGGAAGATGGGAAGTGGCAGAAACCTTGCAATAGAACAACACCCTGAGGTAAATTCCAAGTGGGGACCCAGCAGAGCCCTTTCCCTTATCACTGTCTTCCACACATTACTTCGTCCACACATCACTGTCTTCCTTCTCTTTTCATGTGTATTCTTGAGAATAAATCCTTTCATCTTTCTGAAAGATTCTTTGATTTTGAATATGTCAGCTTGTGAACTGGCCCTTTTGCTTCCATCCTGGCCTGTGTAATACTTTGAGTTGTTTTGAAATGCTCAAGGAGGGGTTACTATGCACAATAACTTTGGAAAAACAAGTTGATATCCAGCTGTGTGACATTCATATTCAATTTGACATTTGTATTAAATTACTAAACTCTTGCATTATCAGAAAGAAATAATTTTATACAGTATTGGTATTTCTATTTTATTTATAGTAAAGAATATGGATACACTGTAGTCGCCCTAATCAATGACATTGTTTTCCAGAATTGGATAGTACTTGGGCTAGATCTCAACTGAGAAGGATCGGTGTGGGCCTTAAATGTGTGGGAAGCCCTTTAAAAAAAATTTAAATTATCCTTTGTTGGTCACCAACCTGTTTTTTCCAAGAATTTAGTCTTGTATATTTTATAATGTTAAAGCCTTTTTCTCTCTTATTCAAAGTTGTTAATGAAAGCTTTAACTCAGAAAAAGGAGTAGCGAAACATCAATTTAAACATTTTTGTGGTATTGAATTATTTAATATGCTGAAAGAGGGATGGGAGAGAAACAATGTATGTGAGCAAGCAGGCAGGTACATGGAGAGTTAGGAAGTAATGCTTCACTATAAGAATAAAGATTATGTTGACTTATGGAGGTGATAGTCTCAAGTGGAGAAAGAAATCTTTAGCATTTTTTTTTCTCAGTTTTGGTTTTTGGCCATTCTCTGAGGTTAATTCTAATGAAATTTCACTGTTAAGAAGATTACCACTTTAAGAATATTACTTCCATATTCTCATTTACTAGGGTCTGGGAACATGGTAACTTTGCTGTCCCATCAATGGTCATGTTTAGTAAAAATCTGACAGTTGCTTCTATCAGGGGTCACAGAAAGCCCAGGAAGCAGCAATAATATTGGAAAACTCTTGGTGAAAATGTGTGGAGGTGCTTACCCACGGTGTAATCAGATGTGGACAATGTGCTGTAATGCAGTTATGGGAGATGGTTGTCATCATTACTGTTATTTATTGAACCTCTAGTGTGACTCTTTTCCAGTTGGTCACTTGATAGGGCTGTTTGTTTCCTAAGGCTGACACAAGCGGGGTTTTTATTTTTAATTCCTCCTTGCACTGTAGGCATAAATTATATGTAGGTTTTCTTCTTAATATTAAAATATGTGAACCATTTTGTGCTCTGTATTTAGAGACTTAATCTATTTATAGTAAACACAACATTATGAGACAGCTTGTTTGCTTTGTTTACTTCTTTTTTTTTTGTTTGAAGTAATAGTTTGTGCAATTGTTAGATAAAATCGTACTTGCTAAAAAACTGTATAATCCTCATAATTAGGAAAGTAAGCATGTTGACAAGGAAAATTGGCCCCTTAAAAGAATAAAACAACTTACCCAAACAACTACCCCCAAAACCCAAAAATATTATGTAGGTGACTTAGTTTAACTTGTGAAGTCATTTTTATATTTTTCTTAATGGAAAGATAAATTATATTTCTAACTAAAATAGAGGTTATGTAGTCAGGACCTTCTAAGATACTGATTTAAAACCATTTTGTAAAGTGTGAAGGAAAATATATGTTTTCCATTTTCTATGAAAGTATTGTTAGTAAATTATATATATATATTATCTCCTAATCAATTTTTATAATATACTTTTAAATGAATAAGGTTAGATAGTTATCATTTTGTATTATTCATTAAAAATATTTCAAACTTAACTTTCCTTTTTATTCTAATCTAAAAGCTATAGGGTTTTACTGTTAATTGCTTATTTAAATTTATACTTAAAGAGTATTTTGTTCTAAGTATTTCTATAAATAATGATTGAATATAGCCTATCCAAACAGTACCTCTTAGTTGCTGTGATTGTTTAAAGAAGAAAAAGTGAAAGATGTGACTTCCTATCCACTTGGGAAAACAACATACAGTGAATACTAGTAACTCTTTTATAGAATAATTTATAAATAAGTATAATATATGCTATGTATACAATAAGTATTAGGTATGAGTGACATAAAATAATGATATTTATATTCCTCAAGAGGAAGGTGTTTGAATTCAAGTTTAAATAAGTTTTGGATGTAACAAAATTATTAAAAAAAATTGGAAGGTTGTTTATGACCTTCTTTTCTTTCATTTAGTATCTATTTGTTGAGTGTGTACCATGTTCTAAGTATTGTTTTGGAGTCTGAAAATGTAGCTCTATTTAAGACTGTGTTGTCATAGAGGAGAGAACAAATAATAAGCAAGTAAATAACACAACACAGATAGTAATAGTAATGCTTGTATTGTATTCAGGAATATCACTTCCATATTCTCATTTACAATACAATATAATAAAATAATTATTTAATTTTTAAAATAAGGTAATATTATGAGAGTGAAGAGGAGAAAATCTGTATCAAAAGGCCAATACAGAATGATTAGAAAATATTTTTGGAGAAGACAGACTTGACTTTAATATTTTGAGGTGAGGAAGCAAGAATAAAGGTCTTAGGAGAGAACAGTATTTGTGTATTACTAAAAAAAATTGAAGGCCAGCATGACTAAAACAGATGAACACGGAAGAGAGTAATAAGGCTTGGAAACATCAGTGAAGTATTCGATTTTCAGATCATATATGCTGTGCTAAGAAATTTAGATTTAATCTTATTAAGAATGTATTGTAGAGTTTTAAACAGAGGAGTGGCATGATGTGAATTATGTTTTTAAAAATTTTAATGTTAACATTTAATGTTGTTTAAAAATTATTTTTAAATAGATGGAAAAATATGGGCTGGGGTTGTGGCTCAGCTGTAGGGCACTTGCCTAGCACGTGTGAAGCATTGGGTTCAATTCTCAGCACCGAATATAAATAAATAAAATAAAGGTCCATCAACAATTAAAAATTATATAAACCAAAGATGGTAAAATATGCTTAACATAGTTATCTTAATCATTTTAAAGTACACAGCTCAGTGGCATTATTAGGTACGATTATATTGTTGTCCATCTCTAGAACTCTCTTTTCTTTCTTTTTTTGGTACTGGGGTTTGAACCCAGGGCCACTTTACCACCGACCCCATTGGCATCAGTTTTTATTTTTTATTTTGAGACATTCTTGCTAAGTTGCTTGGGGGCCTTGCTGAGTTGTTGAGGCTGGCTATGAATTTGTGATCCTCTTGCCCCTACCAAGTCACTGGGATTACAGGCACATGCCATCATGTCTGGCTCTAGAACTCTTCATCTTGCAAAATGGGAACTCAACCCATTAAACAAAAACTAAGAACAGAACAGGGAGGATGAGCAGGAAGAAAAGATTAGCATTAAACAGAGACATGAGGCAGGAGGGAAAGGGAGAAAAAAAGGAAATCACATGGAAATGGAGGGAGATCCTCATTGTTATACAAAATTACATATAAGAGTTTACGAGGGGAATGGGATAACAAACATGGAGGGAAATGAATTACAGTAGATGGGGTAGAGAGAGAAGATGGGAGGGGAGGGGAGGGGGGATAGTAGAGGATAGGAAAGGTAGCAGAATACAACAGTCACTAATATGGCAGTATGTAAAAATGTGATGTGTAACCGATGTGATTCTGCAATCTGTATTTGGGGTAAAAATGGGAGTTCATAACCCAATTGATTCTAATCTATGAAATATGATTTGTCATGAGCTTTGTAATGTTGTGAACATCCAATAAAAAAAAAAAAACTCTCCATTGTTCCCTCTCCAAGTCCCCTCATAACCACCATTCAATTTTCTGTCTGTATGAATATGACACACTAGATATGAGTGGGATCATACAGTATATTTCTCTTGGTGTCTGTCTTAGCATTATGATCTCACAAATTCATCCATGTTGTGGCCTGTGTCATATTTTTTAAGACTGGATTAACTTATTGTACATAGAGATGCTTCTTGATTTATGATTATAAATTGAGAGATATTGTCATCAAAAATCCCTTTAATATCTAGCAACATAGTATACTGTAGAGTATGTTTATCATTTACTCTTGTGATAGTGTGGCTGATGAGCTTTGACTCCCTGCTGCTCATCAAGGCCACTGCCCAGTATCACTAGAGAGTATCTTCCTTCATATTGCTTGCCTGGGAAAAGATCAAAATCAAAAGTCTGTGCTTTCTACTGAAAGTATGTCATTTTTTTACACCATCATGAAGTAAAACAAATCAGGGACCACGTGTATATACCATATTTACTTATTTGTGTGTGATGGACACTTGAGTCGGTTTCACTTTTGGCTACTATGAATAATGCTACTGTGAACATAGGTATATTTCCTTGAGTTCCTGCACTTAATTTGGGATATGTGTCCAGACTGATTGCTTCAACTCAAGGTATATAGTTTTAAATTTTCAAGAAACAGACATTGTTTTTCTTAGTGGCTGCACTATTTTATACTTCCACCAACAGTGCAGAGTAGTTCCAATTTTACACATCCTTTCTAAATTTATTTATTTATTGTTTTTGTTTTTGAAGGTGCTACTCACCATTCTAATGAGGGTGGGGTGGTGTCTCACTGCTGTTTTGATTTGCCTTTCTCTAGTAGTTGATGATGTTTTAGAGAATCTTTTCATGTGTTTATCACCCCTTTTTATGTCTTCTTTAGAAAATGTCTTTTCAAATACTTTGCCCAGTTTTCAGATGGATTGTTTTTCTGTTGACTTATAGAAGTTCTTTATGTAATTGATGCAGTCTTAATACAATGCCCAGGCTGGCCTTAAACTCATTAAGCTCAGGCTATCCTCCTGCCTCTTACTCGAGTAACTGGGAAACTGTTCCTGGTCTTGTATTCTTAATAGTAACTCTTTAACAAATATATAATTTGCAAATATTTTCTCTTATTCTGAGGGTTTTTCGTTGTGTTGGTTTTGTCCTTTGGTGATCAGAGGTTTTAAATTTTAATATAGTCTAATTTATCTGTTTTTTTTTCTTTTGTTGCTTGTGCTTTTTGTATTATATCCAGGAAATCATTGCCAAATCTAAGAACATAAAGCTTTTCTCTGTTTTCTTCAAAGGGTTTTATAATTATAGCCTTTGATCCTTTATTTTTGGGGTGGTGCTCAAGATTGAACCAAGGCCTTGTAATCTAGCACTGAGCTTCCTCCCTTGCCCTATTTGATCCAATTTGAGTTAATTTTGCATATTGCACAAGGTAAGTTTCTTAATCTGTTCATGATGATATAACTAAATGCCTTAGACTGAACAATTTGTAATAATAGAAGTATATTTCTCACAGCTATAAAGGCTAGAAAGTCTAAGGTCTAGGTGTTGGCAGGTTCAGTGTCTAGTGAAGGCTGGTCTCTGCTTTATAAAATGGCACCTTGAATCTTGTGTCTCATGTGGCACAATGTGGGAGTTGGAAGGACAAAAAGCAGCAAGCATTATGTGAAGCTCCTTTTATGAGGGGCTTTAATCCTGTTCAAGGGAGAGTGCCCTCATGACCCAAAGTCCCCATCTCTTAATACTGTTGCACTGGAGATTGAATTTCGGCATGAAATTTGAAGGGGCACAAACATTCAAACCATAGCATTAAGGACCCCTCTCATTCTTTTGCATGTTGATATCAAGTTTTCTAAACATCATGATTTATGTTTTTAGAAGACAGCGCCGTATAGGGTAAGAGTGGAAGCAGACAAATCAATAAAGGTAGTAAGGAAATAGTATAGGCAACAGTTATGGTACCTTAGAAAGATGTGGTAGTAATGGTGACAGAAATAGATACATGATATGTTTAAGAGTTAAAGTGGCAGAGCTTGCTTTCATTAATTGTATTTGGAGGTAAGGGAATGAGAGTATCAAGAATTATTCCTAGGGTTTACTTGAGTGGACTCAAGTGCTATTTATTGTGCCAGAAAAAAAAAAAAAGAGGTATTGATTAAGAGAGAAGAATTATCTGCATTGGAAAGGGAAAAATCAAGAAATATTAATTCTGAAATATCAATTGGGTATGCAAATGTATTTCTGTTGTGTAATTGGTTACCTGAGTTAGAAACACAGGGACCAAGCCATTAGGTTAGAGATATAAACTTAGGAATGAGTAGCACATGTGGGTGAGATTTAAGGTCACAAGACTAGATGAGATAATGTGGATAGAGGAAAGAGCATAGAATCGAGTCCAGGGTTACTACAAAATTTCTAGGTAGTGCAAAGATAGAGGATTTAGCAAAGTGAAGAGTGAAGTATCTGCTGTCTTTTTTTTTTTTTTAAATCACATTTTGTATTTGAAAACAGACTTACACAAACTACTATACTGGATAAATGTTTATGAAAAACAAGTAAAGGTGTGTTCAGTGCCTGGAGTACTGATTTCTTCCAGACCAGTGACCAAGTAAAATAGAACAACAGGAAAATAGGAAGTTTACCTATATTGAACTCTTTTGTAGAGACTCTTTTGCTGATAGTCCAAAAATCAATATGGTGAAGATTTCTGGAGAAGCTTAGTTAAGGTTTTCTGTGGAGGAGGGGGTGTCACTACATTGCCATATAAAGTAAACTCATAGAGGAATAGCAATGCCCTTGTCTTCATTATATTTTGTTTGCTAGAAGCAAGTATCAGATTTTACCTAGACTGAACTGAAGGAGATGGGATCACATGGGGCCATAACTCACCAGAGGTCTAGAATGTAAGTAAAGCTTCTCTCCAGTGCTTAGCCTCATCATTATAGTGTAACGATTGTACAAAGGATGTTTGACTGTGTTTTAAAAGATAGAAGGACAAAAATGTTAAAAGAGCAGTGTAATCATTCAGAAGATTGAATTAGTTATAATGTGGATGAAATCACGAAGCTTTGATTTTTAGGGCATTGGTTGTGAAATAGCATAAATTAAATCTGGAAATATTACAGAGGAAGTATTGTCAGGATTTGCTGATTGCTTTGGAGCTTGAAGGAATATGGTAGAGAAGAGGGAGGAGACTGGGATAATTTTGAGGTTACTTGATTGGGGAATGGGAAGGTGGTGTGCCATTGATTAATCAATTCAATTAATGTTTGAGTGCTGTGAGGCAATATATTGATGTTAAATTCATGATGTGGTTTTAGGCCTCCTGAGGGAACCTAAGAAGCACAAACTAGTATTTCACATCTACTTTCTTGAAAACCTTGGCTTTCTCTGTAGACTCACAGGAAGTTATTCATTAGCAGGTTTAAAAATTACACTAGAAATATTTTTTATCTAATGCCTAAATGTGTACTGTTTAATAGAAGTTGAAAAATGCTGTGATGATGTCCCCTCAAAATTATAGTCAAGATATTTTATTAACTTCTAAACTGGCTGGGTATAATGGAGAAATTCTCAGAAATTTACAGTCAGATTATAATAGTGCATGTGAGATTAATAAAGATAAGAAAAAGTGGAAGAAAAGCAGAAAGTCTTTTTATTTTTAAAAGATTTTCTCTTTTTCTAAAATTTTTTTAAAAAAGATTTTCGCTTTTTCTAAAGTTTTACAAAAAGCAAAAATATTGCTTTTTGTAAAACTTTAGAAAAATATAGAGAGGATTTATGCCTTACTTTCTAGCTAAGTTTTACACACACACACACACACACACACACACACACACACACACACACACACATTTTTATGTAAAGGACCAAATAGGAGTCCATGCTTTGTAGGACATATGATCTCTGTCACAGTTCCTCACCTTAGTGTAGTATCGTGACTTGAGAACATTGATGGATAATATTTAACAGAATGGTCACGGTTGTATTCTGGTAAAACTTTATTAACAAAAAGGTTTTACTATCAAATTTTGACAAACCAGATTTTGCCCAAAGGCTATAATATGCTGATCTCTCTTCTAGGTAATTGGCAATTTGGTGTATTTTTTTTCATATTTTCCTAAGACTCATAAATGATATTTTCAAGTTTCTTTTTCCTTCATATGTACCTTATAGCATTTTTTGTTGAAATTTATAAGAATCTGTCATTATATAATTCTCTATTTTGTTTCTTTAAATTTTTCACTTTTACAAAAATGTTATTGTGAAATTCCCTTATATACTGTATCTTTCTACACCGTGGGAATATGTTCATATAGTATGTTATCCAATTGCTTTGGATCCAAGTCTGTATTTATTTTATTTATATTTTTGCTGCAAACTTTGGTACAAGGTGAAGCAAGTGACCTATGGAGCGGTTCATGCCATTGTTGATGACTGTTGGGTCTCACAGACATGTACATTTTCTAGTGCCATTTTAGCCATTCTCCTGCTATTTAGTTGTAAAAATAATCCTGATCCTACCCAACCTATCTTTCCAATTCCTTTAAAAGAAGGGAGTTTAGAAGACCTATACATAGCAAACACGTTCCAGAAGCCTTCTGTTTATATAAAATGAATCATATTTTTGTAATTAAATGGTGTTATGATAGTACTCATCAAAATGCATCATCTGTTTATATCTCCAAAATACTGTATTGAAGGGTTTAGTTCTGTGTGATCCATCTTACTTGTTATATAGAAAGGTCTTAAGTGTCACCAGAGCTAACCATCTCTGTTTCTTGATTTCTAATACTGAAGGTTTATTTCTTTTTTTTTTTAAATTTATTTATTTATTTATTTATTTATTTATTTTTTGAGAGAGAGAGGGGGGAGAGAGAGAGAGAGAGAGAGAGAGAGAGAGAGAGAGAGAGAGAGAGAGAGAATTTTTAATATTTATTTTTTAGTTCTCGGCGGACACAACATCTTTGTTAATGTAGTGCTGAGGATCGAAGCCGGGCCGCACGCATGCGAGGCGAGCGGGCTACTGCTTGAGCCACATCCCCAGCCCTGAAGGTTTATTTCTTAAATTTTATCTGGTTTATTTCTTATGATTTTTTTTTTTTTTTTTTGCTACTGGAGTTGGAGTTCAGGGGTGCTTTATCCCTAAGCTACATCCCCAGCCCTTTTTATTTTCCATTTTCAGAGTTTTGCTAATTTGCTAAGTCTGGCCTCTAGCTTGTGGTCCTTCTGCCTCAGCCTTCTGATTTGCTGGGATCACAGGCAAGTACTGCTTCACCCAGCAAATTTTTAAATCTTTATATAAGGCAATTTGTACAGTAATTATTTATTGGTTCTTTTTTATTCATATATAGTATTTTATTATATTAATATTTCACCATTTACAAAATCAATTTTATTCTTAACCAACATTTGGGTAGTTGCTAATATTTGGCTATAATAAATAATTTTTGTGAAAATTTTATTCATTATTGTTATTTGAAGAGTGCATGTCACTTCACATTTGTCAATACTTGATAATCTCAATTTTTTTCACATGGGCATTTTTATGGGGTCTAGTATATCTTATGGCTTGAATTTATATTTTTCTAATGAATAGTAACAGTGAGCACCTTTCCATGAAGTTATTCACCATTTGGAAATCTTTTTTGAAATGCTTATTTTGTATTTTCCCCATTTTTAAAAATTATGATCATTGCCTTTTCTTTATTTTTAAGAGGTATATATTTAAGATATAGTTTCTTGTTGGATATTATTATTCCATGTATATTCTTCATTTCTGATATTTTCCTTTTAATTATCCTAATGATGGGTTTTGTAAATATATTATCAGTTTTAATATATTTCAGTTTATCATTATTTTTCTTTGTAGTGTGTGTATTTTTATTTTGTTTAATAAATCTTTAATGAAATCATGAAGCGGCTTTCTTAGGTAAGCTTCTGGGATTGCTTAGGACTTATCCATAATTCATTTGAAATTGGTTTGTTTGTATCATTTGAGATAGGTTAGTTTTGTGCACATAAATACCAGGTGGTTGATCCAGGATCAGTTATTGAAGATGACCATCTTCCTGTTGCTTACTACTGAAGTACCTTTGTCATAAATCAGGTGACCATATATATAGGTCTGTCTCTGGTTGTTTTCTTCTGTTCTACTGGTTTGTTCATGTGTCTTTGCTCAAGTTCCACATTGTCTTAATTAACTTTGTTTTTATAATAAATCCTACTATGTTACAATATAAATTCTGCATTGTTACAATTATCATCCTCCTTAATCTCTTTCTTTCAAGATGTCTCAGCTTTTTATTTTCATATAATTTTTAGAATCAACTCATCAAATTCTGTAATAAAGGAATTTTGATTGAAATTCATTATCTATAGATCACTTAGTGGATAATTGATATCTTTACAATATTGAGTCATTCCCTTTAATGAACATGTGTTCTTTAATTTTTCACAACTCTCTTTTTGTTTTATATATATAATTGTAGCACCCTTTTAAGGTAGCTTTCATACATATTTGGTTGTTTTTCAGTGCTTTTCAAAATAGTACTTATGTTATTTTACTTATTGGTAACAACAGAATCTAGTTGATATACTTACTTTAGGGACATTTCTTAAGTTATTTATTAATTTTAATTGTTTACATATTGTATTGGATTTTATTAGTTTTTCAAAGAACTAATTTTTATCTTCTAACTTTCCAAGTAATCAATTTCTGCTCTCATTTTTGTTATTTTACTTTCAATTTATTTTCATTTGCTGTTTATTTATTATTTCTTCAGTTAGATAATTTATATTGGGAGTTTTTGCCTTTTTTTAAATGTATTTATTCAGGGTATATAGGTTTAGCTGTGGTCAACAACATAAGTGTGGGAGCAGAATTTTCCACCCTCGTGTTGTTGACTGTATTCAGTTCCTTCCTGGTAGTCACAGTTCCTTGTTGGCTATTGTTTGCGGGCTTGACCTCCTCACCATGTGAACCACTCATTAGGATACCCATAACCCTGGTAGCTATCTTAAGCTGAGTCATCAGGAGAGAAAGTCAAGAAATTCAGCTAGCACCTGGCGGTTACTCTGTAGTATTCATTGAAGAATGGTATCATCCATTTACTGTTTTCAGATGTTCTTGCTATAAAGACAAACAACTCCTTTCCACATGCAAAGGAAGGGATTATATTTGGCTTTGGCTACTGGGAGGTTTGGAATATTGGTCACTATTTTAGAGCCTCTTTGCTTGGAGTATTTTGTATGCTCTTATTTCTTTCCAGTTTTATTCTGCTATATCAAAAGACATACTCTGTGTGTTACAGATCACTTTGTAGCCTCACATTTTGCCTGCTTTTATGTATGTTTTGGGTTTATCTGAAAATAGTTTATTATTCACTTTTGGATGTTGTGTTCTACATGTATGTATCAATCAGATCAGGTGTGTTACTGTGCTGTTAAAATATTCTGTAGCTTTCGGTTTGGACTTGCAGCTCAGTGGTAGAGCACTTGCTTATCATGTGTGAAGCACTGGGTTCAATAATCAGCATCACATAAAATAAATAAATAAAATGAAGGTGTTGTGTCAATCTACAAAAAAAGGCTATGAAAATATTCTGTAGCTTTATATTTTCAATAATTAGTTGTATGCCCTAATATTGGGGAAAAATGTAAATTTAGTATCTCAAAATTCTAAATTTCTGTCTCTGGTTCATTTATCCTTTTATCATTTGGAATTTGATGTCTTTATTTCCAAGTTTTTTTCCCTAAAGCCCACTTTTCTCGCATTACTAAATATACATTAACTTTCTTTTGTTGTCTAATTATTCATCTTTTCTAAAATTTTACTTTCAGTGTTTGTGCAAATTTATGAAATTTTGTCACTTATAAGCAGTATATATTTTTTAAAAATCTAAATGACAATAATTCTATTATGAAATGTTTACTTGTTATATGTATTGGGTAAAATGCATCCTCTCATTATGTTCTTCATATTCTACCTTTTGTGTATTCCTTTCTTTTTCTCTTCTTTTCTTTTCCTTTCTTTTCTTTTCTTTTTTCTCCCTCCCTTCCTTCCTTCCTTTCTTCCTTCCAACTATGGATTTTCTGATGCTCAATTTTTTTTCCATTTGCTTGTTGATTTTCCATTCTTTTAGCTACCTCTAGCAATTACCTAGAGATGATAACATGAATATTAGAGATGTCTTATATGAATCGTCCTTTTTTAAAATATTTTTTAAGTTGTCAGTGAATTTTTTTTCTTTTACTTTATTTGTTTATTTATATGTGGTACTGAGGATCGAACCCAGGGCCTCACACATGCCAGGCAAGTGCTCTACCACTAAACCACAACCCTAGCCCTATGAATTGTCCTTTTTTTTTTTTTTTTTTAGCAATTCATGGATAATCCAAGAAAGTTATAACATTTATTTGTTTTCTCTTGCCTTCTGTTCCATTTTTATTTATTTTAAAATTATGTTTTAATTTTAGTATCATTATAAGTGTTATAAATGTTTGGTATTTGAGATTTGTCAGCATATTTGCCATTTCCATTGCTTCTATTACTTTTCTTTGAGTGGTATCAGTCTGACATTTTTCTTGTGTAGATTGGCTAGAAGCAAATTCTCTTTCATTTGTTATAAAATGTCCTTATTTTGCTTTTGTTGGTGAGGATAAACTTTTCCTTTACTCTCTTAAGTTCAGTATTTGAGAGGGCTGTGAATTAAATTAACAAAGGACAAGTTCCCAAGAGAAAATCTGACTTTTTTTTTTTTTTTAATGCGACTATGTGGGAGTTGACAGAAAAATGTGATTTAAAGAGGTGGTTAGAATTTGTGTCTTATGTGTCATCTTAATAGGGAAGGGAAGTGGGTGAAGAGTTAGTTACAGGAGGAAAAAAAAAAGAATTTCAGGAAAGAAAAATGGACCCTTAAGAGAACAGATCAGAGAAATAATAGTTTTAGACAATAACTATTCAGGCAATTATTCCAGTTCAAACTTTCCATCTTCAGTGTTAGGAGCCATTCTTCCTGGGTTGTGAAACTCTCTGGGAAGGGATTTATGGCAGTTGAAGTTTTTTGTGTGCCGGTGGTGGGGCTTATCTGGCCAGGCTTTTGGCCAGATAAGAGGAATTAATAAGAAGAATCTTTACTGTGTTATGTGCTGGATCATTTCCCTTTCATTATTGGAAGATTGTTTGAGTTTGGAATTCTTAGCTGCTGTTTTCATTTAACATCTTGCAGAGGTCATTGCTTATTGTTGCTTTTTTTAACATTTTATTTATTTATTCTAATTTTTTATATATGACAGCAGAATGCATTTCAACTCATAGTACACATATAGAGCACAATTTTTCATGTCTCTGGTTGTCCACAAAGTAGAGTCACACCATTCGTGTCTTCATACATGTACTTAGGGAAATGATGTCCATCCCATTCCACCATTTTTCATAGTTCCCTGCCCCTTTCCCTCCCTCCCCTTTGCCCTATCTAAAGTGAGGCTCCATATATTTTTGACAGAGAAAGTAATACATGTTTTAGGATCACAGGTCGTTTTGCAATTCATTTGGAATAGAGGCTTGTGAAATACCAGAAGCCAGGATCATACCTGATGCTGCCCTCTCCCTAGTTTGGGACTGTTCATGCCTGTGCAGCAATGAATGATAAATTTATGAGCCAACCCTTTCTTTTTCTTTTTTTTCTTAACACACTTGTTTAATGCAAAGAAAGGCCACAATTAACATGCATTCAAGAGAGTACAATTAGCCCTCTGTATCTGCAGGTTCTGTATCCATTCAGAATTCAAACAAACATGGATCCAAAATACTCAGAATAGGATTTTGTACCTGTACTGAACAAGGATAAATACAGACTTTTTGTGTGTCATATTGAAGAAATATTTTTCTACTCCAAATAATTTCCTAACTATTTACATAGCATTTACATGTATTCAATTTTATAAGTAACCTAAAAAAGATTTAAGGTACACAGGAAGATGTGCCTAGGTTGTATGCAAATACTATGCCACGTTATATAAGGGAATTGGGTGTCTTTGGATTTTGGTGTCCACTGGAGTCCTTAAATAAAACCCCTGAAGATTCTAAAAGGATGACTCTACTCACCTCTGAGAACTAGAGTGGGCATTATTGGTGAGACCTAATAGCAATGTCTGACATCTCAATGTGGGTGGGTATTACCCAGTGTCCACTTCTGGCCAATCACAAAGAAGTGAGCTTTATGTCTTTCTTTGTGAACTTTATGCATATTTCAAAATTTTTAAAAAATGTATGTACATGCTCCCAAAATAATTTTTTATTGGATTTAATTGCAATTATATAGGATTTATAAACAAATGATGAATTATATTAATTATTACATTTAATTTCACTAATTTTTAAAAATCTCATTCTTTTATTTCATTTTTTTGCATCTTTTGACAAATTATTATTATTATTATTTTATTTATTTATTTATTTATTTTACATTTTTTATTTTATTGTCTTTGCCTTCCCATCTCACCTCTCACAGTATGTAGTTGTTACTGTTTGTCTGAAAGCTGGACTGGAGACAACATCTTGAACCAACCCTTTCTAAACCCACTTTCTCTGGTTGAAAAATTTTTTTATTTATTTTTTATTGGTTGTTCAAAACCTTACAAAGCTCATGACATATCATCTTTCATACATTTGATTCAAGTGAGTTATGAACTCCCATTTTTACCCCAAATACAAATTGCAGAATCACATCAGTTACACATTCACATTTTTACATAATGCCATACTAGTGACTGTTGTATTCTGCTGCCTTTCCTATCCCCTACTATCCCCCCTCCCCTCCCCTCCCATCTTCCCTCTCTACCTCATCTGTAGTTGTTCAGTTCTCTCCCTTGTTCCCCCCCTTTCCCCTCACAACCTCTTATATGTGATTTCGTATAACTTTGAGGGTTTCCTTCCGTTTCCATGCTATTTCTCTTCTCTCTCCCTTTCCCTCCCACCACTCGTCTCTGTTTAATGTTAATCTTTTCCTCATGCTCTTCCTCCCTGCTCAGTTCTTAGTTGCTCTCCTTAAATCAAAGAAGACATTTGGCATTTGTTTTTTAAGGATTGGCTAGCTTCACTTAGCATAATCTGCTCTAATGCCATCCATTTCCCTGCAAATTCCATGATTTTGTCATTTTTAGTGCTGCGTAATACTCCATTGTGTATAAATTCCACATTTTTTTATCCATTCATCTATTGAAGGGCATCTAGGTTGGTTCCACAGTCTAGCTATTGTGAATTGTGCTGCTATGAACATCAATGTAGCAGTGTTCCTGTAGCATGCTCTTATTAGGTCTTTAGGGAATAGACCGAGAAGGGGAATAGCTGGGTCAAATGGTGGTTCCATTCCCAGCTTTCCCAGGAATCTCCATACTGCTTTCCATATTGGCCGCACCAATTTGCAGTCCCACCAGCAATGTACAAGTGTACCCTTTTCCCCACATCCTCGCCAGCACTTATTGTTGTTTGACTTCATAATGGCTGCCAATCTTACTGGAGTGAGATGGTATCTTAGGGTGGTTTTGATTTGCATTTCTCTGACTGCTAGAGATGGTGAGCATTTTTTCATGTACTTATTGATTGATTGTATGTCCTCCTCTGAGAAGTGTCTGTTCAGGTCCTTGGCCCATTTGTTGATTGTGTTATTTGTTATCTTATTGTTTAATTTTTTGAGTTCTTTGTATATTCTGGAAATTAGGGCTCTATCTGATGTGTGAGGAGTAAAGATTTGTTCCCATGATGTAGGCTCCCTATTTAGTTCTCTTATTGTTTCTCTTGCTGAGAAAAAAACTTTTTAGTTTAAGTAACTCCCATTTGTTTATTTTTGTTATTAACTCTTGGGCTATGGGCGTCCTATTAAGGAATTTGGAGCCCGACCCCACAATATGTAGATCGGAGCCAACTTTTTCTTCTATCAGGCGCAGAGTCTCTGATTTGATATCAAGCTCTTTGATCCATTTTGAGTTAAATTTTGTGCATGGCGAGAGGAGGGGGTTCAGCTTCATTTTGTTGCATATAGATTTCCAATTTTCCCAGCACCATTTGTTGAAGATGCTATCCTTCCTCCATTGCATGCTTTTAGCCCCTTTATCAAATATAAGAAAGTTGTAATTTTATGGATTGGTCTCTGTGCCCTCTATTCTGTACCATTGGTCCACCTGCCTGTTTTGGTACCAGTACCATGCTGTTTTTGTTACTATTGCTCTGTAGTACAGTTTGAAATCTGGTATCGCTATACCTCCAGATTCACACTTCCTGCTTAGAATTGCTTTTGCTATTCTGGGTCTTTTGTTTTTCCATATGAATTTCATGATTGCTTTATCTATTTCTACAAGAAATGCCGTTGGGATTTGATTGGCATCGCTTTAAACCTGTAGAGAACTTTGGGTAATATCACCATTTTGATGATGTTAGTTCTGCCTATCCATGAACAGGGTATATTTTTCCATCTTCTAAGATCTTCTTCTCTCTCTCTCTTTAGGGTTCTGTAGTTTTCATTGTATAAATCTTTCACCTCTTTTGTTAGGTTGATTCCCAAGTATTTTATTTTTTTTAAGGATATTGTGAATGGAGTGGTTGTCCTTATTTCCATTTCAGAGGATTTGTTGCTGATATACAGAAATGCCTTTGATTTATGCATGTTGATTTTATATCCTGCCACTTTGCTGAATTCATTTATTAGCTCTAATAGTTTCTTTGTAGACCCTTTTGGGTCTGCTAGGAATTGAATCATGTCATCTGCAAATAGTGATAATTTAAGTTCTTCTTTTCCTATTTTTATGCCTTTAATTTCTTTTGTCTGTCTAATTGCTCTGGCTAGTATTTCAAGAACTAAATTGAATAGAAGTGGTGAGAGAGGGCATCCCTGTCTAGTTCCAGATTTTAGAGGGAATGCCTTCAGTTTTTCTCCATTTAGAATGATGCTAGCCTGAGGCTTAGCATATATAGCTTTTACAATGTTGAGGTAAGTTCCTTTTATCCCTAGTTTTTCTAGTGTTTTGAACATAAAGGGATGCTGTACTTTGTCGAATGCTTTTTTTGCATCTATCGAGATGATCATATGGTTCTTATCTTTAAGTTTATTGATGTGGTGTATAATGTTTATTGATTTCCGTATATTGAACCAGCCTTGCATCCCAGGGATGAATCCTACTTGATCATGGTGCACAATTTTTTTGATATGCTTTTGTATTCAATTTGCCAGGATTTTATTGAGAATTTTTACATCTAACTTCATTAGAGATATTGGTCTGTAGTTTTCTTTCTTTGAAGTGTCTTTGTCTGGTTTTGGGATCAGGGTGATGTTGGCCTCATAGAATGAATTTGAAAGAGCTCCTTCTTATTCTATTTCTTGAAATAGCTTGAAAAGTATTGGTATTAATTCTTCTTTGAAGGTTTTGTAAAACCCCGCTGTATATCCATCCAGTCCAGGGCTTTTCTTGGTTGGTAGTCTTTTGATTGCTTTTTCTGAGGGCAAGGAGATGTCTTTTCCTCTTCTACTTACCTTTTCCCTTTCGCTGGTTTTGTGATTTTTTTCCTTTGGTGATTTTACTATTATATACCCAAGTCTTTTTCTGTCTAACTTGTGATTTATAGTATTCCATCAACATATAGTCCAGTGTTTTTTCCTGTTTTGGAAAAATTGTGGCTATCATCTCTTCAAATAATTTTTTTAGTTATATATCTACTATCTTTCTTGTATTCCAGATATGTTAGACCTTTTTAGAGGTATATTTCCTTTATTTGTTTTGTCTAATTTTCATGCCATTTGTCAGCCTAATTATCACTGATTTCGCTTTCATTTAATTTTTCTCCTTGGGCTGAGTTTATTAAGTTGGCTATTCTTATTTTCATAGGTTTTTTTTTTTTTTTTGTGTGTGTGTGTGTGTGTGTGTGTGTGTGTGTGTGTTTCATTCTCTAGTCTCTGTATGGTATTGTCTGCCCCCAGAGAGGTCTTTCTTTTGATTATGGATTAGGAACTGAATTGATTCAAGGCTGGATTCTTGTAGTCTTTGTGAGACTTTGCTTTATTTTCAGTTTGCCTGTTCCTAGCTTGTAACCCTCTTGAGGTCCTTTGGATACCTGGAGTTTTGCTGTGGCCCTCCTGTGTTGGTACTTTCATTATTTTCTCCCCATACTGAAATTTTTGCTTAGCTTTTTTTTTGCTACCAGTTGATCGAGATAAAAGCCACTGATAAGTTTGTTGAAAGTTTGTTTCAGTGTTTTGAGGCCTGTTCTATTTCTGTTTTTTAAGAGTGTACCTGGAGTTTTGGTGAAAGTTTGGTTAATAATCTTTGAGGACCCTCCACTCTGTTAGGCTATATACATGTTTTTGTCTCCCTTGCTCTGAGAATTGCTGACAGCTCTGTTTAGCTTCTGTGTTCTTACTTGTGAGCAAACTCTTCAGTGAGGAAATTCATGCGGAATGTTTTCTGTGTGCTGTCTTCTCTCGAAATCTTCACTCCTTAAATCTTGACTGCCTTTGTAGCACTGTATTACTCTAACAAGAATACTTGAGGGATCAATTTATAAGGAGGTGTATTAGTGTTTTCACTGCTGCAGCCAAAAGAGTTGACAAGAACAATTTCAGAGGAGGAAAAGTTGATTTGGCTCTCATGGTTTCAGAAGTCTCAGTACATAGATGGCCAGTTCCATTCCTTGAGGCCTGAGGTGAGGCCGAATATTTTTGTTAAAAGTGTGGTGAATGAAAGCAACTCAGGACATGATACCAGGAGTGAGAGAAAGACTAAGCTCAGTTTATAAACTATGTATCCCAAAGCCATTCTCCTAGTGACCCTCCTCTCCAGCCATACCCTACTTGCCTAAAGTTGCCACCCAACTAATCCCTAGTAGCAGATTAATGCAGTGATTAGGGTAAGGCTCTCATAACCCAATCATTTCACCTCCAAGTATTCTTGCATTATCTCGCAAGATTTTGAGGGACATCTAATATCTAAATCATAAGAGGGGGAATGTTTATTTTGACTCATGAGTATAGGAATTTAATTCATGGTTGGTTTTCTAGTTCCTATTGAGCCCATGTAAGGTGGAATGTCATGGTGGGAGTATGTGGTGGAAGAAGGTGCTTGCCTCATGGCAGCTGCGAACTAAAAAAAGAGAGGAGGCTAGGGTCCCAATATCTCCTTCAAAGCATGCCCTAACTTCCCCAGGGCCACCATGAAAAAGGTTTGACCACCTTGCAGTGTGCAGTGAGCTGCTAACAGTCTTCAACTTTTGGGATCACTTAACCAATCTATAGCAGGTGGTAACTTTTCATTGCTTTTAAAAATATTAAATAATCACATATAAATCCACTTTAATTTTTAGTTGCTTCTGTTGAATGTGTAGTTTGGTAGAAGATAATTGCTTTTGCTGCAATGATAACCTTTTGCTGTTACATTCTTCAATTGTTTAGCATGAAATAATGTTACCGAATTGTATATAATATCAGAAGAGGAAGTTAGACATTCCTTTCTCTTCAAATATAAAAATGTACCACTTTTGAGACGTGGCTAATCATTTATACATCTGTATTTATTTGAGAATATTTATCTCTTATAGGTTGCTTAGCCAAACAATGAAGGATCATCTAGTAAGAGTAGCAAATGAAGCGGAATTTATCCTGAGCAGGCAGAGAGCAGAGGATATTCACAGACATGCGGAATTTGAGGTAGGTTACAACAACATGTCACTGATGTAAAGAAATTATGTTTCGCAATAGTCATTACAGTTGCCTAGGTAAAATGACAATGGTCTAAGTAAATGTGTTATATATTATCCAAAAACTAAGTTTGTGAAAAATTCGCAGAAGGTTTTGGGGTGAGAATTACTCATGTGTTTTGCCCTCTCATCTCAACTCCACCTCATCTGAAAATTGGCCAGAGCAGCTTGTTTGGCTAACCCAATTTTAATAACAAAAACGGGATCCTGGCTCTCTTGCTTTTCCAATAAAGAAAATTAGTAAAGGACTTTAGACCTCTCTGGGTAATATTGAGCTAGTTTATCAGAAGTGAAAATTTCTGTGGCAAAAATAGTGTCTCCTTTTAGAGAGGAGTTGAACACAGAGATGTATCATTCGCCTACCCTTATGGTTTGAGAACCCTATTATATTTGTAGCCGAGGAGATGAGGGAAAATATAGCTCTCTTCTTGGATCCCCACTGGGAGACCAAGTGCTAGACCATTCTGGAACCACTGCTTATATCATGTATATGTGCAGCAAATATGAGTTTATACCGGAGGTTAATGATTTCATAGCTCTGTAATGTTCCCAACACACCTTCAGTAAACTAAATTTTGAATTAAAAATTTGATTTGAACATTGCTGTAGAACTCGAAAAAGCAAAGTACTGAATAGGCTATTTCTAACATGTAAAGAGGAGATATATGTTGTTATTTTTCTGGTAGTTTACAAAAGATGAAAAGTACTTCAGCAGATTTTATACAACAGCAAAACTTGAAAAATTGTTCTAGAAAAATAAACTCTAGAAGCATTTCTTTCACTTAATAATGTGGGTACAAAATGTTAATTAAAACTTTAGCTAACATAAACTATCAGTGTAATAAGAGAATTACATATTGTGAATTCTGAGAATTTTCCTGAATTTTGAAGATGTTTCTTTTAAAAAATTTATTTATTTATTTTAATTAGTTATATGTGACAGCAGAATGCATTTTGATTCATTGTACACTATTACAGCACAACTTTTCATTTCTCTGGTTGTACATGATGTGGTGTCACACCATATGTGCAGTCATACATGTAGATTAATGATATTTATCTCATTCTACCATCTTTTCTGCTTCTATGTCCCCTCTTTACCCCTCCCTCCCCTTTACCCAAAGTTTCTCCATTTTCCCTTGCTCCTTCCACCCTCATTATGGATCAGCATCCACAAAATATTCAGCCTTTGGTTTTTTGGGATTGCCTTACTTTGGTTAGTGTGATATTTTCTAACTCCATCCATTTACCTGCAAATGTCATAATTTTATTATCTTTTAATGCTGAGTAATATTCCATTGTGTATATATACCACAGTTTCTTTAGCCATTTATCTATTGAAGGGCATCTAGGTTGGTTCCACAGTTTAGCTATTATGAATTGAGATGCTGTAAACATTGATGTGGCTGCGTTACTACAGCATGCTGATTTTAAGCCCTTTGGGTACAGATCAAGGAGTGGGGTAGCTTGGTCAAATGGTAGTTCCATTCCAAGTTTTCTAAGGAGTCTCTGTACTGCTTTCCAGATTGGTTGCACCAATTTGCAGTGCCACCAGCAATGTATGAGTGTGTTTTATGCTCCACATCCTCGCCACCATTTATTGTTTGTATTCTTGATAACTGCCATTATGTCTGGCAGGAGATGAAATCTTAGTTTTAATTTGCATTTCTCTAATTACTAGAGATGTTGAACATTTTTTCATATATTTGTTGATCAAACTTATATTTTCTTCTGAGAAGTGTCTGTTCAGGTCCTTAGCCCATTTATTGATTTTTTTAAAATATTTTTTTTAGTTCTAGATGGACAGAGTATCTTTATTTACTTATCTTTATGTGGTGTTGAGGATCAAATACAGGGCTTCACACATCTAGGTGAACACTCTACCACTGGGCCACAACCTCAGCCCTGGGTGGTTTGTTTTTTTGGTGTTAAGATTTTTGATTCTTAGTGCTCTATCTGTCATACAGATGGCAAAAATTTGCTCCCTAAATTAGGCTCTCTCTTCACCTCATTGATTGATTGTTTTGCTGAGAAGATGTTTTATTGTAGGATATCATCAGTCTTGGTGGCACACGCCTGCAATCCCAGTAGTTCAAGAGGCTGAGGCAGGAGGATTTCATGTTTGAGGCCAGCTTTAGCAACTTAGCAAGACTCTGGCTTATAATAAACAATAAAAAGGGCTAGGATGTAGCTCAGTGGTGAAGTGCCCTTGAGTTCAATCCCTAGTACAAAGTAAATAAATAAATAAATTATAGGAGATCTACTTATATATGAACATACGTAGAAAAGTAATGAATTTTAGCAGCCAGTCCTAAGAAAACTTTCTATGTGTATTCATATGTTCACATTTTTCTAGTTTTGGTAATGTAATTTATTTTGTAAGTTTGTTGACTGTTTGAATGATATCCTGGTTGATTTCGTGTTGCAGGCCAATACTTGCAGTGTCTTAGAAGTCTGTAGGCATTGCTTCCTGATATTTTCCTCGGGTTCAATTTGCTTTTTCTATCTTTTGTCTGAGATTTCTTTGTCTATGAAATTAAATTTCTTAACAGCATTATGGCTCATTTTAAACATTATTTATCAAATTGTCCTGGAACATGGTTTTATTATAATCTGCAGATTCAGATTTTTACTTAATTTTTTGGAAATTTTCCAAAATTATATCTTGAAACATATTTTTTCCTTTTTCTTTACTTCGTGATATTAAACTTACGTTAGATGTGTGTGTTTTCCTTTCATAGCCATTAGCTTTTCTCTGATTGCTTTACTTGCTTATACTACCTTTTTTTTGTTATTGTTGAAAAGCTGAGGATTTAATCCAGGGCCTTCCATATGCTAGGCAAGCACTCTACCACCTACCTACATCTTCAGCCCCACTTTCTTTTTATTTCTAGCTTTATTTCTTCTTTATTAATTAAATTTTGAGTATTTTATTTTGACCTTGATATTTTTAACTTATTTATTAGATCTATAGTTCTTAAGTTTTGTTTCTCATTTTGTTTATTTAGAATCAAAAGCTATCTCCTTTTATACTTACTTTATTTTGATTATTTTTAAATCACATTTTTTTCCTAGAATTCTTTGTCTTTTGTATATAATCTTATAATTTTATTTAAAAATTTATTAGTTCATTTGTTTATTGATTGATAAGTATCTGGATAACTACCATGATTTTTCTTTCCATCTTGGTCATACTTAGAATGCTCCACCCTGGAATTCTGTTGGTTTATGCAGAATGTGCAACAGTCAAGTTCCCTAGTAACTTTTTCCCTTCCCACTGTATGTACAGGCTTTTTATCTCTCTGAGCTACAGTTTGCTTTCTGACCAGTAATCTATAGTGCATCATGAAGAGAGATAAAGCTTAGTTGAGGTGGGAAAAAGGAGGCTTTCTTTGAAAACTTGGTTTTCTTCTTGTAAGTTTTGTGAAATGTTTTCTACCAGATTCATTCCATCTTGTTTGTGACTAGACACTTCTAATAGGGCACTGTGTTGAGGCTGAATTATTTTCCCAGTCAGTTCCTATAGTAGTCTGTAGTCCACTTCAGACAGCACAGTCAGCCCTGCTGTTTCACTCCTCATTTCACCAATTTTTACACTGTGGATTTTTCAATCATTTCTAGTTAGAAGAGGAAAGAGATTATGGTACGTATTCATTTTGTTTCTTTACATATTTAAAGACATTATGAAAGAATCTCAGCATTTGGTGGATTTACCTGTTGCTTTGGTTGGTGGGCACATGGGTAGGAAGTGAGTCTTGCTCCTCCTTCTGTTCTAGTTCCAGTGTGTTTGCTTCCCCCTTAACATCCTATATTGTTGCTGTTGTTTGATGCTTTATATTATATTCCTTATGTTGTTTCATTATTTTTGGGTTTTCGTTTTTTTGCTTAAAAATATTTTTGGTAACTTTGTTTCAGGCATTAAAGGAAGGGGAAAGAATTTGATTGCCATTTCAGCCTGCCATCGTAACTTAGAACCTATTAATGTCCTTCCTAATTAATTACGGAAAAGTTTACTTTGTAGTAACTGTGGGTTGAGAATGTGGTTTCTTTTATTTGAAGTTTCAGTGATTATGATGGTAGTCATATATGTGATTTTTTTGGTGTGTGTATGGATGAGGAAGAATGAGGAAGGAAAAAACACTTGGAACTGAATGAGGAAAGGTATTTCTTAAGCACTATTATGCAAGAGATTAGACTGATTTGATCTAAGTAGTATGTATATATGTTTGCAGCTTAGATGAGACATGATGGTGTTAATAGTTGTGAATGTTGAATAAATACTAAGGCTGTGTCAGATAATGTTATGAATAAGTATTAACTAATTTAATCCTTAAAGTAGACCTCTGAGGTAGTACTGTTGCTATTCCTTGTTTTATAAATTTCAAAACAGTCTGAAATAGAAACAACCCAGGTTTGGGAAGTTTAGCTCTTAATCACTAATCTTTGAATTTGGTTCATATTTTATTAGATTTCTACAGAATGTATGAATAGAAGTTAATCCTGGAATATATACTAGGTTTATTTTGAGCATTTAATTCATGCCTTGTCTAGTATACTTTTTCATTCAAATCATTTTTATCATGTGTGAGATTTGCAATATTATATAGTAATATTATAAGGTGTTATAATAAAATTATCTAAGTAAAACTGAAAATATTTCCAAACAAACATTATTACTTATATTTTTAATGAAGGAAACATGTTTGTTCAACCATTCCACATCAGAGTAAATCCCCCCTCTCCTTCCCCAGTACTAGAGATTGAACCTAGAGGCACTTTACCACTGTTCCACAACCCCATCTCTTTTTATTTTGAGACTGGGTCTCACAAAGTTGCTTAGGGACTTACTAAGTTGCTAAGGCTGGCCTTGAACTTGTGATCCTCTTGCCTCATCCTCTGGTGCTGCTGGGATTACATATGTGTGCCACTGTACCTGGCCAGAGTCACTTTCCAGAGAGAAAAAAAATATAGATTTTATATTTAATCCTCTTTTATTTTTATATAAAAGGAATTACCCTTCCTATGTTTATTCAACAGACTTCAATTGATTGAACACGCTCACATTTAACGTATTTCTAAGTATACTGCTCTCAAATCTTAAGTAACACTCTATGAGACAGATTTTTCCTAGACAGCTCATGTTTTACAGGTTGTCTATATTCAGTCTTGAATTCATGCTTTTTATTATTAAATATTTCTGAGCTTTGTATATTGCTACTTACCTCCTCTAAGAAAGAGAGATGTTGTCATGTGTTTATTAGACCATTTGTGGTTGTAAAGTATGTGACTTGTTTAATTTATTATCAAGTTATTGATTACAATATAGATCTGAAATACATATCTCTTTAGTTCATTGCATATTATCATTGGAGTGTGCTATCCTTGGCATCTGTTTTGGTTTATGTAGAGGTTCCATGAATGTCATGGTATTATTGATTTGGTATACATTTTAATTTTAGTTTTCAATCTTACAGCTGTGACTAGAATATTTATTAAAAATATGTCATGCTAAATACTGGACCTTGTCTTGTAAATATAGAATATTGGTGAATATACACATTTCAAGCCCATCTTTTTATAAAAAAAAAGTTGTTTGTTGGAATTTCAGTATGTATAAAATAATGGGCTCTATCAGTCAATTGTCATAATCAATTCATGCCTCAGTCAACTGAAGTTTATTATAATACAGATGTGAGCCAAATGATCACCTAATGATTTTATTCTTAGGAGTCTATATAAGTTAAAATGCACTTCAATGAGAATTTTGTTATGTTCTTTCATTACTTTGAATTTCATTTAGTATATTATAGAACTTAACTTTTTATTAACATAAATGGAACTATAAACCAGATGTTCAGTTTGTTTGAATTAGTAAAGATGTATATTCCTTTTTGTGAAATAAATGCCATGAAAACATTTGATTCCCCCCTGGGGATTGAACCCAAGAGTGCTATACCACTGAGCTACATTCCTACTACCTACCCCAGGCCCCCCCCCCTTTTTTTTTTAATTTGGAGACAGCGTCTCATTAAGTAGCTGAGGCTGGCCTTGAACATGTCATCTTCTGCTTCAGCCTCCCAAGTAGTTGGAATTAAATGGATACACCAATGTACCCATCTTTTTTCTAAGCTTTTAGAAATAAATCTTCATAACAATCCTTTGAAGTAGATATTGGTATTATCATCCTCCTGGTTTTACAGATGAGAAAATTTGAAGCAGAGAGGCTAAGTAAGTTGCTCTGGGTCATACAGCCAGGAGGTGGGAAAAGTTGATACCACAGAGTCTGATACAGGGTGTAAATTCAGAACCACTTTGCTATGTGACCATCTACTAAGTGGTTTCGTCTACATTTGTTTATTTCAGCAACAAAAGAAGTCTGTGAAGAACTCGGGATAGATTGAGAGAGTGAGCGTGAGCTATGTACAGGGGCACACAGTTACTAAACCAACAATTAGAGCTTAGATCTGTACAGTGACTGTACAGACTGTCCCCATGTACTCTGTTGATTTCAGGGTTCCCAGAGTGTTTGGCTGGGTGGCATTGGTGGTGCATCATTGAGCATAGCTGCCTTCCAAAGTGTTTGTCTATTCTTTCAGTTTTGAAGGAGTGTGATCCATGTTAACAAATACATATGCAAATGATAATCTTAAGTGCAATTATGATGAAGTACCCAATTTTCTCACAGTACTTGCATTTTGATGGTAATTTTTTCTTTATTTAAAAATAAATGTTATTTCATATATAACAGTGAAATATGTTCACTGAAGTTAATAATGAAAAATACAAAGAATACAAATCATTCATAGTTTAGTTTTAACAACTATTTATCTCCATGTTTTGACTATTTAATTTGAAGTAATTACAGAATTTTAAAAAATCACAAAAATAATGTAAGGATCTTGTGTACTCTTTGCCTTAGTGCCAATTTAAATACTTAACTTACTTATTCATTCAAACTCCCACTCACCAAATTAGAATCATAAGCCTTTGTCTTTTAAAATCTTAAAAGCAAAATATCTTACTGTGAGTAAGCTGTCATTTATGAATATTTTTTGAAAATATGATTTGTAATAGCTCTTTGATATCCCAATGTAAATAAGTCATTATTTTATCATTCTCTATTCTCATACATTTAAATAGTGTATATTTTGCTGTTACACATAAATCTTTGAGGAATATTTATAATTCTTTATATTTCTGATTTTTTTTTAAGTGACAATTTGGGATCAGAGGATAAGTTCTTTTGTGTATCTTCACACATTTATCCCCTTTCACTGCTCCATAGTTGAATAATATTCCACTTCGTAATTAATTTCTCAATCATATCTATACAGAATTAAGTGGTATTTGATAGTGGTTTTGATTTGCATTCCTTACTGAATAATGATATTGAGCATCTTTTCATGTATTTATTTGCCAGTTATTTATCTTGTTCAGGAAATAGCTAATCAAAATCCTTTACCCATTTTTAAATATTTGCCTATGTCCTTATTATCAGCACGTGGATTTTTTTTTAAAAAAAAACTTTACTTTTATCACTAGTGAGCTTGAAATTGCTTCATTATGATTTAAAATAGTTTTTAAATGTTTGTTTTCTTTGCTTATGTCAGCAAAATCTGTGTTAGTGATTTGTTTACCTATTTGTGAATGGCTTTATTGATTAAGGGTATTAACCTTTCTTTTATTTGTTCTCTATTTTCTCTTGGTGGTTTCTTTTTATTATGAAATTTATTATATATTTAAATATATACACAGTTATGAATTATATATTTAAATTTTTAATTTAAGCTAGTTCAAAGGCTTTCCTTTAGTTTTATTTGTTATTAGTAGTAGTTGTGTTTTTACATTTAGTAAAATAGTTCCCATTTCAAGATCTTTCATATATTCTTTTCCATTCTTCAAAACTGATAGTCATACCCTAAGGGAAAAGATAGATAAATTGGACTTTATCAAAATAAAGAAGAAAGTGAAAAGGCAGCCTACAGAATTGGGGAACCTCTGCCAGTCTTATTTGTGATGGGGTCTAGAATCTAGAATATATGAAGAATTTTTATAACTCATTAATAAAGAGATAAATAAAATTTTTAAAATGGGTAAAGGATTTGATTAGATATTTCTCTGAACAAGATAAATAACTGGCAAATAAATATATGAAAAGATGCTCAATATCATTATTCATTAAGGAATGCAAATCAAAACCACTATGAAATACCACTGAATTTTCCTGTATAGCTATGATTAAGAAAGGCAATAATAAGCACTGACAGGGAACTGGAGAAATTGGAACCCTGGTATGCTGGTAGAATGTAAAATGATGCAGTCATTCTGGAAAACAGTGTGGGAGTTATGTGGTTAAATATAGTGGTATCATCAGTACTGTATGTCCACAAGAATTGAAGACATATATCCACACAAAATCTTGTACACAAATACTTATTGAAGTATTATTCCTAATAATCCATAATCAGCATAAGCTCAAATATCCATCGACAGATTAATGGATAAAAAATGTGAGCTCTTCATACAATGGAATATTATTTATACATAAATGTGTGTATATAAATGCATTGTATATATGTACAGCTATATAAAGTTAGGGTTAGGGTTATATAAAATTTAAAGGTTGAAATGATGAATTATAATATAAATAAAAGTCTTATGTCAGTAATCTGTTAAGAGGAAAATAAATTTCTGTGACCATAGTACATTCACTTAGCCTCCGTGGTACTTTGATGAGTTTATCTAATTAATGACAAATGGCATTAACTATTTTATATTTCATATTTCATATAAATTTATAACCTTTACTAGAATATTAACATCTAGTGATACATTTGAATATATTTTCTAGATTTAAATATAATTTTAAATACCTTGTTTTTGGGCTAACAAGGATAGTGAATTCTTAGGCTATAGGCTTTTTGTCATCAAATATATTATCTATATAGTCTTCAATTGTGTTTATTATTGTCATTGGATACTAAAAATTTCTTGATACTCTTATATAACTTCTAGTACTCTTGGTAAATCATGTTCAGCAGCAAGCTTCTCTGCATGATTTCTCTTCAGTAATTAAATTTAGCATTTCCAGCTGCTGAAAAATTTGTTGGCCTTTTCTGTTCATTTATGTTTCCTCATGCATAAAATGTAAGACATCCACATACTTCTAATTCTTTTTGAGTACCAACTTATATGTTGGGGTTGGCAGTTATATTGTATAAATTATTTATTTTCTTATTTAATCTTAAATATGAATATAAAATATTAATCTTATATGTTAATATAAATATGAATTGATATATATATATCACATATATGATTAGGAGTGTCTTTCTTATAGTAATTTATAAGTAATTTAGGATTTTTTTCCTTAGAATGCTAGACCAGGTTACTTTTAATGATGTGTAATTTCAGACACCTACATTTTTTCTGGAAGGGCAAGGTATACACAATTTTATAGAACTTAAGTTGGGCTAATTATGACTGGATCAATGAGTCTTCTGATTATAAAAGAGCAGAATAATTTTAAATAGTAGAAATAAATCTATATCTGCTCTTTTACAGGAATTTATTTGGGATACTTTAACTGAATTGTATTTAATTGAGGGGTGTGTTTTGATGTGATAGTTTTTTTGAAAACTTGTTTGCTGATACCACTGAGCTACATATGTGTCTTCAGAGAATTCTGTGCCTATAATTCAAAGCTCATTGTTCTCCATTATTGCATAAAGCACTTTTCATATATAACGTATTTCTTATAATTATAAGCACGTAGCTATAACTTGCTATTTTTAATTGTCTCAAGTGATGGTTCTTTAAAATATTAATTATTTATATATGAACAGCCAACAAAAGTCCAGATATAATCTTAATTTGTGGATTTATTTAGAATTATACCACATAAACTATTCTTTGTTTGTTGAGATTCTGATTTGACCAGTGCATGCATGGTGTATGGTTGATTGGACAATTTTACATATGTGCAATATAAAAACTGAAATTCTAAACTTTTGGCAGAAAACAGAATGGTAAATCTTGATGACTTTGTATTTGAACATGGATTTTTTTCATAAAAGAGAAAAACATAAAGAAAAAATAAATAATTTGATATCATTAAATTTGTGTGTCACAGTACATTTTCTTTGTATTGAGAAAGTGAAAAGAAAACATACAGAATGGGAAAAACATTTGCAATTTATTAAACCAGCTCCCCAAATCTGTTTGCTTTTTTACTTTTTACCTTACATTACATTGTTAAATTCAATTTGCTGATGTAATGAGGTGATATGTTATCAAATAGAGATGTGGTCACAACACAAATGTTTATTATTGAACTGTTAGTCATCTTTAATTTTTCAGTGTTTTAAGCAGAATATTACCCATAGAATATAACTAGATTGATGAAAACTTTTAATTTGAAAACAAAAAGATATACCTAAAAGGATAATAGAGGTTTAGAAAAATTATTTATGAAATGGAAATGTCAATCCTTAGATTCATACAGAGTTGCAGTTGGTTCTAATTAACCAACCCTGAAGTAGAATAAGAAAGTTGTAAAAACTTTCATTTTTCTATTTCAGAATTTGTTATAAAACAGCAGTAAACAAAGTGGCATGTTACTAACTTAAGTATATCAAATGAGGGAATAAAACTGAAATAAATCCATACATCTAAGGCCATCATTTTCTTTTGTTTTGTTCTTTGACACTGGGGTATAAGCTGAAGGGTGCTCTACCACTGACTTATATACCTAGCTCTTTTCAGGACCTTGTGCAACTACGTACATGCTGTACGACTGAGCTATGCCCATAGCCCTGTAATCCATTTAGAATAGTGTCTGGCATATTGTAAATACTCAGTAAGTGTGAGCTTGTATCTTTGCTACCTCATAATTAATATGTTTAAAAAGGAACTCTTGGTTTTCCTTTACCCTGACCTACCAAATCAGAAAGCTAAGAATCATCCTTTAATTATTCATTTTGCATATAATCTATATATATCTATATATATCTATATATATCTATATATCTATATATCTATATATCTATATATATATATATATATATATATATATCTCCTTGGAATTCATGTTTGTAATTGTTTTGAAAATATGCACTTTCTGTATAATTTCCCAGATTATCATCTTGAATCTGTATTGCAACAAAGTTTTCTGTTTTTAATATTATTCTGATCTTACTCTGTTATAATATTTTCCACATATCAGTAACAATGGTCCAAAAGTAAAAGTGGGTTATATTATGTCTTTCCTATAACCCTTAGTGGTTTTCAATTGTACATTAAATTTTTTTTTTCCCAGTGGGCTTTTGAGGCTCTGTTGAGCTTGCTCCTGTTTTTTCCTCGTTTCATCTTATGATCTATCCATATCATTTGACATCAGCCACACTGAGCTGCTTTCAACTCTGCTAAGATACTAACTTCTTTCTTCTTTTCTCTTCTTTATTCTTTCTTCTCTGCATATTCATTCAATACTTATTGTGTATAAGGCACTCTTCCAGGCTAAAAATTTCAAGACTTTCCCAAACTTGCATAGATAACCTGGTATTCAGGAATTTATATGCTTCCAAGGAGAAACAAAAGATAAACAATTAAAATAGGTAAAACAGATGGAGTTTTAGATGGTGATTCTAAGAATAGACAGAAAGTGCACTCGAAAAACAAACAAAAAAATGTGATATGGGCATTTCAAATAAGGAGGCATGAAGGACATCTCTGAAACTGTGATTGAATGAAATGAAGAAGTCTTGAAGATAGCAGGAGGAAGAATCCTACAAACATGAGGAGCAAGTACTGTAGAAGCTTGGAGGCAGTTGCGTGCTTGGTACATTTTAAGAATAAGATACAAATTGGACTAGAGTGAGCAAAAGGAATGATGGAGAAGGACATAATGTTAGAGAGCTAATGTGGGGCCAGATCAGTTGAAGCTTTTTTTTTCTTTAATTTATGTTTTAGTTGAACACAATACCTTTAGTTATTTATTTTTATGTGGTGCTGAGGATTGAACCCAGGGCCTCGAACATGCTAGGCAAGCGCTCTATCACTGAGCTACAACCCTAGCCCCCAGTTGAAGCTTTTTAAAAGGCCATTGCAGTGATTTTGATTCTCAGAATTGGAAACTCTTGGAGGGCAATGAACAAAGACTTGACATAATCTGAGTAATGTTTAAATGGACCAGTCTGGTTGATGTTTTGGCAGGATGCTATTGGGAAGCAAAAACAAAAATAGAAAGACCATATAGGTGTTTATTAGTGTAATTGAGATACAAAATGATGACCTGGACAAGGCTATTGACAGTAAAGATGGTAAGAAGTGGTCAATCAAAATCAACTTTGTTTTACAGCTCAGAGGATTTACTGATAGGTTTATTGTATTATGTGGGAGAGAGAAGGGGATCAAGGCTGACTGGAAGGTTTTTCTTTGAGCAATTGGAGAATGGAGTAACTCCAGGGAAAGGTTAAGACTTTTTTTAAAAGGGGCAGCTTAGAGCCACAGGCAAGGTCAGTAGCCCAGTTTTGAACATGTTCTTTCAAGTGCTAGCAAGATGTTGAAGTGGAGATGGCCATAGTATTGAAAGGGATGAAATGATTAGTTAAGTAATATTGCTTGTGTAGCCTAGAATAAACTATAAAAAAGTAGTTCATAAAAACTATGTATAAAGCTTGAAATTCAGGGGAGAAGTCTAGGCTTAGAATACAAATTTGGGAATCTGTTTTGTGTTATTGGTGTTTAAAGCCATGAGTCAGGATGAAATCACCAAATGAGTGAATATAGGTATATGTGCGTTGGTAGAAAATCAGGGTAGTTGGCGGTTCTGAAAGTGTATTTAAAAAATTTGGTGAAAAATGATTAACTATCTCAAATGACACTAATGTCAAGGAAGAGTTAAGACTCATAATAAACTGTCTTAACTTATTAAAAAAATGACAGGACTGTTCACCTTCTTGTTTAGCTGGTTTGTATATGGAATAGAACGTCATATTAACAAGCAGGAAAAATGATACTCAGAGTACATGAAATATCTTTGAACAGTATGTTCAAAAATTCCTCCAGAGTATCAAAGGTTGTCCTCTGATTTAAGTAACTAACTACTGTGAATCAACAGGAAAGAAAGTTTATTCTGGGACATGAAAGGCAATATTACTTAACTGATCATTTCATTCCCTTCAACATCAATCTTCTTCTCATTCTAAGCAGTCTTAACACTCTTGTTAAATTTCCACTGGTATCTAATACATGTCTATGCTTTATGTTAGTTATTTGCTTCCATTTCTTAATCTCCTCCTGAGTCCTAAACTCCTAGGGCAAGACCTGTTTCCCTCTATGGCTCTCTGCATCTTTCCCACATATCAGTTACTTAGTAGGGCAAGGAAGGAGTTGATGAGTCTAGCATTTTTGTTTCTAGTAAAATGTATCTTTGTTAACCATTCAGATATGAAGGTGAGATGGGTGGGTTTGATCAATGGATTTGCAAATGTTTTGGCTCAAAATTTTATGAAGTAGCCCAAAGTATAGTGTGGCATGTTCATCCAATGTTGATTTTGCATGGGCACTTATAAATGATTATGTGGTAAAAATACAAATATATGATTTATGGTCAGTGCCTGTAATTTTTGTTTTTGGCTTTGGGGGGTATTTTTTCCATCAGAGGTTGAAGAAAGAATATAAACAGTCCTGTCATTTTTTAGTATATGGGAATTTTTAAAAATAAGGAAATTTGTATCTAATTTTTAACTTTTTCAATATTTTTTTCTTTAGTTATACAAGAGAAAACTTTCTCTACAAACATGGATGCATAACAACAGCACTTTCTTTGTATTTTATCTATGTATTGCTGAGAGTTTCTATTTAAAGAGAACATTAATGACACGATGGCTAGGTGATAATTTTAGATGATTTATTTTGTCAAACCAGAAAAGTAATTTTTCTAAGTCAACGTAACATGAAGATGCTGTCTTCTATATAGAAACAGATTTTTTCCTTATGTAGAAATCTGACATATACATACATTCTACCCTTTTAAAAGAGCCCATGAAATATTTTAAATAAGTTATTTTAAAAATCAAAATTTTACGTGTTTTGCATTTTTATATCAAGCTTTCTATGGTCTCCTATTATATATCTTGTGTCAATTTTTAAATAACAATTACAGCTTATTTACTGTGATAAAATTTGTCCAAATAGGAAGTGTTAATATTATTCTAATAATTTTTAAATTTGATGTAAGAATACAGCTAAAACTGATTAAGTCAAACAAATGTCCTCACCGACAATATACATAGCTTATTTTGAATTTTTCACTGTATAAACAGTGCTTTCCCCCCACCCCTACCATGTTTCCTATTACTTAACACAGTACCTGGCAGAGAATAGATTAAGGTTGTTTGCAGAATTAAAGATGTCTGCTTTACAGTATAATGTATCAGGCTTTTTCCCTCCTCTTTCTATAAAACAGAAACTTAATAGGGAAGGAGATATAAATGCAGGGAACTCATGTGTTCTTCCTAATTTATATGGTATCATATTAACTAGTAATTTAATTTGTTTTCTAATTCTTTTTTTTTTAATTTTTTTTTATTTATTTTTTTATTGGTTGTTCACAACATTACAAAGCTCTTGACATAACCCACTTCATACATTGGACTGAAGTGGGTTATGAACCCCCAATTTTACCCCAAATGCAGCTTGCAGAGTCACATCGGTTACACCTCCACATTTTTTCATAATGTCCTATTGGTAATTGTTGTATTCTGCTACCTTTCCTATCCCCTACTATCCCCCCTCCCCTCCCCTCCCAGCTTCTCTCTCTACCCCATCTACTGTAATTCATTTCTCTCCTTGTTTATTTTCCCATTCCCTCACAACCTCTTGTATGTAATTTTGTATAGCAATGAGGGTCTCCCTTCATTTCCATGCAATTTCCCTTTTCTCACCCTTTCCCTCCCATCTCATGTCTCTGTTTAATGTTAATCTTTTCTTCCTACTCTTCCTCCCTGCTCTGTTCATAGTTGCTCTCATTATATCAAAGACGACATTTGGTATTTGTTTTTTAGGGATTGGCTAGCTTCACTAAGCATAATCTGCTCTAGTGCCATCCATTTCCCTGCAAATTCTATGATTTTGTCATTTTTTATTGCTGCATAGTACTCCATTGTGTATAGATGCCACATTTTTTTTATCCATTCATCTACTGAGGGGCATCTGGGTTGATTCCACAGTCTAGCAATTGTGAATTGTGCTGCTATGAACATCGATGTGGCAGTATCCCTGTAGCATGCTCTTTTAAGGTCTTCAGGGAATAGTCCAAGAAGAGCAATAGAAGGGTCAAATGGTGGTTCCATTCCCATCTTTCCCAGGAATCTCCAAACTGCTTTCCAAATTGGCCGCACCAATTTGCAGTCCCACCAGCAATGTACAAGTGTACCCTTTTCTCCACAACCTCTCCAGCACTTATTGTTGTTTGACTTCATAGTGGCTGCCAATCTTACTGGAGTGAAATGGTATCTTAGGGTGGTTTTGATTTGCATTTCTCTGACTGCTAGAGATGGTGAGCATTTTTTCATGTGCTTATTGATTGATTGTATATCCTCCTCTGAGAAGTGTCTGTTCAGGTCCTTGGCCCATTTGTTGATTGGGTTATTTGTTGTCTTATTGTCTAATTTTTTGAGTTCTTTGTATACTCTGGATATTAGGGCTCTATCTGAAGTGTGAGGAGTAAAGATTTGTTCCCAGGATGTAGGCTCCCTGTTTACCTCTCTTATTGTTTCTCTTGCTGAGAAAAAACTTTTAAGTTTAATTAAGTCCCATTTGTTGATTCTTGTTGTTAACTCTTGTGCTATGGGTGTCCTATTAAGGAATTTGGAGCCCGACCCCACAATTTGTAGATCGGATCCAACTTTGTCTTCTAGCAGATGCAGAGTCTCTGGTTTGATATCAAGTTCCTTGATCCATTTTGAGTTAACTTTTGTGCATGGCGAGAGAAAGGGGTTCAGTTTCATTTTGTTGCATATGGATTTCCAGTTTTCCCAACACCATTTGTTGAAGATGCTATCCTTCCTCCATTGCATGCTTTTAGCCCCTTTATCAAATATAAGATAGTTGTAACTTTGTGGATCAGTCTCTGTGTCCTCTATTCTAAACCATTGGTCCACCCACCTGTTTTGGTACCAGTACCATGCTGTTTTTGTCACTATTGCTTTGTAATATAGTTTGAAATCTGGTATCGCTATACCGCCTGATTCACACTTCCTGTTTAGAATTGCTTTTGCTATTCTGGGTCTTTTATTTTTCCATATGAATTTCATGATTGCTTTGTCAATTTCTACAAGATATGCCGTTGGGATTTTGATTGGCATTGCATTAAACCTATAGAGAACTTTTGGTAATATCGCCATTTTGATGATGTTAGTTCTGCCTATCCATGAACAGGGTATGTTTTTCCATCTTCTAAGATCTTCATCAACTTCTCTCTTTAGGGTTCTGTAGTTTTCATTATATAAATCTTTCACCTCTTTTGTTAGGTTAATTCCCAAGTATTTTATTTTTTTTTTGAGGATATCTTGAATGGAGTGTTTTTCCTCATTTCCGTTTCCGAAGATTTGTCGCTGATATACAGAAATGCCTTTGATTTATGCGTGTTGATTTTATATCCTGCCACTTTGCTGAATTCATTTATTAGTTCTAGTAGTTTCTTTGTAGACTCTTTTGGGTCTTCTAGGTATAGAATCATGTCATCTGCAAATAGTGATAATTTAAGTTCTTCTTTTCTAATTTTTATGCCTTTAATTTCTTTCGTCTGTCTAATTGCTCTGGCCAGTGTTTCGAGAACTATATTGAATAGAAGTGGAGATAGAGGGCATCCCTGTCTTGTTCCGGATTTTAGAGGGAATGCCTTCAACTTTTGTCCATTCAGAATGATGCTGGCCTGAGGCTTAGCATAGATAGCTTTTACAATGTCAAGGTAGGTTCCTGTTATCCCTAGTTTTTCTAATGTTTTGAACATAAAGGGATGCTGTACTTTGTCAAATGCTTTCTCTGCATCTATCGAGATGATCATATGGTTCTTATCTTTAAGTCTATTGATGTGGTGAATAACATTTATTGATTTCCGTATGTTGAACCATCCTTGCATCCCAGGGATGAATCCTACTTGGTCATGGTGCACAATTTTTTTGATGTGTTTTTGTATTCGATTCGCCAGAATTTTATTGAGGATTTTTGCATCTAGGTTCATTAGAGATATTGGTCTGTAGTTTTCTTTCTTTGAGGTGTCTTTGTCTGGTTTCGGAATCAGGGTGATGTTGGCCTCATAGAATGAGTTTGGAAGAGCTCCCTCTTTTTCTATTTCCTGAAATAACTTGAAAAGTATTGGTTTTAATTCTTCTTTAAAGGTTTTGTAAAACCCCGCTGTATATCCATCCGGTCCTGGGCTTTTCTTGGTTGGTAGTCTTTTGATGGCTTCTTCAATTTCATCCATTGATATTGGTCTGTTCAAATTGTGTGTATCCTCCTGACTCAGTCTGGGCAAATCATATGACTTAAGAAATTTATCGATGTCTTCACTATCTTCTATTTTGTTGGAATATAGGTTTTCAAAATAATTTCTAATTGTCTTCTGTATTTCTGTAGGATCTGTTGTAATATTGCCTTTTTCATCCCTTATGTTAGTAATTTGAGTTCTCTCTCTTCTTCTCTTCGTTAGCATGGCTAAAGGTCTGTCGATCTTATTTATTTTTTCGAAGAACCAACTTTTAGTTTTGTTAATTTTTTCAATAGTTTCTTTTGTTTCAATTTCATTGATTTCCGCTCTAATTTTAATTATTTCTAGCCTTCTGCTACATTTGCTGTTGTTTTGCTCTTCCTTTTCTAGGGCTTTGAGGTGAAGTGTGAGCTCATTTATTTGTTGGTTTTTTCTTTTTTTGAGGAATGACCACCAGGCGATGAATTTTCCTCTTAAAACTGCTTTCATTGTGTCCCATAGATTCCGATATGTTGTGTCTGTATTTTCATTTATCTCTAAGAATTTTTTGATTTCCTCCTTTATGTCTTCTGTAACCCATTGATCATTCAGTAACATATTGTTCATTTTCCATGTGATGTAGGATTTTTCCTTCCTTCTTTTATCATTGATTGTTTTCTAATTCTTACTATCATTTTTTGTGGACTATTGCTGTAGGCATAATTCTGTTTCATTTTCTCCTTGTGTTAATTGTATTCGTAAAAGTTAAAATGAATACAATGAAAACAGTAAGGATTTTTTGGAAAGAAGTATGTATTTGTAAATAATTGGTCATTTATTTTAATGAGACATAAGTTTTCCATATTTTAACTACTTTCAATGTGGTTTATCTTTTTGGTATTAAGGGATTGAACTTGGAGGAGATATGTCCCAGTCCCTCCCACCCGTTTTTGGAGTGTCTCACTAAGTTGGTGAGGCTGGCCTTGAACTTATGATCCCTCAGCCTCTTGAGTCACCAGGATTACAGGCATGCATCACCATGCCCAGTCATTTTTTTATATGACATTTTATAATATTTTCTTATATTTAAATGCATGTTTTTATTATGAATTAAGGACTATGAAGTTTAAATGGTATGCAGTTATGTTTAATAAGGATATTGATATTGTGGTTATATTATGATAACATGCTTTTATAAAGTGTTTACTAAGTGTCAGTCAGACTGAGTACATTACCTGGGTTCTTCATTTTATCTTTACAAGAACTTGTGAGGAGGTATTATTATTGTTAGGTCCATCTTATACACGAGTAAGGATGCTGAAAGGATTAAAGAGGTTTGATAATTTTCCCATTGTTATACAATTAGTAAGAGAGAATTTGTAGATGCACACAATACCTTTATTTTATTTTTAAATGGTGCTGAGGATTGAACCCTGTTACTCACGTGTGCTAGGCAAGCGATCTACTGTAACCCCAGCTCTGAATCCTGGGTTTTTACTTTGCTTTTTAATTCAATTATGTTACCTTTATTTTAACTATTATTATATTAAATGACATTCAAATTCAGATAAAATACATGTAAAATTTAAAAATTTGTACAGAGTAGAAAAATTAACAATATACAAATAAGGACCGAACTGTGAGAAACTAATTGAAATATTTTGTTGCAGAAATATTAAGGAAGTGTAAGTGTATGCTCTTTGAGTATAATATTTTTATTAAAACTTATGGCATTTCATGAAATAAAAATGGTTCTTTTAAAAACTGTTCCTTTTCCTTTTTATAAACTTTCACCTTCTCCCTATCTTGTCATCTAAAATCTCTTGTGATAATTGACTAAATGTCATGGTGGTGGAGATGTACTACTTAAGATGAATGTTCTCCTCAGGAGAAACATGGTCCTGCTTGTCAATTTAGTTTTGTTTATCTTATTGTGATTCCATAAATAGAATGATGCCCTGAAATAGAAAGCTTGAGGACTCCCAAGTTACATGGCAGTTATTAAATAGCCTGGAAACTAAGAGTTGCCTCCTTTGCTGTTTTAATCATCCAATATAATGGGAAGTTAGCCATATGTGGCTACTTAAGGTTGGAAATGTAACTAGTCTGAATGGAGATGTGCTTTAAACATACACCAGATATTGAAGATTTAGTGAGGAAAAAAGTTAAAATGTCTTAAAACTCATTTTGATATTTTCTAGATTCATCTCTAATTTCAGAAATTATTTTGTTTTACCACTGTTTTAATTTTAGTGAATATCCTTTTCATTTCTCAAAGAAGTATTTTATTTTTCATTTAAAATAATATCTTATTTTCTTGGCATGTGTATAATTCTTTTGCATCATTAATAATTTGAAATATAGTTTTTTCAATAATAGACTTTGGGGACTGGGGTTGTGGTTCATCGGTAGTGTGCTTGCCTTGCACATGCGAGACCCCGCATTCGATCCTCAGCACCACATTAAAAGAAATAAGTAAAATGGAGGTGTTGCATCCAACTACAACTAAAAAATAAATAGTTTTTAAAAATTTAAAAAATAGACGTTGGCAGAGCATTTAATCCTACTATTATGTCTTCTTACTATAGTGCAAAATGCGTTGTGATTGTGGTTTATCTTTACTACAATAGTTTTGTTAATGATAATTCTTCATATCTTGCCAGAAAACATTTCTTCAGAGGGATTTGTATTTGCTTCTGCTTTATGTCCTGTTCATATTCTCAACCAGTATATTACTGTAACATCGATTTCTTAAATTGTACCTCAAATGAATGTTTAAGTAGACTCATGATTATGAATTCTCAAATAAGATGTTTTCTCAACTCAGAATAATTGAAGATACCAGCTTATCTCCCTTAGTTGGTTGACTTCATTGAAAGAATAGTCCTTAAAGGTACTCAGCTTTAGGAAGATGTTTCAATTTCAACTGCCTACATTGCAGGGGCCCAAAGCCTGTTTCCTGTCAACATATGGTCTTTAAAGCCAAGCACTTCTGGTTTTCTACATAAGAACTCCTTTCCCAGCATACACAAATTCATACACACTCTCATTCTCTCACAAAGATAAGGATGACATCTGTATATGCTTACTTCTGTGGTTGTGAAATCTAGGTCTGATATTCGTTTCAGGGGTTTCTTTACATTCTTTTAAGCTCAACTATATATTTAAGACAAAAGCTTAGTTAGCATTTCTGGTTGCTTTATAGGGGATTATTTACAATAACATTGTCAGAAATGTTATTAAATTATTGTCTGTAAATAAATGTGGTTTATATTTTAGGTGAGAAGAAACAGCTACATCTACTTAGATAATAGCCTCAAAAACTCTTAAGCCACCTACAACCATCAGATTACATTTAATTTTTTTAAAAAGAACTGTTTCCCAGAGGATTCCCTAAATGCACAGTGAGAAAATTATTGCTTTTCAGAGAAAACTTGGACATTCATAATGTGTGAGATTCCTGAATACATAATCATCATGTCTAAAATGTGCTTATTTAAATGTTTTTACTGAATTTGTTTCTTTTGCTAAGTGTTTATACTTGATCCAAAGCAAACTATATGATTAAAAGCATAAAGAGTTTAAAGCTATGTAATAATCTAAAGTAGGACTTTTTAAACTCTATTTGAAAGATCAGGTTTTTTAAAAATTTCAAATTTATCATAGACATATAACATTGAAAACAAAAGCTAACATTGAAAACAAAAGCAAGCTGGAGATGTAGCTCAGTGGAAATGTGCTTGCCTAGCCACCAAGGCCCTATGTTCAATTCCCAGCACTCCAAAACCAAACAAAACAATCACATAAGCCATTTAAACTATGTACAGTGGTGTAGGCTTGTAGTCCCAGCACTCAAGAGACTGAGATGGTATGAGCCTTTTTATTCCAAGTGTTTGAAGCCAGCCTGGGCAGTGTAGTAATCCCTCATCTCAAATAAATAAAATAAAAGTATAATGCTAGGGAACAAAATGAAAAAGCACAGCACAGAAGTTCAGTTTTGACTTTTAGAGACAGTGGCTTAAGAGTTTATTTGCTGGGCTGGGGTTATAGCTCAGTGGTAGAGCTTGCCTAGCACATATGAGGCACTAGGTTTGATCCTCAGCACTATCTAAAAATAAATAAATAAATAAAATATGTTCACCTACAACTAAAAAAGTTAAAAAGAGTATATTTGAACAAATACAATCAGTACAAACAGCATAGAAAAAAGAAAGGAATTACGAAGCTTTATAGGTTCAATAAAAGGATGCAATTAATAGAAATAATTGCAATTCTGGTTGTGAGGTGTGTCATTCTGTGTCTGTAACAAAACAAATTACGAATGAAATAGCAATTCCTTATATAAATGTTTGATGCCTACTTGGCACTCATGGATATATAATAATATCCAAACACTTAAGTTTTATTAAGAGCTGGGATTGTGGCTTAGTGGTAGAGTGCTTGCCTAGCACTTGTGAAGCACTGGGTTTAGTTCCTCAGCACCACATAAAAATAAATAAGTAGAAAAAAGGTATTGTGTCCATCTGCAACTAAAAATACCTTTTAAAAAGTTTTATTAAGCTTTTTATACTCAAAGCTTTAAATGTGCAAAAGACTAGTTTTAAAACTCTTTTTCTACTTTGGATTAATTATGGTGCTCTTCTCAGGGGATAATGAAATTGTTTATTTTTTTAATTCTGTTATTGGTATTAATAATAATGTAAATAACTCAAGATATGTTGATAAGAAAAGAAGAAGATATTTTAAATGTGTCTCAACAAATTTTTTATCTAAAGTAAAGCAGGGATTCTATGTTTTCAAAATTCAAAGATTATTCAAAGCGAAATGGAATATTAGAAAGATTAAAAAGTCAACAAAGCAAGTGTTTGATATTTTATGTAAACTATAATGTTTAGTGAAGTTATAAGATACCAAATATGGTTACCACAGTTTTTAAAAATATGTATGGGGGCTGGGGATGTGGCTCAAGCGGTAGTGCGCTCGCCTGGCATGCGTGCGGCCCAGGTTCGATCCTCAGCACCACATACAAACAAAGATGTTGTGTCCGCCGAAAACTAAAAAATAAATATTAAAAAAAAAATTTAAAAAAAATATGTATGTATTAACATACTTCACCGTGTGTGTGTGTGTGTGTGTGTGTGTGTGTGGTGAGAATACTTAGTTTAGTCTGTCAGTATTTCAAGAATACAGTATATTGTTATTAAGTGTGATCACCAGGTTGTGCAATAGATCTCTTGAACTTATTCTTCTTATCTCAATGAGTTTAAAAATGCAGAATAGAATAATTTGTTTTGAAATTACTTCTTTTGTGATCATTCATTTGTTATTTTACTTATAGTTTTCAGGAATAAGTAGAGTGATTTCCAAGGTAGATCTTGGAATCCATGGATCTGACTGAGATTGGGAAAAATTTATTATTGAATTGGTTAGGATGGGGAGACAGAAGATTGATAAATGAGTTTTTGCCCATGTGCACAGTCTGTTGTTCTGAAAAGGTGACTGTTTATTTAGAGCTAATCATCATTTTTTTTGTTAAATTACATTGGTTTCTGTAATACCTGAAATGAAAGTTCTTTGTAGGTTTTCAATCTTATCTTCCTGGTCTAGCATTTTCCGGAACAAAGTGAAAAAATATTGTTTCTAGTGGTCTCAGTTTTCTCTCCTCCTTGTTAAATTGTGTAAATGCAGATGTGCTCGTTTCTCAATATGAAAATTATCATATGAGGGATGTTACTATAGAGTAAAACTGATATAAAATATTTTTGAATTATCATTTATGTGTTTTAGTTGACAAATAATTGGATGATACACAACATGTTTTTTTGAAATATGCATACATTGTGCAATGGTTAATTCAAATGAATTAATTCAAATGAATATATTACCTCCCATATTTATTTTTTTGTGTGTGTGGTGAGAACACTTAAAGTGTCTCAGTATTTCATAAATATGTTGTTATTAACAATGATCATAGTGTTGTACAACAGATCTCTTGAACTTATTCCTCTTATCTAACTGAATTTAAAATACAACATGGAAACATTGTTTTAAATCAAAATTGGTGAAATTGTAATCATTCATTTATTATTATCATGTTAAGAAAAGACATTTCTTTTCTTGATAAAAAATTCCTGTAGTTTCTCTGTGAATTGTTAGTAAAATTAAAAAATAAACATTTTGCCTCTCTTATTAAGCTAATGTTAAACCATTGACTTAAGTAATATATTTCATTGAAAATTAAAATAATTACAAAAATAAATTGGAAAAATAAGTCATTACATTTTGGGTTATGAATTATAAACCTTGAAGTATTACATATAATGTGGTTCTATTGTATATGACTAGTATGCATATAATAGGAATTTAGGATCACATAAACTGTTTGTCAAGATGAATTCACTTATTATAGGCTTGGATATTGTGGCCTTGTCTATTTATTATAATAATTTTAAATTTCCTCAGTTTGTATACTTTTCTCATGGTGGACTGTTACAGTTCTTGGATTGGTGTCAACAAAACTGGAGCAGCAGTGTTCTAAACTGTTATACTGGCTCATAAACTAATCTTTTTGAAGAGCATGCTCATCCATTCTTGATGATCAGCTGCTGCAAAAAGTCAAAATTTATTTTACATGTACCAGGAAACCCCTCCATGGCTTCCCACCTTTAGGGGGAAATGTTTAATATTTGTATTTATCTCAGTTTTACAAACTTGTTATTTTGCTTTTACATGCCCAAGAATGTAACTCTTAATTTATGCAACTCTTAAAGTTATATTGATTGAAAGTTAAACTTGCATTTGACTTTTCTGTTTCAATGTACTTAATATGCTATACAAACATGAATTTATTCTATAACAACAAAATGGTCCCTCTCTGCAAATAAACATTATCACTGACCTCTAGGTGCTAAGATGTTTAAACAAGGTAATTTTTTTCTCATTGCAGGTCACACTGTTTCAAAAAAATTTTGGCATGGCTTTCCTTTTACATTAAAATTTTTAATTGATTTTTTAAAATACATGACAGCAGAATGCCTTACAATTCATATTATACACACAGAGCACAATTTTTCATACCTCTGATTGTATATAAAGTATGTTTACACCAATTTGTATCTTCATACATGTACTTTGAGTAATGATATTCATCACATTCCACCATCCTTGCTAACTTTCCCTGCCCCTTCCCTGCCCTTCCCACCCCACTGCCCTATGTAGAGTTCCTTTATTCCTCCCATGCTCCCTCTCCCTATCCCACAATGAGTCATTCACCTTATGTCAGAGAAAACATTTGGCATTTGTTTTTTTGAGATTGGCTAGCTTCACTTAGCATTATCTTCTCCAACACCATCAATTTACCTGCAAATGCTAAGATTTTATTCTCTTTTATTGCTGAGTAATATTCCATTGTGTATATATACCAAAGGTTTTTTTTTTAATCCATTCATCTATTGAAGGGCATCTGGGTTGGTTCCACAGTTTAGCTGTTGTGAATTGTGCTGCTATAAACATTGATGTGGCTGTGTCCCTGTAGTATACTATTTTTAAGTCCTTTGGGTATAGACCGAGGAGAAGGATAGCTGGGTCAAATGATGGTTCCATTCCCAGTTTTCCAAGGAATCTCCATGCTGCTTTCCATATTGGGTGCACCAATTTGCAGTCCCACCAGCAATGTATGAGTGTGCCTTTCCCCACATTCTTACCAATCGTTATTGTTGTTTGTCTTCATAATGGCTGCCATTCTGACTGGAGTGAGATGAAATCTTAGTTTTGATTTGCATTTCTCTAATTGCTAGAGATGATGAACATTTTTTCATATATTTGTTGATTGATTGTATATCTTCTGAGAAGTGTCTGTTCAGATCCTTGGCCCGTTTATTGATTGGGTTATTTGTTTTTTTGGTGCTTAGCTCTTTGATTTCTTTGTATACCCTAGAGATTAGTGCTCTATCTGGTGTGTGAAGGGTAAAAATTTGCTCCCAAATGTGTCTCTATTCACCTCACAGATTGTTTCTTTTGCTGAGAAGAAACTTTTTAGTTTGAATTTATCCCATTTATTGATTCCTGCTTTGAATCCTTGCTTATCAGAGTCTTATTAAGGAAGTTGGGGCTCAATCCCACATGGTAAAGATTAGGGCCTACTTTTTCTTCTATTAGACACAGAGTCTCTGGTTTAATTCCTAGTTCCTCCATCCAGTTTGTGTTGAGTTTTGTGCATGGTGAGAGATAAGGGTTTAATTTCATTTTGTTGCATATGGATTTCCAGTTTTCCCAGCACCATTTGTTTAAGAGGTATCTTTTCTCCAATGTATTATTTGGCACCTTTGTCTAATATAAGATAATTGTAATTTTGTGGGTTTGTCTCTGGTCCTCTATTCTATACCATTGGTCTATCAGTCTGTTTTGGTGCCAATACCATGCTGTTTTTGTTACTATTGCTCTATCGTATAGTTTAAGATCTGTTATAGTGATGCCATCTGCTTCACTCTTCCTACTAAGGATTGCTTTAGCTATTCTGGGTCTCTTATTTTTCCAGGTGAATTTCATGATTGCTTTTTCTATTTCTATGAGGAATGTCATTGGGATTTTGATCAGAATTGCATTAGATCTGTACATGTTTTTGGTAGTATGGTCATTTTGATAATATCAATTCTGCCAATCCCAAGAGCAAGGTAGATCTTTCCATCTTCTTTTCTTTCTTTCTTTAGGGTTCTGTAGTTTTCATTGTGTAGATCCTTTACCTCTTTCGTTGATTCCCAAGTATTTTATTTTATTTTTTTGAGGCTATTGTAAATGGGGTAGTTTTCCTCTCAGAGGATTTGTCACTGATATACAGAAATGCCTTTGGATTAAATTTGTTTTTAAAAATGTATTGTTGTTCTTGGGGATCAAACCCAGGACCTTTTACATGTTAGGAATATATTGGTGGGATAGCTTCTTGGAATTAGTCATGTAGTTCGTGGTGGTCATATACTTATTTGGGGGGTGGTGTTTAACTCTCACAGACATCTGGCATTTTAGCCTAACAGTGTTGTTTATCCAACTGAGTTGACACATTGAATTAAGCAGAGACTTAAAGCATAGCTCTAATAAACAAAGGTCTCTTTTTTTCCTAATTAATGAGTCAACAGCTTCCCTCATATTAGATGTACATTAAGACAGATTGTGATTAAAAAGTAAAGCAATCATTTTTCACTGCCTTGTTTAGGGTCAAAGTAATTCACATGTAAGCAATATTTAATGATAATCTAATTTCCCGAATAACAGAAACTTAAGGATTAGGTACATCTTTTTTGACTTGTGATTACTATCAAGAGCTGGGCTAAACTGTGTGTGCTTATTGTGAATGGGGGAATGGTATTATGATGTTTTTTCATAATTTAAGAACTAACTTTATTTGTTCTTTTCTTACCCAATAATCCTGAAGACCTTTGTTCTCTGCTTACTTAGCACACATTTATTATCTTAAGCTCCTTGATTCTTATGTCTAATTCTGATTGCTCTTCTGAGCTCCAGACCTATATATACAACTGTCTACTTTTATCTCCACTTGAATGTACTAAAAGCATATCCACATTTTTGGAAACAGTTTCCCAAACTGTCTTGTCTGTCATCTGCTCCCCTACTCTTCCCATCTGAGTAAATATGTCTGCATTCACTTCCTTGCTTACACAGTTTTCCTCTTACCCTATTGTTGGTGGCCATCTTCAGATGCTGTTGATTTTGACCCCCGATATATTTGTTATCAGTAATATGTTTTGTTGTCTTTACTACATCTTTTGTTCAAAACATCTGAAATACCTTTTTATCTGATCTTATTCCCCCCCCCACTTATGTTTCCTGTCTTTTCCAATGTAGAGCCACAGTCCTCATTCTGAATCTTTTTGGTTGATACAGATTGTGTACAAAACCATCCAGTCCCTTCCCATGGCTTAGGTTAAACCCACAATTCTTAACACCATCCATAAGCTGTTCTGTTATCTGGCCCCTGCCTACTCCTACTACTATCAAGCACTGGTCTCCTCTTATCTGTGTTCTGATCACAGTTTCTGAGTATTTATCCTAACTTCTAGTCATCATACAGAATTTCCTTTCAATTGTCTCTTTAATATAAAACTTTCTCTTTGTCACCTTCTGCCCCTACCAATCAGGGTAAGTGTAAATCAGGTCTTTCTGTTACTTACTATAGTACTCACTAATTGTTTTTAATCATATATTCACTCTGATTATTTGTTTCCTGTCTTGTTCTTCTGTGGCTTCATGAGGGCAAGAACAATTTGTCACATATACATAGTGCTTGGCACATTTTCCACACAAGAGTAGGTCCTCAGTAAATAATTGTTCAATCAATGCTAATTCCAGTTGCACATTTGATTTTTTTTTTTTGTTTGAAAACAAGAAGGCTGGTGTTCTGTGGAAGCTAAAGGGAATTAAATGTAATGTCATAGTATATGGTGATACAAAAGAGTCTACATGCATTCTTTAGTTTGTGGGTATCCAGTTTCCCCAATACATTGTCCTTTCTCTGTTCTGTATTCTTAGCACTTTTATTAAAAAACAATTGACTTGAAATATGTGGATTTACTCCTGAGTTTTCTATTCTTTTGAATTGGTCTCTGGTCTGTTTTTATGCCACTCTCATGGGAGTGCATTGAATCTGTAGATTGCTTTGGGTAATATGGACATGTTAACAACATTAATTCTTTCAATAATTGAATACAGGGTATTTTTTCATTTATTTGTGTCAGATGTTTTATTCATCATTGTTTTATAGTTAGATGTAGATCTTTTGCCTCTGGGGTTAAATTTATTCCTAAGTAGTTTATTGTTTTTATAACTATTATAAATGGATTTTTTTTAAAAAAAGATAGTTCGCTATTGGTGTATACAGAAACTACTGGTTTTTATGTTTATTTTGTATCCTGCAACTTTACTGAATTTATTAACTCTAAAAGTTTTTTCTAAAGAGAGAGAGGGAGGAGAGAGAGAGAGAGAGAGAGAGAGAGAGAGAGAGAGAGAGAGAGAGAGAATATTTTAATATTTATTTATTTATTTATTTATTTTTGGCGGACACAACATCTTTGTTTGTATGTGGTGCTGAGGATGGAACCCGGGCCGCATGCACGCCAGGCGAGCGTGCTACTGCTTGAGCCACATCCCCAGCCCTAAAAGTTTTTTTAATGGAGTCTTTAAAGTGTTATGCATAATATATTGTTGGGCTAGGAGTGTTATCTCAGTGGTAGAACACTTGCGTAGCATGCACCAGGTCCTGAATTCAATTCCCAGCATCACCAAAATACCCCCCACCCCCCACCCACAAAATCAAGTTGTTTACAAACAGAGGGGAGAATTTGACTCATTTCTTTCCATTTTTGAATGCCTTTTATTTCTTTCTCTTGACCAGTTTCTCTTGAGATGACAATCAATGCAATATTGAGTAGAAGTGGTGAGAGTGAGCATTCTTGTTTTGCAGATCTCAGGTGAAAAGCTTTCAAGTTGTCTCCATCCAGTATGATATTGGCAGTGGGTTGATCATATGTGGTCTTTATTATATTGAAATACATTCCTCCTATACATAACTTGTTTTTATCCTGAAGGGATGTTGAGCTTTTGCAAATGCTTTCTCTTCATCTATTGAAATGATTATATGGTTTTTGTTCTTCAATGTGATGTATCACATTTAATTTAAGATCCCAACCTATGAAACCTTAAGAAAGAACATAGTCATAACCATAGGTAAGGACTTTTGTAAGACCTCAAATCATGAGATGGGCAGGGGGAAGCAAACTTAGACAAACGGGATTACATGAAACCTAAAAACTTCTTCACAGCCATGAAAAAACAATCAACAGAATTAAGAGACGATTTAGAGGTGCAGAGAAAATTTTTGTAAGTCATACATTGACTAAGGGGCTAATATCCAGAATATATAAGAAATTGAGTCTCCTCAATAAAATGAAAACAGATAATCCTATACAAATATAGGCAAATGACTTGAATAGCTATTTCTCCAAAGAAGAGTTACAAATGGCCAACTAAAAATAAGAGTTACCATATGATCTAGCAATCCCACTACTGGCTATATGTTCAAAGGAATTGAACAAGGTATCAAAGAGATTATCTGCATATTTATGTTCTTTTCATCATTATTCAGAGTAATCAAGATATAGAATCCATTTAAGTATCTATAGTGGGTGAATGGATAAATAAAATGTGGTATGTGTACAAAATGAAAAGTAAGAAATCTTTTTATTTATGACTAACACGGATGATTCTAGAGAACAATATATTAAGTAAAATAATTCAGACACAGAGAGACAGATACCGTATGATCTTACTTAGATGTAGAATCTAAAAAAGCTAGAAAAAGAGTGGTGATTACTAGAGGATGTGGAAAAGGGAAAGGGAAGATGTTGTACAAAGTTACAGTTATATAGAAGGAATAAGTTCTTGTGCTCTGCTGCACAGTGGGGTGACTATAGTTAATGGATTGTTTTCCAAATAGAAGAGAAAATTTTGAATGTTCTTAACACAAAGAAATGATAAATGTTTGAGATTATAGATATGCTGAAAACCTTGATTTGATCTTTTCACAATGTTTACATGCATTGAAATATCTCATAGTACCTCATAATTATGTGTAATTATTTTTATCAATTAAAACTAAAACTTTAAAAAAAATCATAGTTGAACTACCTTCAACCAGTTTTTTTTCTTTATCTCAATTTTTTTTTTCTTTCAACCAGTTACTATCAAGGGCAGTAGGTAATTATAGTAGTTCAAATCATTGTGACTGGTAAACTTTCAAATTGTAGCTTTGCTTCTTAAAATCAGTAAGTGCTGAATGTGCTTGACAAATGATGGAACAGGCAATTTGAACTATAAAATACAGGTTAGCATACTTTATATATTAAGTAAGTACAAGGCTCCTTATAACTATATTCTTGAGGCTCTCTATGATATTTAAAAGGTAACCTAATTTTTGAGATTCCCCATGATAATATTACAGAAGGAGTCATTAAATGTTCAGTTTCTATGCTGCACAACTTTGTGGAGAATATAGGAAAAAATTCCTTTAATTTCTCTGAGACAATTTCCTTTATATAAAATAGATGTAATGTAACTTAAAGTTTTATTGTGGAGTAAAATTGCATAATGTGGGTAAAAACACATTGTAAACTGTGAGCAATTATTGTCATTGTGAGCTGTAGCATAGAATTAAGGATCATGAATAACCAATTCAGAATTTTCACTTGAGAAATTTAATCTTTATTAAAGAAAAAGGATCATATTCTTTAATTATTGGAATTTGAATAAGTTTATGTTCTGAATAACCTTGGTTTTATGTATATTTCAACTTAAGAAGCTTAAACTCTTAGAATTTCTGATATTTCTACTTTTTATTTTTTGATTTTCATTATAATTTACCAGCTGATTTAGAATATAGATGGGAAAATTCATTTTCTTATAATAACTAGTATTTATTTTATTGGTGATTTAGAAAAATAGTATTTTACTTTCTAATATATGTTTTCTAAAATGCTTTAAATTATTTAAAGATGAAGTAGTTGTGAGATAATAAGTAACATTTGATTAATAGTATTTTTTACTGGAGCTCAAGCTATTAGAGATAACAATATAAACAAATTGAAATTTCAGGTAATTTACCAATGTTAGATTCATTGATATCATTTTCTTTGTTTTTAAGAAGAATGATTCATTTAGTCTTTTTATTTAAGTCATGGAAACCATTTCAGTTGCTTTTATAGCAGGAGAGTAACTGCAGACCATATATTTATCTCATGATTTCGTCTATCAAAGCATGAAGAAGTGAATTATTGAAAAGATAAAAATAAATTTGTTTGCTTTCTGTCAGAGTTCATATCCACAGCCAACCTTGATAGAAGACCAGAATGATTTAGACAAGTTTGCTTTGGAGATTCATAACATATGCTTGCTGGTCAGAATTGAGTTATCTCTGCTCTGTAGAGTAAGTTATTGTAGCAGGAGCTGACAGAGATGAAGATAACTGAGGGAAATTCAATTACCTTTTAGTGTTTTCTTTCTAATAGGATTCTTAATGTGAAAAAGATCCTTAGATGATGTGCCTGTTACTTTTGAGATTTGCCTCGATACCTGTTTCCAGAATGCCATGAGCTTTCAGTTCCAAACCTTCATTAAGTATAAAATAGGCTGCTTATTTTTAAGAGTAGTTTTGATTGAAAGGTCTTATTTTTTTAATGCCATTGATAATGTTTACAATTATTGACTGTCCTCTTTTTTTTTAAAACATAGTGCTGTTATTTTCAATGAGGATATTCTTTAACATGCTGGGAAATTTTTTTCTTTATCTCAAATGACCTTTCTGGAATTATGATTTGGCTTCTCAGTGCTGATCTGTTTATGTTTCAGTCTAATTGTCATATGTCTGCTCTTGGCAGTCTTGTTTAAATGCTGCCAGAATTCTTAGACTTTGATTTTCATTCTTGTTTTTTTCATTCTGCCAGACTTTTTATTAGAATGATAGCTTTATTTTCTCACTCCCTTCTACTTTTCTGTGACTTGTAATCTGGCTTCTCTTCTTTTCGTTGCCAATTCTAGGAAAAACAATCAAAATTGCTTTCTTCAATATTATGAATACCTACTAATTATACTCTCTTGTGATTCTTTTTCTTTCCCTTTTTTTCTTGATTTCTAGTATTTGACACTGATGACAAATATCTCCTTTTGATAATTTTTTTGCTTGATTTTCTCACCTGGTGTTTTATTGATTGGGTTTTTATTTCTTACGGTTTTCCTTTTTTTTTTTTGGTGGTACTGGAGATTGAACCCAGTGCCTTGCACACGGTAAGTAAGCACTCTATCAACTGTGCTACAGCTCCAGCTCCCCATTTTTTTTTATATCTTTAAATCTTGCTACATTTCTTAGTCCTTTTATCAAATATTTCACAAATGCTTTCTCAGTGTTTTAACCCATGTATATTGTTTTTACAAATCTCATATATTAGCACTCTCTAAAACCTCTATGTAAAATGTATTATTTTTAAAATTTCAATTTATGTCTTCAGTTTTTTCTCTAGATACTTTGAAACAACAACAAAAAAATTACAAGAAGGCATTCAGTGAAAAACACCCTTCTAACCTCTTCCAGCATTCCTCCCCAGACAGGAGACCATTGTTAAATGTCTTCTTAATCTTCTCAGGGATTCTTTGTTCACGCACACTGAAATAGGAATATTCCTATCCCCTTCTTAATCGGAATGCTAGCATAGTACAAATAGTGTTCTGTATTTTGCTTTTGAAATTTAATATTATTTTTAGACATCTTTTTATACACTTATCAGCATATAAAAGTCTCTTTCCTCAGAGTGTTTGTTCTTTTGGAGTTTTGCACTTTTGTAGGCTGCATGTGGTAGTGTGTAGCCTTGGTTTATATTTCTCAATTTTAGTTTTAAATTATCTTTATGAGTGAGGTTGATTATCTTTGAGCCCTTTTTATTTCTCATCCTGAGAGCATATTCTTTACTGGTTTTATTTGTTTGTTTTTTCTTACTGATATTGTAGATGCTTCTGGTATATTGGGGAATCAGTTCTATGTTTTATGATACAAATAGTTTTACCATTTTTCTTTGTTGTTGTTGTCTATTTGTTGAGTTGTGATAGCTGCCACTTTTGTTGTCCTGCAAAATTTTTGAAAGAATGTTTTTGTTGATATATATATATGAGTATTTTCTTTTATGGTGTCTGCATTTTTGGTTGGTAGTTCAAAGGGTCTTCTACAAACATATAAACATGTTTCTTCTAGTATTCTATAGTTTTATTATTTTACATTTAAATATTTTATTTATTTGGAATTAGTTTATGTTTTATTATGAATCCAGCTTATGTTATGTTTGCCTAGTTTTCCCTGTACTCTCTACTATATAGTTCCAACTTTTCTGATTTGAGGTGATGCTGTTATCATATTCTATATACCTCTATGTTTTGGACTCTGTTTCTAAATGTTTGATTTTTTTTCTCATTAGTCTTTCTATGATTTCATGTACTAATGTCAAAATCTGTTTCAATTTTTGGATGTTATGATATGTTTTAATACTAGTTGAACCATGTTTCTCTTCTCCCTCATTGCCCTTTTAAATTTTATTCAGAACAACAGTGGCTAATCTTATTTTTCTAATTTTAGATCCAGCTTGTTGGGTCAAAACAGACTTTTCATTTGATTCTTTGGGGCTTTTCATGTGTCCAGTCATATTATCTAAGTTACTGACAATTTTACCTCCTCCTTTTCAACTTTTACTCTTCTAATTGCCTTTTGTTGCCTAGTTGAATTGGTTTTAATCAGCAGTAAAATGTTTAAAAAAATAGTGTTGTCTTTTTTTGTTTGTTTGTTATTTTAGTGAAGATGCATTATTGTTTCCCTACAGAGTATCATGTAACCTTTGAGTTGACTTTTTCATTTTTGTAAATTTTACTTCTGCTTTATGGAGTTCTGTTTTTTTTTTCCCCATGAAGACTGTTATTTAATTTTGTCATCCTTAAATGGAACAGTAGAGATGATGGTATAGTTTTTTTCTGTGTTAGATATGTCAGTGTTAGGCTAGCATGTTTCAATCATAATTTATTGTACTACCAGATTCTATTTACTAAGGCTTTTTTTTTTGTTATTTCTGTGTTTTATTTATAACTTAAGTTGCATTGTGATCATTTTTAATTTTCCACGCTATGTTATACATTTAACAGGTTTTGATATTAGTATTATTATTGCCTCATGGAAAAAATTACGAAATTTGTGTTTCTTTTATTCTCAAGAACAAGGTAGGTAGCATTGGAGTATCTCCTTTTAAAGATTTGGTGGGATTCCATTTTGATATAATGAGTATTGTGCACACTTTATCTCCAGTTTTATATTTCCAAAAATTATGTATATGTGTACCTATATTCACTTTACCTATGACTTAAATTCATCATTTTCCTTTCTAAACTTTTTATTAGTTTTATTAAGAAGCAAAGTCGTATGTCACTGGGAAATAAACTCTTTATTCTGGTTGGCTATAGGCTTTGTTAAAAGTCTCTGAAGGTTTTAATATTAGCAAGGCTTGGGGAAATAATTCAAAGTGTCTAATCTCCCTTCATTTTTGTATTTTTAAATTTCTGTGAAATTTTCATTTATGCAGTGTCTGATATGTCACTTCATGTGAGTTTGTCTTGTTTTTCTGTATTGTTATGGTTTGGATATGAGGTGTCCCCCAAAAGCTCATTTGTGAGACAATGCAAGAAGTTTCAGAGGAGAAATAATTGGGTTGTGAGAGTCTAAACCCAATAAGTGATTAATCCTCTGATAGGGATTAACAGTGAAGTGGTGAAGTGGTGGGGTGTGGGTGGAGGAGGTGGGAATTGGGGCCTGGCTCTGGGGAGTAGAAATTCTATCTCTGCTTCCTCTTCACTTTGTGAGCTGCCTCCCTCTGCCACACTCCTCCGCCATGATATTCTTTCTGCCTTACCTCAAGCCCCAAGGAATAGAGCCAGCCTTCTATGGACTAAGACTTCTGAAACCATGTGCCCTCTAATAAACTCTTCCTTCCTTTAAATTGTTCAGGTCAAGTCTTTTAGTTACAGCAGCGAAAAAGCTGACTAAAAACATTCATTTAACCAATAATATTGCAATTATTATATTACTCTGCCACAATAAGCCATTTTTATAATAGATTCATAGATTATATATGTGATAATTGTTTTATAATTATATTTATATGCTTTATAATTAGTTATAAATTTATATAATCATGTATAATTGATATAGAATTACATATGATTCTATATAATTTAATGATTTAATATTTATGTATTAAGCCAGTATTGAAATCTTTTTCTGTGAATGTGACTTCATTCATGAAAGAGCAGTTTTATCATTATCATTGGTGAAATAAATCAAGTGAATATACTAATTTTCATGGTTTAGTTCATGTCATTTTTAACTTGATATTCTAATAATCCAATGCTTATCAATTTATTAAAAGTTCAACTCTTTCAGTTTAAACTATCTCCCAAAATATAAATTCACTTATTTTTGCAATAGTGCTTGGACTTAATTTGGAATCGAAATGGTTATAGTTGTGAAGAAGCATAAATGTATGATGAACTACTGCTAATATCTATAATTCATGTAGCTCCAAATCTATTTTTATTTAGATTATTATGTAAATACAAATTTTTAAAAATGGAACTCAAATACCTCTTATAAAGTTGACTTGAGAAAAAATTTAATTTAAATCACCAGGGGGAAGGAAAGAAGAAAGAAATATCAATAAAACATAGTATAATGTAAAATAAGAACTTTCTTTAATCCTCTGCGCATCATGCATCACATGATTAACCTTTTAGACACTTTTTACAAACATACCTGTATATTTGTGTCTGTAGATATTTTTCTGTGTGTATATATTTCATATATATTAACAAAAATGAGCTTATATTATGTAAAATGTTATGTGCCTTATATTTTGAGTTAATGGATATTACCATTTACTTGTTTTGGACTAGAAACTCTTTTTGCGAATCTGACCTTGAGAAATTTACACAAATATAACCAAAACATTTTACACATGGTTTTCAGATGTTTGTAAATGCTTGCTTAAGAGTTTGTGTGCATCACTTCTCTTAGTGCATGTAGGTGGGGAAGTGGTTAAAGATTGACCTTTTCTCACTGCCATTTCATTTGTTATGGATATTATGTTTTTAGATGCTCTGTTGTCTTATTCTTCTTGGATACCTTATGAGAGAGTTACTTGTAATCATTAAAATGTTCTGAAATTACTGGTATTAGACTCCTTTTTTTTTAACAGAATCTGCTTATTATTTTAATTTTGACACCTAGTATAGGCTTGGGTCACAGGAAGCCCTCAATAAAGAATAGCTGAGTGAATGCTAGCATCAACAATGGAAGGTTCAATTTTGGGTTAATAAAGGATTCCATATTCAACTAACATAAATTTGAGGGCTCAGTTTTTTCATGCGAGATCTTGATTTTTTAATAGCAAGAAAATATTTTGTTCAATGTTACTTCTGTTTATATCCTTGTAGGGGCAGAAAATAATAAGAGCAGATATCCTCGCTTCTGTTTTTCTTAATGAGACTTTAATGATATATAAGATAGAGAATTTAAATCTCTATGAAAATTATTTCCTGAACTTTTAATTTGATGGCTGGAATATTGTCCTCATATAATTCTTAGATTTTCCAGTGATTAAGCATTGCTTTTTGATAGGATGAGAAAAATCTCTATCTTCCAATCTGCTTTTTTTTTGTTGTTGTTGTTCATCAGTTCTTTCTTTAGTAGCTTTTATTTTTATGGGACAAAAGAGCATTAATTTAAAATAATTACACGTAAGTTGTAAAATTGTTATTGCAATCTGTTGTGTATGATAGAAAACAAACATTTGGGTTTATAAGAGCTGGGATTCATTCCTGGTCTGCCACTGTGTGGTGTTGGACAGGCTGCTTCACTTATTTATTGTAGTGTGAGGGTCCTTAAAGATCACTAGTCTAGCCCCCATCTGAAGCTTATTTCTAGTCAGAAACGTGGTTAAATAGCAGTATCAGTTATTATAGTCTCATTTATGTAATTACCTTATACTTACCTTTCATTTACATCTGTGGATAATTTGGCTAGACCTTAATTGCATGTTTCTTTTGTTTACTTTTTTCTACTGACCTTACATGCTTCTTCCTATGTTGGATGGGAAATGGTAGAGTGCAAAATAAGTCTAGGTTAACATTAGTTGAATTGGGCTGGGGTTTTGACTCAGAGGCAGAGTGCTTGCCTAGCATGTGTGAGGCGCCAGGTTCAAGCCCCAGCACCGCATAACAAAAAATAAATGAGGGGCTGGGGATGTGGCTCAAGTAGTAGCGTGCTCACCTGCATGCGCGGGGCGCTGGGTTCGATCCTCAGCACCACATAAAAATAAAATACAGATGTTGTGTCCACCAAAAACTAAAAAATAAATATTAAAAACTCTCTCTCTCTCTCTCTCTCTCTCTGTCTCTCTCTCTCAAAAAAAAAATAAGTGAATAAATAAAGACATCTATCCATCTACAACTATAAAAAAATAAATTAGTTGAATGACAAAGTTGTTTTTTTCCTTTGTCCAGGTCATTCCTTAAATATTTCCTTTTAATACACTGAATATACCATTTTATCTTTTATTTAGTGGTTAAAATTCAGTGCAAATGAAATCTTACAATACTGTTTCTTTTATTAACTTTTAAAGGAAACTTGTAATCCAGAAAATGTGCAAAGTATTTTTAAATGAACCTTTATTTATGTTTTTCTAGATTCCTTTACTTCTTCCATCTTTCTCCCAGTTTTTGTTTTCTTCTTTTTCGTTTTTCCCTCATACTTTTTTGTCTCTAGCTACCTGTCTCATCCTGAAAATGGTCAGAGAGCGTTAGGCAAAGTCAAGGGTAATTTTTTATAAGCTCAGTGTGATATTCTTTTTCCATGGTGGTGCTCTGTTGATGATTGATGCACCCTTTTGTCTTCTCACATTCATTTCTTGGTGTATATTTTGCACTGAACACATTTGGAGAAAAGATGGTTGCTTAATAGACTTTGAGTCTGTATAGCCTCGTAGGAAAATATTAGAATAGCAGTCTTTTCCCAGCTTTTGTATCTTCTGAGCTTGTGGTTTTGTATAATTTTCCACTTATTGGGCCAAAATAGTGAAACATTACCAACATTATTTGCTTATATATATTTGTACATATATATTTTTAAATTGTATCTTTTTGGCTATTGTTTTCTTTACCTTAGATACCAGTGTTATTGATAAATAACCATAAAAGGGATAAAATACTAACATAACTAACTAGATGAGTGTTCTTCTCATTTTTAATGTTCAGATCGCACTACAGTTTGAACATCCAGTCACTGGGGCAACATGTTATGCTGGCGTAGTTTATCATAGCACGGATTTTCTACTCAGATAACTTTGTGCTCTAGCCTGAACTCTTTCATTTACTATTATAAGCTAAGATTCTATTGCCTCATCTTTAAATCAGGATAATAATGATGCTTACCTGTAGCTTTCTTGTGAGGAATAAATGGGATTTGATAAATGTAATATTCTCTTTACTGTATGTCCATATTAACAATGGGACTATTTTTTATATTCTAGATTATCTCTGCAAATATCCAGGTAATGCTTATGTGATCTACAGCCAATCTGAGATTCTTATCTTTGCCGTAGACTTCTATTAAGATATTGTTTAGTAGAATAGTGACAGCAGTCTGGAGAATACATCTTTCTATTAATATGAGTAGCCTTTCCAGGCAGTAGCTGTTTTCCTTTTTTTAATTTATATCATCTGAATCAAAGCATGTATTTGGCCTTTCCTCTTTTTCTTTTGTATGTCTAACAATGATAGAAAGACATCCCGAAGCAGAAAAGGATTGGAAAACTTAGTACTAGACGTTGTATCTGCTAGAATTTATGCACTACATTCCTGCACAGAAGGTTTTTCTCTTGACCCTTGCACTTGTCTGCCTACCCCTTTTCCCCACTTCAGGCAGTAGTTCCCATCCCCAACAGTAAGAGTTCCCTTGACTGCATTTTTTTCTGGAATTTAGGCCCACCTATTTCCAGTCCTACAGAGGGTTCTTTCATAGTCCTCAGTTAACCTTTTCTTCTACCTCAGGTTGATTGACTGTGGCACAGCATCATCAAACTTCCTCTAGGGAAGTACCCACCCTGATTTCATATGTCTTGGCTTCCATGGACCAGAACTGTGCAATCATATTTCTTAATTCACTTCCAAAGTCAAGTGTATTTAGTCTGTATTGTATTCTTTTAAAAGGTTCTTCCAGGTTATGTTTTAACTTGTCTCACTTTCTACTGTAGGTTTTTGAGAATGATCAGATTAAAAGATGGGCCCACAGCATTTTCTACTCTCAATCTTCTAAGGTTAATATTTGAATAGATAATTTACATACCTGTAACAGGGCACATATAAATACACACATATAAAAAATTGTAATAACTTTTAGAAATCTTTATGAAACTAAGGGAGCTATCATTGCTAGGGGGAAAGAAGACTATTAAAAGTGAACTGGTGAGTCTTTGTTTGAAAATAGTTTGTTTCTCTGTCTTCAAAAGAACAGCTGTGTTTCTGGGCCCTCCATTAAAGGTAACGTATGTAGTGTAGGTAAAATTGACCTCATGCCTATTGGCATTGTTGATCACACCAAACCCAAACTAAGAAATATTTTATCTTCTTAATATATTCTAATAATGGAAAATATACACTTTATAGACTGCCATTGACAGTCTCTTTCAAGAGAAGATTGGAATATATTCATTAATATGTCAAGCCTATATATTTTTCTCTTTTTTTAAATTTTATTCTGATTTGTTATATATGACAACAGAATGCAGTTCAATTCATATTACACACATAGAGCACAATTTTCATGTCTCCCCCATAGTCAAGCCTATATTTAAGGTTTTATTTTATGATATCTTTTGATTATTTTAACTTTATCAGATCTTGTATTAGTGTAGAAAATTCCTTTTTTAATTCTTTTTTTTAATATTTATTTTTTAGTTGGACACAATATCTTTATTTATTTTTATGTGGTGTTGCGAATCGAACCAGGGCCTCGAACATGCTATAAGCGCTCTACCGCTGAGCCACAACGCCAACCCTAGAAAATGCCTTTTTAAGTTAATTTTAAATTAAAATAGATAAGAAACTAAGCTAATTGAAAATCTACATAGGGCATTTTCATGCAATACTTGTATATTATTTAGAATTTGCTCCTACAAAGGTAGCATATACTCTTTTTAAAAATCTTTATTATTTGTTTATTTTTATGTGGTGCTGAGAATTGAACCCAAAGCCTCATGGATGTGAGGCAAGCGCTGTGCCACTAAGCCACAACCCCAGCCCCACATAAACTACTCTTAAAAAAGAAAAAAAAAAGTTATGTATTTATTTAGCTTTATGTGGTACTGAGGATCGAATCCAGTGCCTCACAGTGTTCGACAAGCGCTGTACCACAGAGCCATAACCCCAGCCCTTGACTACTCTTTTTTATGGTTTATTAATACAAAGTTAAGATCAAACATTTTTACATGAAGCATTTTGTTCTAAAGCAAGTATTTTATCATACAAAGTAAAATGGTTGTACTTTGTTTGATAAAAATGGTTTCTAATTCCTTGCCTTTCATACTAGTGCTACTAGAATATGGTCTGTTGAGCATACTAGTTGTTCGTATTCCTCCAAGTCAGTACAGAAATTGAGTATTGCTTTATAGGTTTGGTATCTGGCAAAGACAAATTTTTCAAAAAGCATTAGTCCTCAGTGTATTTTTAAAAAGAATTTAAAACTAGTCCTCCTCTACAGATGGTTTGAGAAACGCCACCTTAAAGCCAGTTAATATTCAGATGTAGTGTTCTAAAATGTTCTGTTAGTAATACATTTGAAAAATTATGAAAGTTATTATAGTCTAACAATAGCTAAGAAATGCAAATTTAATTAATATTTTATATGTTAGATGACTTATATAAACCTTTGAGGAGTAATTTTTTAATAAAAATGGCCAACAATACATAGATTTGCAAGGAAGATATAAACATGCCAGGAGGGCTGTGTCAATTGCATGTCTTAGTCTGTCATTCCTATCTTTTCTTTTAAAAACTTATTTACCTGGGCTTTTTTTTTTTTTTTTTTTTTTTTGCTTAATTTTGCTATATGTATTTTTTCTATCCTATATGAGTCCTTTATTCTTGGTGAGCAGTTGCTTGGCCTTTAAATTCCTCTGTGAAATTTGTCCTAATTTTGAATAGTTTCATCTTTCTCACTCCTCCCAGACACACTGCATATATTGACTCTCCGAATAGTTATTTCATATTGTGATTATTTTTATCTTATATTGTAATTATTTTGCTCAAGTACCTGAGATTCTAGTATGAAAAAGACTTTTGCTGTGTGTTCTGATAACATAATGATTAAACCAATAATATGTGTAAGGTGTAGCTAGTCTATATAGGCAACATTCTAATTAGTTCATGTCTATTCTTATTTGATCCTCCTGGAAATCTTACTGTGATACCTCCCTCCCTCCCTCCCTCCCTCCCTCCCTCCCTCTCTCTCTCTCTCTCTCTCTCTCTCTCTCTCTCTCTCTTTCTCTCTCTCTTTTTTATTTTTAAATGAGGAAACTTGGGCTGGGGATGTGGCTCAAGCGGTAGCGCGCTCGCCTGGCATGCGTGCGGCCCGGGTTCGATCCTCAGCACCACATACCAACAAAGATATTGTGTCCGCCGAGAACTAAAAAAATAAATATTAAAAAATTCTCTCTCTCTCTCTCTCTCTCTCTCTCTCTCTCTCTCTCTCTCTCTCTCTCTTCTCTCACTCTATCTTTAAAAATAAGTAAATAAATAAATAAATGAGGAAACTAAAGCACAGGGTTTTCAATAACTTGCCCAAGCAAGAATGTGTCAGTCAACATTGAAATTTAAGTTATCTTGCTCTAGATTTTGCGCTCTTAATTACAATGTTAATCATACTTTTTTATAAGATTGGACTAATCATTTTTACTTAGTTTTATGTATATTCTTGAGCTACTTTTACTTTTCAATATAAATTTATATATTTGTAGTAGTAAATACATTTAATCATTTAAGTAAGAGACCTTAGAAGTTTAAATAAGAAACTCTAATTTTGTGTGTTTTTAAAAAATACAATCTTATGATCTTTTAAAAATTATTTGGGTTCTACCCATTATATTGTTTAAATTCCATGTTAATTTTATTCAACACAGATACTAACCACATTTTGTTTACCATACCAGATGTGTGATATATGCATGCACATTAAAGGATTTGGGTTGTCTTTTGGAAGGTTTTTAGGTATTTACCCAAGAATTTTGTGGTTTTATCGTTAATAAGTTCTTGAGTAAAGTAATGAAATAAGAAAAACATATGTGTATATTTGACCCATAGCTGCCTTCTTTGTGTTGACTTGATTTTATAAATATTATATAAAGCATTTTCAAACTAGTTTTTATTATCAAAAGGCTAAAGTAAAAGATTAGAACCTATATTAATCTTCAAATCACTTAAAAATATTGAGGACTGCAGTTTGTAGAGATAAGAACCCAACACATTGCATCCAGTCCATTAAAACAAGAAGGAATGGAAGAGATACTTTGATAAGTGTTCTGCCTGTTTTAACCTTGAATGCTATTATGGGGTGGCTGGGGAGGGGGATGGTGCTCTATCTGTTTCATTGGCTTAGGCTTTTTCATGCTGAGAGAAATCAATACTTTGAGGCATTGCATGACAGAGAAATCACTTCAGAATTAAAGGTGGCTGTCACATATTGTCATTGGTTGACTTTTGTTTGCTGTTGAGGTTTTTAAGCTTTCATTTTTCTAAGTCTTTTTCAGGAGTCTATCTGAGGTTTCTGTAGACAACTCCCCCTCCACCCCCCATCTATGGATCAGATTTTATGTCTGAGTTAAGAGATCAAGTACAAAGACTTCCAAAAGTGAAATATTGAGAAGCTTCTTTATTTGTTGTCCCCTAGCTGATCTCCTTTTTAAATGCTTTCCCATGAGACAGGAATTTATAGTGGAAGTGATTTTTAAACAAATTGAGAAGTAAAATAGTACATTTAAAAGTTTAGCAGAAGCAATGTTTAGTTAACTAAAATTCAGTGCTCCTTGTAGCTACATAAAATAAAGAAGGTAAAACTGTGTGTCCTAATATGGAAAGATGTAAAGTTTGATTCTAATTATGTAGAAGTGGCATCTTACTGTAAACAGTCACTAACTTTATAGAAAACCATTGACCAAATAGAAGGAGATAGAAGAGAGAACTTTTGTTTTATTTCATATATCATTACTCTGATTTGATTTTAAAAGCAAGTATATGCTTTTTAAATTTTTTTGTATTAGTTGCTCAAAACATTACAATGATCTTAACATATCATACATTTGATTCAAATGGAGTAGAAGATTTAAGCACAAAACTTGTGAAAGCAACATGCTTAAATTGTTTAATATATTACTAAATTAGGAGAACAGCTTCTATAATATTTTTGAGTTTTTTAGCCTGGAAAATTTCAAATGTAATGTATTTTTATTTTATTAATAATATGCAAATTAGTGAAAATGTGCTTTATAGCCTGTTTCTCATATTGTCCTGGAAATGTAACTTTGGAAACATTGTCTCAGCATTAATTTACCACTTTCTCTTGACTGAAAGGAGAGCTTGTAAGAAGCCCTCTGCCTTTCCAGTTACAGCCCTTTTCTGCCCCAGTAAAGTACCTTCTGTTCTAATTTTATGGAATGACTTGCTTTGTTTCCATCAACACTGTTTCTTTTAGTACTATCATTTCTTTACCAGGTTTTGCCTTTTATTTAAATGGAATCATAAAGTATGTCTTTTGTTCTGACACTTTTAGTTAAACATTGTGTTTGTGAAATTCTTAATATTCTCTGTCATTTTCATTGCTGAATAATATTCCATCATGAGTAGACCATTAGTTTTTCATAATCTCTTTATCGTTTGATGAGCAATTGGGTTGATTTCAATATTTAGCTACTATAAATAGTGCTGCTCTGAACATTTTACATATCGTTTTGTATACATATTCTTGCATTTCTGTAGGGTAGAATTAATTGATTGCATTGAATTAATCAGTTCACATTTCCCATTTTAATACATATTGTCCCATTATCTTACAAAAGTGTGTGCCACTGCCAGCGTTAATGTATTGCTGTTCCCATTACTTCACATTCTGGTTAACAGTTGATTAGTGGTTTTCATTTTGGCATTCTGGTACTTCTGTTTTTATTTTGGATGTTTTTAAACAAATGAAGTTGTTCATCTTTTCTATTGCTTGTTATAAATTATCCACTTTTTAGTTTTGTGAAGTACTTCTTTTCTTAATGAGTTTCTTATTGGATATTTTTCTTTTCCTATTGTTATGGAGATCATATTTACCTATTTGGCACATGAACTTATTTTTTTTACATGAGTATTTTAACTACTTCTGAGTCTGCTTTGTTTTTTCATTTTTTAAAAATGTCTTAAAATTTTATCATCGTTTACATATGATGAAGTGTTCTCATTTTTATTATTTGTTGAGTTGTAACAAAGTATATGCCTATGTAACCACCACAATCATGACAGAAAATTTTTGCCATCCTAGATCATGTTCACTTATGATCCACTGTGGTCAATTCTTCTCCATATACTCATATTCACTACTACTGATTTTATTTCTATTTTTCCATATTGTTTGCCTGTTGTACAGTTTCATAGGCATGGTTTCATAAAATAGGTATTCTAGTGTCTGGATTCTTCTGGTCAGAATAAAGGTTTTTATATTTGTTCATGTAGTTGTATATATTACCAGTTTGTTTCTTTTATTGATGAGTAGTATTACTTTATTTAGCCATTCATTTAAAGACAATCATGGTTGTTTCCAGTGTTTGATGCTTAAGAGCACTTGGAGCATTTTCATATGAGTTATTTTGATGGAAATATCAGTACAGCATGTGTTTCAGCTGGTGAACTGTTTTCTTCTTTTTGTGGTACTAGGGATCAAACCCTGGGCCTCCTGAATGCGAGGCAAGTGCTCTACTACTACTCCCTCCCCAGCCCTCCCAGACTATTTTATAAAGTAGTTGTAGACTTTAAGCGCCAACCAGTAAGGCAGGTATGAGAGTTTCAGTTGTTCCACAACTTGGTCAATACTTTTAATGGATATCATGTGTAGTAATTACTTATTGTGATTTTTATGTGCAATTCTCTATGATTTCTCATATGCTGATTAGCTATTTGTGACTCTTTTGTGAAATGTTTGTTTAAATCCTTTGCATGTCATTTGAGTTGTCTTTTTAGTTGTGAGAGTTCTTTATACATCCTATAGAGATGTCATTTGTCAGCTATAGATATATGATGAGTATTTTTATTTCTCATTTTGTGAATTACCTTCATTTATAAATGGTCTTGCAAAAGTAGGTGTTATACATTTTGATAAAATCTAATTTATCAAATTTTTTTGATGCTTGTGATTTTGTTTTATGATTTACTTTTTACTATTCTGTGTAAGAATACTGCCTATCCCACGGTCATCAATAATTTCTGCTGTTTTTTTCTGAAGTGCTATAGTTTTAACTTTTGTATCTTGTCTTATGGTATCAAATGGAAGTCATGAAAAAGCACACATACTCCTGTTGTCCCCTAAGATTAATTATGTTTTCATAGATGTCCTTCAAAACGTTAGGTAGGTTGAAAAGTGTGTTTACCATGAAAGACTGTTAAATGATTCAAAATGCTATTGTGAAAAAATTTCATTATAATGCTACATTTTCTCCTTTTTGCTGTTATATGCTCTCTATACTTTATGATTTTCAAATATTCAGTCAAGCTCTACTTCATCACGACGTATAATTTCATTTAATATTTTTAGTCCAGGGAATGCTCAACCACTGATCACATCTCCAAGCCTTTTTATTTTTTATTTCGAGACAGAGCATCACTTAGTTGCTCAGCCTTTCTCAGTTGCCGAGGCTGGCCTTGAACTTGAGATCTGCCTCAGCCTTTCCAATCTCTGGGATTAAAAGAGTGTGCCACTGTGCCTCTCTGTTACACTGGCTTTTAATTTTCTGTTCTTGGAATGAAAAATGTGTTGTAGTGTATATTGTTAGTTTATAGCATCTGAAAGACTTAACAATTGATATTATCTTTTCCTTAAATGTAGTAGGAGTCACCAGCATAGCCTTCTGGTCCTAAAATTTCCTCATAATAAGGAATTTAGTTGAATTCAGTTTCTGTACTTGATGAAGGTCTATTCACATATTCAATTTCTTCTTGATAGTTGGTTTTGGTGTTTTGTGTCTTTCAAGGATTTTGTCAATTTCATCTACATTACTGAATTAACTAGCATAGCATTGTAATATTTCTGTATTACCTTTTATATCTATTGGACATTTTCTTAGTTATCTTTTAATGTCTGTAGGATATGTATTGAAAAATCTCATCTTTCCATTTATGATATTGATAATTATATGTCTTTGTTCTTGAACATTTTGGGTAGATATTTGTTCATATTATCAAAGAACCAGCTGATGGTTTTTAAATTAATTTTTATATTTAATTATATAATTTTCTCTTCATTTTTGATTTTTTTTAACAGGTGTTGAGGTCATTGATTTTATTTATTCTTTATTTTTCCCCTTTTTTATCAGTTAATTGTAATTATACATAATGGTGGGATTTTAGATAGAAGTTTGATTTTAGATAGAAGTTTGGATATTGATTTCAGCATTTTTATCTTTTCTAATATAATATTTACAGCTATATGTTTTCCTTTGAATCCTTTCTAGCTGATTCTATGATTTTCCCCCCTAATTGTCATTGTTATTCTATCTTTGATTTATCAGTTATTTGGAAATAAATTTCTTAATTTCTAATTATTTAAAAAATTTACTTATTTTTTTTATCATCTGAATTCAAGCAAAGAGTTAAAAGATCTCTGTATTTCTAGATCTTTTTCTCTGCATTGCCTCCTTACCTCTAGTAGTTTGTCCTTCCAATTCTAGCCATCACTTTCTCATCAGACCTTTTTAAAAAGAAAAAAAACTTATTTCCTTGTTCTTATGAGAAGTCTGGAGGATAGTTGAGAAGTAGTGTATAATTTGACTGTATCTGGAATAGGCAGGTGTGCAGAAAGGTTATGAACCACATTGTGGAATTATAGGTCACCAGTTCTAGCTAATAAAATTTTGTCCTAGTTTTTTGGTCAAATATTTGTGATAGTCATGCAGTTTTTGTGGGGGCGTGGTGGGAATGGAGCATATAGATATATCTGTGCAATACTAAAATAATTTCTTCTAGAAACAGAAAAAATTCTGGGATAGTTCAGAGAAGTTCAGTTAGATTATTTCTAGAGTTGAATTGTGAACTAATAGAGGTCTGTATAAGAGCCATGCTGAGGGAATAAGAGGTTTTGCTAAGATGGAATGAATTGGATGTGAATGGAGGATAATTGAGATGTCACAGATGACAGTAAATACAAGAACTTTCTCATTCAAGTATAATAGCACATTTGAGATGAAGGTCGCCTCTTCAAGTTTGTACATTTTTAATATTACATGCTTATCAGACAAGTGGAAATTATTCTGCAGATAGAAATATGAGCTTATATTTTTAAAAATAACTGGATCAGATATGAAAATTTGAAAGCTTGACCTAAATTGATGATAGTAGATAAAGTGGGAATGGATGATATTATTGTGGAACATTTTATCAAAGCCTTGGAAAAATACCAGCATTTCATAATAGATAATAATAAAGGATAAAGCTTGTCCCCCAAGAGGGGTGGTAGGTTGATGACAGAAACAAAGAAGAGTGTTACTTAATTTTAAGATCACTCCTCTCTGCACTTTTCATTTGAAGGACAAATAGCAAAGTTAGATAGAACTGTATGATCTGGATGAATACATTTAAATAAACTATTGTCTCTGTTTCTTCATTTCCATTTAAGTAGTTAGTAAAGACACTTGAATTACAATGGCCATTGCTTTCCTCTTCATTTATTCTTTATCTTTTTGCTGTAACTGAATTTCTTCTAAGAAGGAAGTTTATTTAATCTTTTATTTATTTTGTTAATTCTACAGTAATCTTAGGGGTTTTTTAGCAAAAAAAAATTGAATTGTTAGTTTTCAAGGTGCTTATTTCTTTTTCTTTTTTTAGATTTAGATATTTTTGTAGTCATATTGTAATGTTCTATTACCTGGTTTATATGATGCATGAAATAGGAAAATAGAGAAGTTAATGTAAAATAAGAAATCCTGCCTAAAATAAAGTTGAATGAATGGTTTAAATCTGACCCTTTATTTCATATGCTTTTTATGCCATTATTTTATATAGCAGTTTTTTGTAGTGTCTCATAGGGTACCTTTGTTCAACCTTCAAACACAAAGTGCACACACGAATATGTCCCTTTGCTAAGTAATATACATTTGGTCTTAAAACAAATATTCCTCATTTGTAGTTGACATTGAATGATACGTTATTTGTAGAATTTATTATCGGTTTTTAATAAGAGCATCTTCAAATTACATTATAAATATTTTTTTTAAAATAGATACAAGTTCATTATATCTTTAAGAAACATTCTTGTTTGGTTTCCTTTTATCATGTTTTAAGGTCAAATGTGACTCTAATGTTCCACAAAGAGACAGAGATTGATAATCAGGAAAGAATAGTCCTTTAATGTGATTTATATCTATAGATTTTATGTCAGATATGAAAAGTTGCTGTTCAAATTGTAAAGGAGGATCCATTAAAGAACACTTTAAAACCATTTTACTATTTAGCTTACCTTGAGTTCTTGTTTTTAGAATTATGCCTTTTCAAGCAAACTTTAATAGCTTATCAAATGTTTATGAAATATAATTTGATAAAGAAATTAGTCTACCATTAGTAAAACATAGAAATAATACAGTTCAGTGCATTCTCGCTGGGTGATTTTAGTACTGTTCTGTATGTGATGTTTCAGAGGAGTACTGAAACCAATGATTTTCTAAATTCCACCAATAGCTTACATTTCCTCCTATTAGAAAAAGGTAGAAAAAGACTGATTATGGATGCAGTAGGGCATGTTGAAAGTATAGACATCTTTCTGCCATTCTGCACTATTGCTTTTGGGGTATAGTTAGACTAGAAGTGAGGTAACCTATTGAATGTTTCTTGGCTCTTGCATGAACTTTTGAAAATATCAGATTTGAAATTATATTTCTGTTACAATTAAATAATTCCCTAGTTATCTTTACTTAAATGGTTGTCCCTTTGGATGTTTCTTAAGTATTTTCTTTCTTTTAGTATTTAAAATCATATTTTTGACCAGTTGTGCTCTCCTGTGGTTTATTTAGCATGATGCTTACTTTTTAAATATAGATATGATATTTGTACTTAATTAGTGATAAATTAATCTAGTTCCTGTTATTAGACTCATTTTCTCCACTTAAATATTTAGGTGAAATAAAATAGTTTTCTTTTACCAGTGTAAATGTTCTGAGGAACTTGTACTCATCTGTGTTCAAGTGCTCTTTCAAAAGTCACCCCAAATTTCTAATTGACAGATTCTTAGAGCTATTATTATCCCCTCACTTTGCAGATGAGGACATTTAGACCTAAAGAGGTAAATATGGTAGTTGCCTAAGACTGTCAGCACATAGCAGCAAGATGATAGTGCAATCTTGTTTTGGTTTTGCTTCCCAACTGTATAATTGTTTATATGAACAAATAATGATTCTGCATTCCAGAATTTCTTTAATATATTACTTTTTCAACTGTATTTGGGTCAAAATATATTACTTTTCCTTTTCCTGAAATTAATTTATGTTTTTTTTTGGGGGGGGCTTGAATTTGTTTTAAAGGCTCCATTTTATTCCAACCCAAGAGTAAAATATCTTCTCAGATTTCTCCATTATTAAATTCATCCTTTGATCCCTGTATTATAGTGCATTGCATAGACTGATAGATATTTGATTCCTTATGCATGTACATATACACCATATCTTTTGAGTTGCTTTTGGTAGAATGAAAAGAAATCCCAATTCACATAGGCAGAAAATAACCAGGAATTTATTGGACCTTATAAAAAATCTAAAACAAAATGTCTCATAGAATATCTACAGGTAGGTTGTTCAAAATGTCTCATAGAATATCTACAGGTAGGTTGATCTAGAAGTTCATGATTCCATCTGAAATAGACTGTTTTCTATTATTCTCATAGTTCTGTTCTCTTTAGATTTGGCTTAATTTTCAGACCAGGTTGCCTCTTGATACAGAGAGCTTTTAGCACTTCTGGAAGTAATATGCTTCCTTTTACACACTGAAAGGAAGGAGCAAAGTATCCAGCAAAAACCTCAACTTTGCTCTTAATGCAACAGTTGCATCAAGTAACCTTCCCTGAGCTAGTTTGTCAGTGTGATTATTTTCCTGATTGGTTTAGGATAATCACAGTGTTCTTTGATACCTGGGCCTTGATGGTAGTTGTGTGTGGCAGCAATCTCTTCAGACTGTTAAACAACAGGAAAGGCAGGGAACTACAAACTATATCACATACATAAAATAATATTTCTTCCAACATCAAATTTAGGTTGTCACAGGTTTGGTTTTTTTGTTTGTTTGTTTGTTTGTTTGTTTTTGTGTGTGTATGTGTGTGTGTGTGTGTGTGTGTTTGTGAACTTGAAGTTAAGGTCAGGAGTTCTAATAGAGGCTATAAAGGATCAAATTTATATCAATCTTCATGTTTTCATCTTTTCTTCTTTGAAGCAAGATACTCACTATAGCATCATAAACATGATGCCACAAGTACTTGAATTAAAATTGCAAAGAAATAAACCTTTTGGAAAATAGAAATTACATTCTATCTTCTTATTGCTAATGAATCATACTATTTGGGGGGAGAAAGTGATAACTCTGTACTTTTCAAATTTCAATGTACATGTAAATTTCCCAGGTATCTTATTAAAATTCAGATACTGATTTAGTTGGTTTGATATGAGATCTGAGATTCTACATTTTTAATCTCACTGTGATTCCAGTGCTACTAGTCCATTTGTTATAAATAGAATTTAAAAGATGCAACTACTTCATTTTTTAAATGTATTAGAAACTAGCGTAGTTTGCTACTATAAGGTAATTTTTTTCTTTTCTGGGCCTCTGAGTTGGCCACATAACTTGTCTTCTCACTTCACTTACCTTGTCTCTACAGCTATAGTGGCCATTTTAATATGTAAATCAGTCTCTTATTCACTGTTTAAAACCTATACCATTAGAATAAAGTCTAAATTCCTCACAGTAATTACATGACATAAATGATGCTGTTCCTGCATACCTCTCCAAACTAATTTCATACCATTATTCTCCTTATTCAATGTCTCAAGTTTTGCAGCTTCAATTCATGCCATTTGTAATGCTGGGCCCCTGCGTTTACTTGACTAACTGCTTCTTATTGTTTAGTTATCTGCTTCAATATTAACAACTTCTGAGTGTATTTTACGATTGACTTCAGAGAAGTAAATTCTTGTGGGATATTATGTCAAGAAAGCAGATCACTAAATCCTAGACAATTAAAGAATGATAGAAATGTAACTGTAAATTTTTGGTTGCTTTGGTTAATGCTAAACATTATTTTTTGATGTGTTTTTAGTTTTTCTCCCATATTTTTATAGTATGAACAAGTGTTTTTTTTTTCCTTCCTATCCAAGTCACTTTGTGCGCAGTATTCTGCAGACAAACGAGAAGAAGAGAAAATGTGTGATCATTTGATAAGAGCAGCTAAATATCGAGACCATGTGACAGCAACTCAACTAATCCAGAAAATCATCAACATTCTCACAGACAAGCATGGAGCCTGGGGAAATTCTGCAGTGAGGTAAAGGGACACCTTTCAGGTTTGGCCCCGGGTTTTCCTCAGATGGCCTAGCTTTATGATCAAGGCTGGATGAAGAACAGAGTAATTTTTTATTTTGTATTTTAATATTTACTATGAATTTAAAGCAAAGGGAAATGAGAAAATCAGTATGAGTATAGTTATAAGTCTTCTGAGATACTATAGTTCCCTCTAAAAGAAGATTTGCTCATATCTGTTTATTCCATTTGGAGTGAATGGTAAAGGTAGCAGTTGACATAAACTATTTTATTAGCTTCACTAATTGAGTTTCTGTAAATATATTATTTTATTTTAATAATCTATTCCTTATTTTACACTTTAGAGTTTTACCACATAATTTGAAAACACAATAAAATGTTTTGTTTTCT